>NC_081356.1:41707892-42055392 GCF_030684315.1 Stegostoma tigrinum | reverse complement strand
TGTGTGTTTTTATTTTCTGCAATAGCATTTGATATGGCACTTTATCAAATGTGTTCTGGAAAACCAACTTCACCATATTCACAGTACATGTTTCTTCATCAAAGAACTTTAATAAATTAGTTAAGCATGATTTCTCTTTGACGAAATCATCTTAACTCTGCCTGATTACCTTGAACATCTGTAAGTGCTCTACTATAACATTTTTAATAATAGCCTTTAATATTTTTAAATGCATGTTTCTGGTGGGAAGAAGTTATTAAGACCACAGGCACAAGGATTTCTTTGAAGTCATTGAAAAGAAAGGACATTGCTTATTAGGCTGTGAAGTGCATGACATCACCTATTTTTCCCATGAGAAGGTGGCAAACCTCCATGTTAACTGTAAAAACATAGGAAAATCCCACAGAAAGCAGTACTTTCATACAACATTACTATTTAACAGAATTAAATGCTTTAAAAGGGGGAAAACAACACAGCATTCTTGTGCTAGACAGTTTAAAAACATTAAGTGAAATAAAACATTGTTAGTACTTACAAAAGTAAAACTCTCTAAAGGAAAGTGAGCATGGGGCGCTGCAGAACTTAAATGCTGAAAGAAAAAGAATAAATAATGATACTGGGAAACAATAGTGTTTGAAAAAAAATACCAAAAATTGGGAGCAAATAGAACACAATTAGAAATCTTGAATATACAGAATGGCTTCAACCTTAATGTAAATATTAATTCACAAGCTGAACCAAATAAATTCAGTATTGTAGTTTGGGCGGCATGGTGGCTCAGCGGTTAGCACTGATGCTTCACAGTGCCAGGGACCCAAGTTTGATCCCACCCTCAGGAAACTGTCTGTTTAGAGTTTACACATCCTCCTCATGTCTTCAAGGGTTTCTGCCGGGTACTCCTGTTTCTTCCCACAGTGTAAAGATGTGCAAGTTAGATAGATTGGCTATGCTGGATTGCCTCTAGTGTTCAGGGATGTATAGGTTGGCCACGGGAAGTGCAGGGTGGAGGGTGTGAGATGGGGCAGGGGGTGAGATGGTTCTGGGTGGGGTGGCCTTCGGGGTTTTGGTGTGGACTTGTTGGGCTAAGTGGCCTGTTTCTTCACCATAAGGATTCTATTCATTTAGTAAGACTTACTGATGGCAGTGTTATAATTAATCAAAAGAGCAAAGAAGCTCAAATACTTTTCAAGAAGTATTACAAGCTTTTGATGACTACTTTAAATTAAGAGCAAATGAAAGAGCAGTATTTAAGAGAAGATTTTAGCATGCAGGGAATTATAACTACATTTCTCAATGCTGTATTCAAACTTGTCAAAAACTGTGAAATTGAACTTTGAAATCAGATTTCAGAAGTGACAGAATTTTATTGTTGGAATTATTGATGTGCCTTTGTCAGATTTTTTATAGTCCAAAGAAGATGTGACTTTGGGGAAAGCCATTCAGTTTGAAATGGAAGTGGTGACCAGGAAGAATCACAGAGGAATCTTAAGGAGAAAGACAGCATTATCACAGGAGAGCAGCAGAAAGAATTAAGATATTATTATTCTAAAGCATTTATATTCTAAACACGTGACAAGCTAACGTGAAGAATAGGCCAAACAGCAATTCCAGTCAGTGATTAAGAGTCGGTGTCAGTGCGCAGAATAAAAATGCCGCACAAGTACTGCTATTACCCAACTCCAAAAAAACAAAGGTTACATCAATAAAACTAAAGGTCACTTACAGGTAGGTGGGCATAGAAACATTGAATCACAGAATTTTACTGTACAGAAGGAGGCCATTTGACACATTGTGTATGAACCTGCTCCCAAAATAGCAACCCAGCTAGGCCCATTCTCCAACCCTGTCTCCGTAGTCCTCTAAATTCACCACTTTCAAATAAATATACAGCTCTGTTTTGAAACCGTCTATGGAAAACACCTCCACTATTCTGCCAGATAGTACATACAAAATCCTAACAACTCTCTGAGTGAAGAATTTTTCCTCATCTCAGTCCTAGCTGACAGTCTTGAAAATGTGACCCCTATGTACTGAAATTCAAATTAATGGAAACATTAATTTACTTCTTTACTCCATATCAAAATTGTTTGTAATTTTGAAAACCACAGTAAGGTCACCTCTCCTCTGCTCCAAGAAGAATAAATCCAATTTCTCTAATCTTTCTTTGTATCTAAAATCCCCCATTCCTGGTACCACCCTTTGAACTGTCTCCGGGGCTTTAATGTCCTTCTTTAAATAAAGTGCCCGGAACTGAATGTAATGCTCCAAATGTGATCTGACCAACATTTTGTAGAGGCACAGCATCAGTTCCTTGCTTTTATGTGCTATGCCTCGATTTTACAATGCAATTAATATACAAGTCTTCTTAACAACTGGTTCAACTTGCCTGACCACCTTCAGAGAATCAAGCCTGTGAACCCTGAGGTCCCACTATTCCTGTATACCCCTGGAAGTTACATCATTGAGCCTATATTGCCTGTCACTGTTTCACCTACCAAAATACGTCAATGCATTGAAATTCACCTGCCTGGTGTCTGCCCATTTGGTCAAATTGTCAATGCCCCTCTGAAGTCGCTCAGCATCATCCTTATAATTCACTATTCTCCCCAGTTTAGTGTTATTTGCAAATTCAGAGATACATCCTCAGCATCTATTTCAAAATCATTTATATAAATCATAAAAAGCAAGGGTCCCAACACAAATCACTAGGGAGCACCACTTTCAATTCACCTCCAGTCAGAGAAATGCCCATCTATGCCTGCCCTAGGACACAGTTTCAGAGCATCTACAAGTGAAATGGTTACTCATTCAAAGAGTTTTATGAACTAGAGTCATAGTTACAGAGTCATACAGAATGGAAACCAACCCTTCAGTCCAACCAGTCCATGCCAAACATGTTACCAAACTAAAATAATCTCACCTTGCTGCATTTAATCCATATCCCTTCAAATATTTTTGTTCATATATTTATCTAAATGTATTTTAAATGCCGCAACTGTACCCACATCCATCATTTCCTCTGGAGATTTATTCCACATATGAACCACTCTGTGTAAACAAATTGCCTCTCTTGTGTTTTTTAAAGTCTTTATCCTGTTACTTTAAACTATGTCCCCTAGTCTTGAAATCCCCCACCTGAGGGAAAAGACAACTGCTATTCACCTCAACTGTATCCCTCATGATTTTACAAACTTCTTTAAGGTTGGTCACCCCTCAATTTGCTACACTGTAGTGAAAAAAGCCCCAACCTATCCAACCTCTCTTTATAACTCAAGCATTCCATTCCCAGCAACAGCTTGATAAATTTCTTCTGAACATTCTGCAACTTAAAAATATCCTTCCCATAACAGGCAGACCTGAACTGGACCCAGTACTCTGGAAAAAGCCTCAACAATGCCCTATACAAACTCACCATAATGTCCTAAATTCGATATTCAAAGGTCTGAGCAATGAAGGCAAACGTGCTAAGTGCTATCTATATCTGATGCAAACTTCAAAGAAATAGGTAGCTGAACCCCTCTGTTCTACAACTTGACACAAGGCCCTATTTTTAATTGTATAAGTCTTGCCTTTGTTTGTTTTACCAAATTACAATACCAAGCCTTTATACAAATTAAATTCTATCAGCCACTCTTTGGCCCATTGATCCAATTGATTAAGGCCTCTTTGTAATCTTAAATAACCTTCTTCTCTGTCCACTATTCTATCATTCTTGGTGTCATCCACAAATGTACTAACCATGCCTTCTACATTCTCATCTAAAGCATTTATATAAATGGCCAACAAAAATGGACACAGCACCAATCCCAACGGAACATCGCTGGTCACAATTTTGTATCCAGTTGTCAAGCTGACCCTGAATCCCGTGTGAAGCATCCCATGAGTAGAATCACATGTATAGAACAGATGCCCATTGTATTTCAATGGAAAATTGGTGTTCCAACCAACTCAATTCTGAATAACCATATTTATGTCCATGGATCTCTCATTAATTTTAAGCTTGACAAGGGGGCGAGAGTCATTGTTTTATCAGATCGAATATTAAGGATGTAGAAACAGTTGTTAAAACCTACAGGAGTAAACTAACTTGTCTAGGTGACGTATCTCTCATGAACATGTGATTTATTATCAAAACTTCCCATTTACCACTGCACACATCTTGATCATCTTAGGAAGGCGTAGAAAGTATTTAACTAGTTCCAGGAGATAGCTGACAAGTAAGCAAACCAAGTCTATTAAAAGAGAAGCCAGCCAGAGAACAATTAGTCTTAGAACAAAGCGCTGTGTCCAATAGTCCAGGGGCAATTGGTAGAAGATTTCATAGGGCTTACTAGACTTATGGCAGCGGTCAAAAAGAAGAAAGAATTTCTTAAGATGTTGATGTAAGAGAATTGTTTCACATTGTCAAGGGAACAGAAATCTGAAACTATGGAAGGCTGGCAGAAACATTTTCCATTCCTATTCTCACTGAAAAACCTGCATATATCAACTGGGTTTGTGAGCAGACCAAATAATAATAGTGAATGCGAGTATAACTCATTCAAACCCATTGAAGATTCTGTAAAGAAATTATTTAGACAACAAAATCATCTGTTGTAGCAGATTTCAATTTATTATCAATTAATGAGATGCCACAAATTCAAGACCAATTTATCAATACCAGGGACAGGGATAATACAAAGTAGATAGCAATCCTTCAGTTCCATGGCTGAGAATGAAAAAATGTCTGGTGTTATTGATTAATCTTTACCAGAGGGTGAATAAAGGCATACAACATAATCAAAAAGTTGAAGTAAAAGAGTTTACTTGATCAAACAGCAGATTGAGAATATGATTGAGAAGTAAGATTTGTTTACACAAAATGGAAAACAGGCTGCTTCCACAGACCAAGATTCAAATGGAAGAAGTTACTTGCCTTAGAAATCCAGGATAATACACAGTAGGAAAAATATGTTTTCACTGAGTAGCCATCAGCGAAGGAAATTCATAAGGTTAAAATGATGTTGCTATGGGGTAAACACTTGATCCAGAAGGGAAGCATTCCAAGATGAAAACATTCAGCAAATTAAGAGTATGCTGGATAATATACACATCAACCACTTGGATTAGAAGGAGTAATGTCCTCTACAAAAGACATCCTGGAGATAAATGTTCCTCTAACCAGGAGACAGTCTACAGAACTCACAAGTCAACATCAGAATAAAGGTCAACAGTCCTCAAGCCATAGGCTTACTAATCTTCCAAGTCTAAAGAGAATGGTGCTGGAAGAATTGTGAAAGCTCTAGTGTTCCTAATTTTGTGAAGTCACAGACCTGTGAGGGGAGATGGAGTAGTGGCAATCATATGTATTAACTACCTGTGTAGACAAAAAAATCTTGTGGATGTAAAAAAGGAAGGGAGATTCTGTACACTTAGTGGTTGTGAAAGGGTCAGTATTAACAAATGTTTTAAAATGTCCTCAATCTGATGATACTGTACTGGTTTGTATGGATATCAAGGAATATCTTAGGATTTCTCAGAGTGAAACCTTATAGCCACAGATCTCACAGCCTTAATATCAATGTCAAACTTGCTACGTAAGTTGTACGTAATTGTTATCATGAATTATTATATCTTGCTAAGACAACAGCTTCATCATGCTCAATAGACGATGATTATCTGCCACTTTTAACCAAATAAGTCCTTAGAATCAGTGAACAAAAGAAGTGGCACTCATAAATGCTACATAGTTCAACTTTGTAACTGCTTCAGAATTCCAACATCACCTGATAATCAGAGAGGCAATGCCTCACTGGAAGTACTGCCATGTACAGGTCTAGGAAACCTTAAAAAAGATTAATTAGTAAGTCTCAAATGGTATATAGGTAATGACTCAGTAGATGCTTTTTGCTGTACAGGCTCCGATATACTAAACACTTCTATTAAAAGCATTGGTTTTCTCACCTTTCCTTAATTCATGTCAGTTGTAAGCATCGTGCTACCAACCTAGTTGAAATTTGAAAACTTAGTGAAAAAAAAGTAATCAAAACTGGGCATTCCCAGATTGCTTACAAAATCATGAAACAAATTCTCAGAACCATCAAAAAGGGAACAAATATCCTTAACAGAAATATTTCAAAATATCAGAAAAGTTAGCTCTGAAGAAGAGTCAAAGTGTTTAATCTAGATGCTGCCAGACATGTTGAGTTTTTCCAGCAATTTCTGTGTTTGCTTCTGTTCTTCATTTATTAGAAAAGTCAGTTCCACTATTGCTACTATTTGGAGTGCTACACTATTATCCTATTTGGAGCACCAAACACAAATTTCTGTTTCAGAAGTGACCCAATCTCAAGACTTAGATTTGACTTTGAAGGGCTGCGTTGGTTAGGTTGCTAGTGTGTGGTTCTGAACAACCCCAACCACATGGGTTAAATTCGCATCTGCCTGTGGTAGGTGTGGAGCCTACCTCCCCACCCTGCCCCAGAGTTTGCAAGGCAACGGCAAAGCACCACTGCCAAGAAAACAACTCAAGAAAAAACATCAGCAGATAAGAGGGACTTCCCTAACAAAGAACTGTGAATGCTGAAGATCTGAAACAATACAGAAATTGCTGGAGAAATGCAAGTCTGGCAGCATCTGAGAAGAGAAAGTTGAATTAACATTTTGAGACTGGTGACCCTTCTTTAGAACTGATAGTAGCTAGGAAAAGGTGGTATATATGGAACATAGAAGATAGAACATAGAACAATTCAGCTCAGTAAAGGCCCTTTGGCCCACGATGTTGTGCCAAACTTTTACCGTAAACCTAACATCTATTTAACCTCCACCCCTACCTTATACTATCATCCATATGCCTATCTAGTAGTCACTTAAATGCCTCTAATGAGGCACATATGTGCTAATGACATGGAATGGAGAGGTGGTGAGGGAAAGGAGTGAGTAGACAGGTGAAGAGGAAGAGAAAGAAAGTTAAGCAAGCAAAGGAATAGCTGACAGTAAGCCAGGGAAGGAAAAATGCTGATAATGGGGGCCATGAGTAGTCGAAAATGAATTTGTTGAAAGTAGCACAAATCATGACAAGGCCTGGGGTGTGGGTGTGGGTAAAGGGTACGGAAGAAAGTGCACAGGCCTTAAAATTATTAAACTTGATCTTGAGTCCTGACCGATGCAGGGTCTCCAAGTGGAAAATGAGATGCTGTTCTTCCAGCTTGCACTGAGCTTGCTGGATACTGCAGCAATCCCAAGTCAGAGATGTTGACCAGAGAGCACGGTGGCGTGTTGAAGTAGTAGGTAGCTGGAGGCCTGGGGTCATTTTTATAGAAAGAGTGCAAATGTTCCACAAAGCAGCACCCAGTCTACCTTTCGTTTCGCCAGTGTATTGAATACGGCAGACCTCCATTTTGGTACAGTACAAGTGCTATTTCTTATGACTATAATAATTAAGAATTGCAACATGTAAGAAATAGCAAAATTCTGATTTTGCCTAAAAAATTGCTGGTGAAAGGTAAAGTTACCATAGTTCTATCAGACCTAGAGCTGCTCTCTCATTAGAAAGAGCCAACTGGTTCTGGTTTAATTTGAGTCTCATCATGCCTGAGGCAAGGAGAGATGTTGAGAAAGAGTGTCCTTCATGGTAACTGTAGCCAGTGCGAAACTGAACCCTAGTTACTCTTCATCGGACACCACACAACACAACATTGTCACAAGTTAAGAGATAACAAGGTGTAAAACAGGATGAACACAGCAGGTCAAGCAGCATCAGAGGAGCAGGAAAGCTGACGTTTCGGGTCTGGACCCTTCTTCAGAAAAGTTACTTGTACAAAAATTGCTGGTGCAAAAGAAAAAGGTAATGAGCCTATCTAATTGAGAAAATACAGCAACTGTTACACATCTCTTGGAACTAGATTCACTGTGCTATTCATCTCACATCCTTCTGAAGAAAACAAATGCTATAGAAACTGAATTAAACAGACACATTTAATTGTGACTGTGACTGCTGTTTCAGCTGTGCATTGAAAAATACTGTCATTAACATTTCTATGCACTTAGATTAGCAAAACCAGAGAGACTTGATCCACTTTGAACCTTTGATCTGATTAGACAACATCCATCAAGAGGTTAATAAGATGATACAGCCAGAACCTCCGCAGTCATTTCAGAGACAGATGAATCTTTATTGTGAACCATGTCCATCTCAGTTTATATCTGGGTGAGCAATCTCATTAAGGATGCTCATTAACAGCATGCGGCTGGAACAATTGCAGATGATCATTCCCAGAGTTCTATGAAGAGGCTGTCACTCTGACAGGGAAAGAACTCAGCAGTTCCTGTGATTTGCTGGCTGTGTCTGTCATAAATGACTTACAGTTATTCAAAGTGAATGATCCATATCTTATTGAACCGTCCTTTTTATGGATAACAGTTGAAGGTTATTGAGATTCAGATTGAAAGTGTCACACACACTATAGTGAATTGAAGATAGGTGGTCATTAGTTCCATATGAGCTCCATTAACATGGTAAGAAAATGAAGATCTATTGTGCTGCTGTAAATGAATAGCCACTGGTATCAGCATGGGATTCCAGTCTTTTTATAACATTCACATTCAGAGGCCAAACGGCTCCAAGAAGTGGAAAAAAGTCATTATCTGCCTCATATGTGCTGCGTATATCTTCCCTTCCTGTAAATTTAGATAATAGATGGATTGGTCCAAATATAATACCAGCTGGAAAACTGAAGAACTGGAATGGAGCCATAAAACTGACAATATCAAGAATGTTCAGGACTGGAATACCTCTGTATCACAATATTCACAAACCACAAAATTGAATGTGTGAGTTCTTTGATGTCAGTGACTGTCATAATGCAAGATCTTAGGGAGGAATTTTAACCCCAAAGCTATTGAATACAGGTTTGTGTGAGGTTAAAATTTAAAGCATTTCAAACTCAACCTCTTCTAATTTTAATGGAGGCAAGATAGAGACAGAAGTAAGGCAAGAGGTGGGAGAGATTTTAAGAAAGTTACATTCGTGAATTTTAGACAAAATGCTGAATGTCAGTTTTGGCAAGTTTCATTAAAGGTTTCCCTCCGTGAGCCCTACCGAGATTTCTCATGCTATTCTCTGAAACTCACCTTATTACCAATGCACCATGTCTCTGTGGCTCTTCACTTGACAGAGCCACCCTCTCACCAAAGGTAGACGGATTCACCACTGCTGAGGTCTCTTGGGATTCCTAGAACCATTGTCACTTTTAAAACCTAGCTGTGTATGCTGTCAAGCGCTGTCAACCAGGAGATTCTCCTCACCATTAAATTCTCTTGGGATTCCCAGAACCATTGTCACTTTTAAAACATAGCTGTGTATGCAGTCAAGTGCTGTCAACCAGGAGATTCTCCTCACCATTAAGGTAATGAGAGGGGAACCGAAAACAAATGTTTCTCAGGGCACATATGCGGCACGACTAGTCCTGAGTTACAAATACAATTGCACATTTGTAAACCAATACAATTTAAGAACAAAGCTACATAGAATACCAATCCATAGCCTCCTTCCATCTTAGAATCCTGTTTAAGGGAGTGCTGCTCTTCTCCCAATGCCCAGTGCTGATTTGATTTAATTTGATTTTTTTTATTGCCACATGTACTGAGATACAGTGAAAATTATTGCTTTCTGTGCCAACCTTACAATTCATACCTTACATAAGTACATCAAGGTAATAGAACAGAACATAGAATATAGTGTTTCAGCTACAGAGTAGGTGCAGAGAAAGATCAATTCTAATACATGAGAAATCCATTCATAAGTCCGATAACAGTAAGGAAGAAACTATTCTTGAATCTGTTGGTGCATGTTTTTGAACTTTTGTATCTTCTGCCCAATGGAAGAGGGTGGAAGAAAGTATAACTGGATGGGATGGGGTCCTTGATTATGTTGGCTGCTTTTCTGAGGCACCAGGTAGTGTAGATGGAACCAATGGAAAGAAGAATGGCTTTTTCGATGGTCTGGTCTGCATTCACAACTCTCTATAGTTACGGTGAAATTATAGTGTAGCCTACAACTTAGCCATGCTAACTATTGTGCTGCACTGACCCCTGTTAATCAAGGTGGTTGTGATTGTCAATCCCCTATTCCAGCAATAAGTTATGTCCTCCTGCTGAGTTGCACCCTTTTCACAACTGTAATCCACTCCGCATCCCAGCATGCTGTCCCATAATTGACTTCCCCAAACTTCCCTACCACAACTGCCCTTTTAACCCTCCCTTGACTTTCATTGAGCTAATCCCCAGAACTGACCATAGCCCGCTCATCCTGACCAACTTGGATGGGCAACCCTAAATAATGACTGACCAGACCCCAGACTTGTTACCTTTAATTTCAGAGTAAGTGGTAACACATTTAAAAGACAGAGATGAGGACAAATGTCTTTATTCAGAGGGCAACGAATCTGTGAAATAAGTTGCCAAAGAGGGCTGTTGAGGCGAGATCATTCAAGGCTAAGATAGACAGATTTTTAATGAGTAAGGAAATCAAGGTTGTGGGAAAGAGCAGGAAAGCAGATTTTCAGATCAGTCATGATCCCATTGAATGACAAAGCAGCCTCAATGGTCTGATTAGCCTACTCCTACACATTGTGGTATTAGGGCCACTGGGGCTGCAGGACAGCTTGTGGCCCACTCTTTGAACAGCTGAAGAACAGTTGCCCTGACCTTGACTGCCCCAAGCAGATGATTGAATGTATGCAACCCTTGCAGCGACAGCAGACACTGCTCTTGACTTACTGTGCTTGGACTTCGTAGGCTGTCTCTCTGACCCCAGCTGAGGACTATTCCACACAGACTTTGAGATACAGCTATTTGATTAAAGCACATGTAATGTTTGCCCTATATGCTGATAATACATGCTGCAAGCGCAGCATTGACTTGGCGCACAGCCTTATAACAACATCCTCACCCTTCGACTGATCAATGCTGATAGCATGACAAAACATGACAAGCTGACTGGTCTGGTGTCTCAAGCAGCTGTAACGTGAACTTTTAAGAAATGTCTGAGGGGGACAAGCTGCTAAAATGCAATGCAACGCAAAGAGGTTGTGAGGATTGAAGCAGGTGTAAAGTGAGTGAGCCCGAAAACAGCAATTCGGGAGCCCTGAGATGCAGTCTTGTCCAGTCTGTAAGCTGAGTGCATGTCCCTGTGCACAAAGCAACCGAGCAAAACAATGAAAGGTGCCACTGTGTTCCAAAACCAAAGTTGTAGGATTGAGCAAAAATCCCCTTATACCACAATACTGGACCAAGACCCTAGACTTTTCTAACATCTAAAATACTGGACAAAAGCCCGAGCTCAGGCTACTGCAAATACACACAGACCTAGAATAATTTTGGTCTGGGATCATTGTTCAGCCCAAAAATCCAATACACATGTCATTCTAAGAGAACAACCAACCAGACTGAAACTAAATTTGACACCTCGGGCTAGTCAACCCAGGCAATATGGAATCTATACAGTTCCAGGCATTCAACTTCGATCAATATTAGAACATAGAACATAGAACATAGAACAGTACAGCACAGAACAGGCCCTTCAGCCCACAATGTTGTGCCGACCATTGATCCTCATGGATGCACCCTCAAATTTCTGTGACCATATGCATGTCCAGCAGTCTCTTAAATGACCCCAATGACCTTGCTTCCACAACTGCTGCTGGCAACGCATTCCATGCTCTCACAACTCTCTGCGTAAAGAACCTGCCTCTGACATCCCCTCTATACTTTCCACCAACCAGCTTAAAACTATGACCCCTCGTGCTAGCCATTTCTGCCCTGGGAAATAGTCTCTGGCTATCGACTCTATCTATGCCTCTCATTATCTTGTATACCTCAATTAGGTCCCCTCTCCTCCTCCTTTTCTCCAATGAAAAGAGACCGAGCTCAGTCAACCTCTCTTCATAAGATAAGCCCTCCAGTCCAGGCAGCATCCTGGTAAACCTCCTCTGAACCCTCTCCAAAGCATCCACATCTTTCCTATAATAGGGCGCCCAGAACTGGACGCAGTATTCCAAGTGCGGTCTAACCAAAGTTTTATAGAGCTGCAACAAGATCTCACGACTCTTAAACTCAATCCCCCTGTTAATGAAAGCCAAAACACCATATGCTTTCTTAACAACCCTGTCCACTTGGGTGGCCATTTTAAGGGATCTATGTATCTGCACACCAAGATCCCTCTGTTCCTCCACGCTGCCAAGAATCCTATCCTTAATCCTGTACTCAGCTTTCAAATTCGACCTTCCAAAATGCATCACCTCGCATTTATCCAGGTTGAACTCCATCTGCCACCTCTCAGCCCATCTCTGCATCCTGTCAATGTCCCGCTGCAGCCTACAACAGCCCTCTACACTGTCAACGACACCTCCGACCTTTGTGTCGTCTGCAAACTTGCTGACCCATCCTTCAATTCCCTCGTCCAAGTCATTAATAAAAATTACAAACAGTAGAGGCCCAAGGACAGAGCCCTGTGGAACCCCACTCACCACTGACTTCCAGGCAGAATATTTTCCTTCTACTACCACACGCTGTCTTCTGTTGACCAGCCAATATTCTTCAGAGAGATATCAGGCATTCAACCTCAATCAAAATACATTTACATACAGATAACAAGTTTTAGAACTGGATGAACACTGCAGGCCAAGCAGCATCAGAGGAGCAGGAAAGCTGAATTTTGGGTCTGGACCCTTCTTCAGAAATGGGGGTGGGGAAGGGGATTCTGAAATAGAGAGAGGGGGGAGGTGGATGGAAGATGGATAAAGGAGCAGACAGGTGGAGAGGAGACAGACAGGTCAAGAAGGCAGGGCTGGAGCCAATAAAGCTGAGTGTACATGAGGAGTTAGGATGGGGGTTGATCAGTCAAGGAAAGATGGACAGATCAAGGATGTGGGGATGAGGCTGGTAGGTAGGAGGTGAGGGTGTGGTTTGATGGGGAGCGGATAGATAGGAGAAAAGGTGAGGGGGGGGCGGGGATGAGCTGGGCTGGTTTTGGGATGAGGTCAGGGGTGGGGAGATTTTGAAGCTTGTGAAGCCCACATTGAGACCATTGGGCAGCAGAGTTCCCAAGTAAAATATGAGGTGCTGTTCTTGCAACCTTCGGGAGGCATCGTTGTGGCACTGGAAAAGGCCCAGGATGGACAAGTCGTTCAAGGAGTTGGGGGTGGTGGTGTTGAAGTGGTTCGCGACTGGGAGGTGCAGTGGTTTAGTGCAATCCGAGCGTAGGTGTCCCACAAAGCAGTCTCCAAGCCTCCGCTTGGTTTCCCTGATGTAGAGGAGGCCACATCAGGAACAGCAGATACAGTATACCACATTAGCAGATGTTGCAGGTGAGCTCCTTGCAACCGCAGGAAGTGCTACACCTGCCCCTACACCTCCCGCTATCCCAGGCCCCAAGAAAACCTGCCACATAAAACAGATGTTCACCTGCATATCTGCTAATGTAATATTTTATATCTACTGTTCCTGATGTGGCCTCCTCAACATCAGGATAACCAAGCGGAGGCTTGGAGACCGCTGTGTGGAACACCTACACTTGGTTCGGGCACAAACAACTGCACCTTCCATTCCTTGGACAACATGTCCATCCTGTGCCTTTTCCACTGCCACAACGATGCCACCCGAAACAGGAACAACACCTCATTCCCGCATCCTTGACCTGTCCATCTTTTCTCCCACCTATCCACTCCTCTCACCTCATTGACCAACTCCCACCCCCTACCTCCCACTTACCAGCCTCATCACTGCCTCCTTGACCTGTCTGTCTTCCCCTGACTGACCAATCCCCATCCTCACTCCCCACCCACACTCACCTTTAGTGGCTCCATCCCCACCTTTTTGACCTGTCTGTCTCCTCTCCACCTATCTGCTCCTACATCCACCTTTCATCTGCCTCCCCCCTCTCTATTTAGTTCAGAATTCCCTTCCCCTCCTCTATTTCTGAAGAAGGGCCCATTCCCCATACATCAGCTTTCTTGCTCCTCTAATGCTGCTTGGCCTGCTGTGTTCATCCAGCTCTACACCTTGTTACCTCAGACTCTAGCATCGGCAGTTCCTACTCTCTCTGAATCGCATTTACACATACTTGCTAACTACTGGGAAGCCAACTGACTTCAAAGGTAATACAAAGGCACATGCAGATTTGGCATAAAGATAAGAGGTTCCCAATTAGTGTAATTGCAGGCCCCAGTCTCATCTAAAAGATTGATCTCCCTGAGATCTATCAGCACAGCTACCTCCAGAAGAGGAATCCTGACAGCAATTCCAAAACCTACCAACACAATCTGCTTCTTACAAGGGGAACCAGCGACAACTGGCCACGACCAGCAGACCTGACACCCTCCAAAACCCACTGACCCGGCCGATACTGGAATGCCTAAGACACATCTTGAAGTGAAAACTGGCCTGAGAAACCACCACAAAATAACAAAAACCAAGTACTTAATCCAAACCACGTCCTACTGCATCAGTGGACTTAACCTAGACTGAAGGCTTACACAGTCCAAATGGCCAGCTGCATATCAAGATTGTGAGTTTTCCCATTGGTGAGCTTAACTCCTGAGACCCCAGTGTTTCCAACCTTGCTAGCAGGGAGGGGAAGGTGGGTAATGACGGTGCAGGGACTCCAAGGATAAGAAGCCTGATGAAAGTTCCTCTGACTAAAACTGCTGTCCAGCTCCGATTAGCATTTAACATGTGTTTAATTTAATAGTGTATTTAATTACTGCCTTCTGCCTCATTGATTGTGTCAATTTCTCTGTTTTATTACATTTGCATTACATTTTATTACAATTCTTACATTTAATAAACATAGAGATTCTTTTGTCCTGAAACATCTGTCAACTGCCTTCTTCATTTCACATTCCTAAAAAAGTCTAGGGTTCTGGTGGTGATTCAAACCACCTAAAAGTCAGCAAATTACTGAGTGCAAACCACAGCCCTAAAAAGTGCAGCATTGAAGCGCAGAGCCATCTTGCAAGTGTATCAGAGATATGCCTTCCGGGTGTGGTGAGGCTAATATGTGTTTGATGCCATCACCTGTGCACAGAATGTGCTCTGAGATACTGGTAATTGCTATCCAAGTTAAAGGAGCAAGTAGCAAGCTGGAGTCATCAGGTAATCACTCTGCATTTCATGCTAGGTTAAAGAATTGTTGCCATCTAGGTGGTAGGAGAATAGCAAACTGCCGAGCAATGAGGTGAGATTAGATAATAATGAGATGTTAATGAATGCAAATTCTCACAGGCAAGATTCATATCGTGCTGTTCAAACCACTTGGTTGGAGAATCAGACTTTTTCCTCTCAATGTTGAGAATCTAATTTCTGCCAATCTTACTGTGCGTTTCCAATTACCTGGGAAGAGACAGCTCAAGTTTACTATTTTTAACTAATGTTGTAGAGGTTGGTAAAAGAAGAGCTGAATCCCTAAGGTACTTTCCTTTAAGGCAGGACTTGATCAGCTGCAAACTTTGATACGCAGTATCTTATTTACTCACTCAATTCATAAATACACAAGGTGAGCAATTCGTGAATCAATTTGTAGCATTGTGATCTATGCGTTAGAACATTCTAAGCTTAAGTCCAGAAAAGTGATAGGGATCGACAGCACAGCAACAGGCCATACAGCCCATCAAGTCGGTCTTGTCAAAAACAACCACCTAACTACGTGTATGCTCATTCTATTTTCCAGCACTTGGCCACAGTCATGTATGCTTTGGCATCGCAAGTGCACATCTAAATACTTTTTAAATGTTGTGAATGTTTCTGCTTTTACCACCTTTACAGACAGACAATTCCAGATTCCCACCGCCAAAAAGTACAAAAAGTGCCTCACATTCCCTCTGAATCTTCAACCCTTACCTTCAATCTATGCCCCTTGTCTTTGATCCCTCCATCAAGGGGAAAAGCTCCCTCCTTGCCCCCCTTATCTATGCCTGTCGCTATTTCACATATCTCAATTATATCTCCCCTCAGTCTCCTCTGCTCTAACAAAAACAACACTAGTTTATCCAATTCCTCTCTATGGTTTCTGCTCAAAAATAACATGGATTCTCAGAGAATGCTGCACTGTTAGAAATTATGCCTTTTGACAAAGTATTAAACTGTGACCCCATTTACCTGCTTGGGCAGATGTAGATAATTACATGGCACTGTATTGACGAAGAAGCGGGGAGGTAACCCTGATGCTCTGGCTGATTGTTGTATCTCAATCAACGTCATCCAGATGCAAAATAGATTGTCATTAACATATAATTGTTTATGGAAGTTTTCTGAATACAAATTAGCTGCCTCATTCCTGCAGTGCTATACACTTCAAAAAGTACTTCATTGGTTGTAAAATGCTTTGAGATGTGTGGTGATGGTGAGAAATTGTACATAAATGCAAGCTTTTTTCTTTCTTTTCAAGACCCCAGCCCAGATCCCTGAGAAAAATCATTGGTCACATACGCCCAAATGTAGAATACAGGGGGTGCCTGATTTTAAAACTTACAAAGGCTCATACATATGAATACAATCCCAGGTGGGGGTGTAATTTGAATCATCCAACATACAACTGTTTCCTGTACTTAGGAATGGCTATTTTATATTTTCCTGCATTGTGTTCCAACTTGCATACAAATTGACTTGCAACTGGACTCCAGATTGGAACGTATTTGCAATCCAGGGACTGCCAGTGCCTATATATAATGTCTCCTGCCTCCAAACTTCCTTTAATTCCTACCATCGCCAATACACAGACCTACTTTCTCCCCTATTATGGTTTCATATGTTTTTTTACAAATTTATTCTTAATATTGCAGCATGTTAATATACTCAATACATAAATTTCATTAAAAACAAAGCTAAATACAAAAGAATAGATTTGGTGATGCTTTCTGCATCTTAATTTATTAGATGTAATAAAAATTCAACATTAATGTGAAATTGTAATTTCAGCTTGCAGGCAATTTGCAGCAATGTTACTGATATGAACAATTTATTCTATTTTATTTCATCATTAATATAAATAAAAATGGTTATGTTATATTCAGTGTTTAATATCAGGTATTGACTGAATGACTTCTGAGCTGCAGTCACCTGTAATAACTCAATGGATAGAAAACTACTGGTCTATGTAGGTTAGAAAGTAAATTCAGTCTCTTATTTCGTTCACTCTTTGTACAGCTCAGTTATGACAACAGTTTGGAGATTTTTACAAATCTACAACTTTCACCCACAGGAAAGATACAGTCCACAAGTGTACCACCTCCCCTGTGTTCTCTTGAAAGTTGCACACCATTTGCTTATTACCACTATGGAGTACGTTCACCACTCATTGTAATAGTGCAGGAGAAAGGCTGGCTGCCAACTTCTTAAAGGATGATATAATAAATTTTGGTCCAGTTAGTGATGCTCATATGCCAAGATTGAACAAAAAGATATACTTATAAATGAAATAACTCCACAGAAGCTGGAACCCCTTCACAAGTCACCCCTTATTTACACATGCTTGTGCTTGACATTGATCCAGCTCCCTCAGAGCCAGCTCTCAAAGTGAACAGAATCTCTGACAGCCAAGATTCCCTGTTGGACCAGATTAACAGCTCCAAACAGGGAACTCATAGTTTATGAGTCAATAGATGTAAAGCTGGAAAAGCACGGCAGGTCAGACAGCATCCAAGGAACAGGAAAGTCAATGTTTTAGGCTAAAATCCTTTGTCAGGACTGGGGAGAGAGATGGGAGCACAGCAGTAAATAGAAGGAGGGGGTTGGGCTGGGGGAGGTTAGGTGAGATGGTGATATGTGGATGCAGGAAAGAGGTCAATGTGATTGATAGTTAGTAGGGAGATGAAAAGGTTACATCAGGTCAGGGAGGCGAGGAGAAGATAGAGGGCTGAACATGGGATAAGGCTGGCGATAGAGGGATTTTGAAGCTGGAGATGTCAATATTGAGGCCATTGGGCTGTAAGCTCCCAAGGTAAAATATCAGGTGTTATTCCTCCATTGTACATTTGGCCTCAGTCTGACAGTGGAGGAGGCCAAGGATGGACATGTCGCCAGAGGAGTGGGAGGGGAAATTAAAATGGATGGCAACTGGAAGGTCAGGTTGGTTCGTGCATGCACAGTGCAGATGTTCCCCTATCACTTAGAGGACACCATGTTGGGAGCAATGGATGCAATAGGTCAGTTTGGATGATGTGCAGGTGAATCTCTGCCAGATCTGGAAGGATTGTTTGGGGCAAGGGGAAGTGTAGGGGACAGGTGCTACACTCTTGTGGTTGCAGGGAAAGGTACTGGGTATAGTGGAGAAGTTAGTGGGGAGTGTAGAACTGACAAGGGAGTCACAGAATGAATGGCCCTGGCAGAAATCAAACAGGGTGGGGAAGGAAGGTGGGATCTGATTGTTGATGATAGAAATGCCAGAGGATGATGCATTGAAATTGGAAGTTGGTGCAGTGATATGTGAGGACAAAGGGTGTTTCTATCCTTATTGTTATTGGGGGTAGGGGTTTTTAGGGCTGAAGTGTGGAAAATGAAGGAGACGCAGTGGAAAGCATCCTTAATTACAGAGGAGGGGAAATTCTGGTCCCTAAAGTAGGAGAATACCTGGGATGTCCTGTAATAAAATGCCTCATTCTGGGAGCAGATGCAGCAGAGGCAGAGGGATTGAAAGTATGGGATAGCATTTTTATAGGAAGGTCGATGAGAGGAAGTGTAGTTAAGGTCCACCTGGCTGGCCTCATTACAATCACTTAAATATGACAAGGATCTATCTGTTGAGATTAGAAAATGATCAGCTCAGTTTCCTGGATAACAAAGTGTGAAGCTGGATGAACACAGCAGGCCAAGCAGTATCTTAGGAGCAAAAAAACTGATGTTTCGGGCCTAGACCCTAGCTCAGGTTCCTGCTCCTGGTTTGTGCACAATGGAGAATGAGAAGATTTAGACATTGGATGAGACAAGAATAGGTTATTTTCCAAAATCATTCAATGCTATGTAAGGAATCCATGCATCCTGGGTGATCAGATTGGAAATAGGGTCATAACAGTATAGCCTGCTTCTGTGGCTCATTCTTCCTGTTGAAATTGTGGCACAATCTCTTCAGAGAGTGGCTTTTTATGTCCTTGCAAACCTCAATGTGCATAAAAAAGAAAACTATTTTTCCCCTTTACTCTTAGCTTGCCAATAAATGTGGTTAACATCAGAAGAATTTGTTTCTTTTTAGCTTATGGAAACTATACGTTCTAATTTCAGATTTAGTCTTAAGTGCCTGTGTCTCCAGATTCTTATACTCAAAGTATAGGCTTATGAAACCTCTCCTAGGCCAAGTCACCCTTATATACTGTATTCCAAGTAGAGTGAAGTTTGGTATTACAAGTGCCATCTCTCAAAGACATATCTTATTTAAAATATGTCGAAAAGCCAGATGGTTTTAGAATGTGCCATTATCCAATTAAAACTAATTAACTTGGACAATTCAGCAATAGTGCCAGAATTATTATCTGTTTCTTTGCTTGTATGCCAGTTAACACATGTGCTTCGAGTGATTCTTGACTCCATCTGACCTGAATGGGTTCTAAGCAACTACCTCAAAGCAGCCAACCCAAAATCTGGCAAAATCCAGCACAGGCTCAGTCCCAACCATATATGTTCCTCTTTGTTTTTAACCTTTTTGCCCTGATACAAAACCTGGAGTCCCAATAGGCCTTTTTTTGAAAAGAGCTTTCTAACCTTCTCATCCTGCCTCTAAAGATTCAGGCAGTTTAATTCCTCACTCTCTTTGCTCAACTACTTTCAACCATCACCATTTAATATACATTTTCTCATTTCTTATCCTAACAAAATATATCATCTTTCACTTCTCTGCATTAGATTTTATTTGAATTCTATCAGCCAACCATTGATTAATCTCTGTGCTTCTAGTTGCAGACAGTACTCTTCAAAGTAAACCATTGTCCTGACTTTTGTCTCATTTACAAAATTTTGCTGTTGCACTGCAACTCCTAACTGAATCCAGATTAACTATTGTAAGGTCAGTGGCCTAGGACTAATCTACAATGATACCCAAAGTTTACATCTCTCCAGAATGAAAAATATCCATTAAGCAATACATTTTGGTTTGTATCCTTCAACCAACTTTCTATCCATGGTTCTCCAATCTCTCTGATCCAATGTGCCTTAATTTTATTTTAATTTTCTGAAGAAGAGTCACTGCAACGGAAATGTTTACTTTGATTTCTTTCCACAGAAGCTGAGAACATCTAATGAGAGAAAAGCATGCTCTTGAAGACATTTGCTCGCAACAGTCATCTTTGAGTTGGGGTAAGCATTTCTGGCAACATGCCATCATTTGGGAAGCTTGATTCATTTGATCATGGCTTTGTATGTGGAAAGAATACGTCACTATTTCCAGGCAAATGACATCAGGACAGATGAAAAGCAATAAGTAATTCTCCTGACAGATTGTGGATCCATAGCTTTATCAATTCTGATTATTCAAAATTTCCCTGAGGCACCAGATACTAAAATCTTTCAAAAGTTGACAGATTTAGTCAAGGAATATTATGACCCCAAGTTTCCTCTAAATCTGAGGTACTATCAGTTTTATTCAGCAATTTGAAGAAAGGGGAATCCGTATCAGGATTTTTGACTAGGTTAAGGTGACTGGCAGAGCCAAGCTACTTTGGCTTAACCATTAATGAGACGCTGAAAGACTGTTTGGTAGATGACATTAATGATGTAACCACGCAAAAGTGCTTACTAACTGAAGCCTAACTGGGCTTCAAACAGGCACGACATCTGGCTTTATCGTTCAAATTGCAAGGTATTCCAGAAAAGTGGACTCCCTCACAAGTTCAACTGAGCTTGGGGAATACCATTTAAGTGAAGGCAATAGGCTATATCCTGAACAGAGGGAGTCTAGGTCAGCCCACAGCAAAATCCCAAAATAAGCTAAGGCTCAGTCAAATGGTTAAAATTTCCTTTAGAATCAGGGCCAGCAAGCCACTGTAGTTGCTGCCAGTGTGTGAACTCAGAACAGCAAAAGAATCTCACTGGACCTAAATTGAGTAAGTGAACTCACAGGCCAGTATCTAGAAGAGTGCACACCCTGGAAAGTTCACCTACATCTAGTTTGGAACAGTGAAATTACTTAGCAAAATCCAAATTAGAAACAGTCAAAATAAACATCGGGTTAAATGGTCATCAATTCTAACGAAAGTCTATATCAGCACGGTCTTTTCAGTGATCTCTGAAACAGCCTTTTACAAAATTCACTCTGGACTCCAACCCTTAAGTTTGCACAAGACCTTAGCTAGATTGAGAACCTACACCAGCGAACCTTTACAAATTAAGGGGACAACTTTGGTTCCAATCTCTTGTGTGATGCAGTTCATTCAGTTAACACTTATTGTACTGAAAGACTCAGACCTAAACTTGATGGAACAAAATTGCTTGAGAAAGATTAACTGAGATTGTCTCACATCTTTTGATTAGAAAATAGCTGCCTGAGTGTAGTCCTAATTAAATAAACAGAAGTTTAATGGGAAGCCCAATGGGTTAGATTGCTTTTTGTGAGAGTTTTAAACAAGTAGCTGGATAAGTACCCAATCCCTTGCATAGAAGATTTTATACACAAAGCTAACAGGGTGCTGTTGTCCACAAAGTGGACGCAAACCGTGCGTATTTGCAATTGCCATTAGATGAGAATTCCCAGAAGTACGTTACAATTAATACCTGCAACAGTTTGTACCGATATACAAAACTGTCATTTGGGGTAACATCGGCGGATCATGGAGAACACTTCACAAGGACTACCAATAACAGGGAAGACCAATAAAGAGCTCTTAGAGAAGTTAGACATAGTCCTTAGATGTTTCACCCAGGCAGGCATATGCTAGGAAGGGAAAATCATGTTTTCCAGGCACCCCAAATGACCTACTTGGACTATAGAGTCGATAAGACTGGGGTACACCAATAAAGAGCTCTTAGAGAAGTCAGACATAGTCCTTAGATGTTTCGCCCAGGCGGGCATATGCTAGGAAGGGAAAATCATGTTTTCCAGGCACCCCAAATGACCTACTTGGACTATAGAGTCGACAAGACTGGGGTGCACCCATTAAAAGATAAAGTGAGGGCAATCAAGGGTCCCCTATCTCTCCCTGTGGCGGGGCTTAAGTCTTTCCTTGGGCTGGTGAATTATTATGGAAAGTCCATATATAACGCCTTTGCACCAGCTCATAAAGGAGAATCGGCCTTGGACATGGCCCTTTAGCCAAGTTAAAGCTATTAGGGAACTGAACAAACAGCTACCACTGTCTGTGATGTTTGCATGCTATTATCCCAAGCGATATCTGATATTGATGTGTGATGTGTGGCAGCAGGATATTATTAACTCATAGGGGGTCTAATGGAGAGGAACACCCAATAGCATATGCATTCAGGACTTTGGCTAATGTAGAATGGAGGCAAGTCCAGATAGAGAAGAAAGGTTTGGTGTTATATTTGGAGTCAGGAAGTTTCCACCAATACATTCACAGACACAGATTTGTAACAAGAATGAATCACAAGCCTGTGTTAATCTACTTAAGAGGACAAGGCATTATCACCCATAGCTTCAGGCTGAATTCAGCAGTGGGCTCCAATACTAAGTGCGTATAATTACAAATTGGAACGTGGCCTGGGAGACCAAGTAGCAAATGCAAATGCATAGAGGGGCCTCCCATGGACAGATACATTGCCTAAGGTATCACCAGTAGAAGAGCTTGTGATGGTTTTAAATTGTCTGGACGCACTTCCAGGCACAGCTAACAATTCCAAACTTTGGACACAGAAAGACCTGGTCCTTGCAAAACTGAAACAGCTGGTGGTGGTGGGGGAAAACAAAAGGCTGTCACATTCAGAATTGAAACATTTTTGGATCAGAGAAACCAGATCACAGTGGAGAACAGAATATTACGATAGGGAGCAGACGTGATTGTCCCAAGCAAAGGTCACCACCAAATACTGATCTCCACCAAGGGCATCCAAGGATTTCCAAAATGATGATGTTGACAAGAAGTTATGTCAGGTGGCCAGGATTGGATGCTGACATAGCTGTGTTGGTGAGTCAGTTCCCAGAACGTCAGCAAGGACAAAAATTACCGCCAGCAGCTCCTCCGCATTCTTGAGAATGGCCAGGTAAACCCTGGACTCATTACATGTCGACTATGTAGATCCTTTCATGGCCTTAATATTCTTAATCATTGTGGACGCCCACTCAAAGTGGCTGGACATGCATAGGGCTCATTCATCAAACATAGGGATCTCAATAGAAAAACTGTGCACATCTTTTGTAATAGACGGACCCCCCGGAAATGTTGGTCACAGATAAGAGGCCATTGTTTGCCAGCATGGAATTTAAATATTTCCTAAAATTGAATACTAGGAAGAGGACATCGCTATACCATACATCATCCAATGAACTAGCAGAAACAGCAGTCCAAACTTTGTATGCAGGCTTTAAGAAACAGCCTACAACTTCATTAGTTACCAAACTACTTCAATTCTTATTTGATTAAAGGACAACTCATCACCCAACGACAGGGATAACTCCAGCAGAGTTGCTAAATGGAGAAGACTCTGCTCCAGGTTAAATCTGATCTGGGGGACAGGGTGGAACAACATTAGGATCTCAAAGGCCAGACACAAGTCTCCGCTAAGCAAAAGAGAAAGTTTACTTCAGCGTCGAAGTTTGGTGTATGAGCCTTGCATGATTAAAAGGCATGATCAATGTGAAGTCAGGCCCGATGACTTAGAAAGTTTTGGTAATTACGATGGCCCTGAACAAGCATGTGAACCACATGAAAGCTGTAAACTCGCAAATGGTGTGGGAGCAAAACATGTCTGGCTCCTCAACAGCCTTTCCGACTGTTCCAGCACCTGTGGGTACTCCCTCGACATCAAGTTTTAAAGATGCATCAGAATCTGACAGGGACATGGTAGATGTCACCCCCTTGATGCCTTTGCTGCCTGAAGAGGAGAAAGAATTTCTTCCGAGATGTTCCAGGCCAAGGAGGCGAGCTACTGTAAGTTACATGTTATCGGTATCAGAGACAGAGTTGAAGAAGCCTGACCCAGTGCTAAAATACCCTAGGAGCAGCCACAACAAAGTACAAGGCCATTGTCCTCAGATTTGGAGGGGGAGGGATGTAGCGATTATAACAACGTCAGCCAGGTAGACCTCATAGAACATGAGCTCCCAGACTGGGGCTGTTAACCTGGTCTAATCAGGGAGTCTTGGCTGACAGATATAGTCAGGAATGTCAGACATCCTGTTCCCTCTGAGAACTGGATCACTGTCAAGGATTCTCCATGTGTAAATAAAATGTCACTCAGGGATGTGAATTCTGTGTGAAGTTCCTTCAAGAGCAATTTCTACTTTTGCTTCAGATCTCCTGCAGCCACAGTTTTTTTTCAGTTTTTTTGCCTTTATTTTAACCTCCCATGTGCAACACCATGAAGTGTCTTTTTAAGATTACTTGTTATTTCTTATTAAGCACTTTTTTTTTGCAAATATTTGCTTGGCATCTCTTAATTAATTCGGGCATTTCTAAGCAAGATGAATAAGAAGTGAACCAAAGCCCCTTCAGTCCTCTTAAGCAGACACATACGTCCCATTATGTGATTTGAAGAGGAACAGAGGATTTCATCTGATGTTTGTTCAATTTTTATTCTGCACACAAAACCACCAAAGCAAGTTACATGGTAATTTATGTCAATGTTGTTTGATGTGTGCAGATTAGTTTCATGTTTTCCTGCATTACATAGATGATACTTCAAGAGAGTTTAATAGGCTTCAAAGTGCTTTGGGACAGCTGAAGATCGCAAGAAACACTGTGCAAATGCAAGTTTATTCTTTCTTGAGTAAAATACCAGAGAGCAATGCTGGTGCCAGTGAAGTTAAATATCCTTCAGGAGAAATCTAGAGAAGAGTGGAGTGGAAAGGCATGAATGAAAAGTTATTTGAGCAACATTAATGTGAGAATTCATTGGAAGCGAAGGAAATGGCGATGCAGTCAATCATGAATGTTCCAACTTCGAAAAGGATAATCAGAAGCTGCATGTCACAGAGAATGATATCATCAGATGAATGTCTGATAAGAGGGGCATTTGGAGGTTGGGAACGTGTGGTTTGTGAACATGTGGGAGCCCATTGGATCTTTATTCAATCAGGCGGCTGCTTGTTTGCTGCAACTTCCTACCGGAATTAGAACCCAGGATGAAGAAGTCACAGCCAACCAGTGCCAGAGGCCGCCGGCTTCTGAATTTCACAGAGCCATGGTGGAGGCCCTGAACAATAACTGTCAATACAACAGCAACCCCTCTTGTCCCACAAATTACCAGAAAGAAAGATTGTCCACAGGGAAGGAAAGTGCTATTTGGGGTTGGTGTCCTGGGATTATAACGGTCAAGAGGTATTATCAAAAGGCTATTAGGTCAGAGACTCTGGTATTCTTCTGGGTACGTAGATGGTGGAATTTGAACTCAATAAATATCTGGAATTAAGAGTCTATTGATGACCATGAAATCATTACTGATTGTTGGATAAACTCATCTGGTTCACTAATGTCCTTTAAGGAAGGAAACTGCCATTCTTACCTGCTCCAGAGATAATGGGAACTGCAGATGCTGGACCTGAGATGCTGCTTGGCCTGCTGTGTTCATCCAGCCTCACATTTTATTATCTTGGAATTCTTACCTGCTCCAACCTACATGTGATTCCAAACTCACAGCGATGTGGTTGACACTTAACTGCCCTCTGAATAATTAGGGATGGGCAATAAATGCTGGTCTGACCGGTGATGCCCATATCCCATGAATGGATTGAAAAAAAAACAAAAGTGGGATGGGGTTGGTTGGAAGCAGGGTTGGAGGTGGCTCTCACAGATTGGTACAGATCAAGAGAGCTGTCTCCCCCAACTGGCAGCATGCCCACACTAGTTAACCAGAAGAGAGGTCAAGCCTTTCTTGTCCCACCTAGAGCTGAAATAATTCTAAGCCAGATGGCATGAAGCCCTTGGGTGTTTATTTACTAACTGCTATTTGGCAAAAGAATGTAAAAAAGGAATTTGGGTCATCTGACCTTGAACTTAGTTTGAGCGAGGGTGCTGGGAGTCCAACTAATTAAGTTCCATTCCCACCTCTAGACCTAGAAGGTTCCAGCCTCAGAGTTCTTCCTTCTGTGAAATGTGTATTACTAATTATTATTTCCTGTTAGGTTGAATATCATAAAACAGGGTCAATTGAAGCAAACTATAAACCAGATTGATAAGATAATAAGGAAATTTGATGTCTCTATTTGGTCATGGCCAAAGGGCAAGAAGAGAAATCACAGTGAGCTATATTCTCTTCAATATTTCCATGTTTAAGTACTGTTGCTTTTGAAAATGAACAAACCTGCTGGTGTCATAAAAAGGCCAAGGCCAGTGCCCTTAGTACACATTGACGTTCCAGTTAAAACTGACATAAAGAACTTGGAGACTAGCTGTTTGATTCCAGCCAGATCTAGACAAAGGAAAGCATCAAGGCCACTTCTGCGAAAATGGGCATTGCAGATGTTAGGTTTAACTGTCTTGTTGTAATGGAAACTTAATAGGAGAGGTAAATCTATACTGTTAGTTTAACAACCTTCGACTTAGACCACTGAAATGATCCATCAGCATCTGAGATGCCGCTATATGTCACATGAGCAAAATCAGACTCGGCTCAATTGGTCTGTTCTGGAATTCTAAGTCATTTGCTCGTTGGCCTCCAGAAACAGAATAAGACTGCAAATAGTCAGCCTTGAAATCTCCATCTATGTCTCCAAGTTGCTGGCTGAAATGTAGCCCACACCTAGCTTGTAGGAAGGAAAAACAGTTGGGTCCATCACATCATGGATATTGGCATATGGGAAGTTGCAGCTCATGTGAATTGAAATTTTAATACCTCTAGTTTTATGAACTTATAATATATAACCTTTCTCCTCTCCTGTCCAGTCTTCCTTAATTTTCTGAATGCTCTTTGTTTGTGGAGAAACAAAACAATTTCCTGCATCTTGATTGTTCTGTTCATAAAGCTGATCTTTGATTTCATTCTAAAGTTTTTTTTACTGTAGGTTTATTTCAAAAATTAGAATTGAAAAACCAATGTTTGGCAGATCTCATTATATCGGTAACATGCGGAGAAAAGTGTAAAGCAAATAGTACCCTGCTGTCCATGATTTAAGAGGGAAGAAACATCAATAATTGAACATCCCCCTATTCCTCCTTTATTTTTGACAGCGGAATGGTTAAAAGAATATTGTTGTTTATCAAAGATTAACTTTGGGTTACATCTGAATAAATTTCAAGATTGAATGGATTTCTGAAAAATCTCACTTCAATGCATTGAATTTGTATGTAAATCTTTGGAAGAAATTTGTTCAAGTGTTATTTCTTCTTTGTAGATCAAATTACAGTTAGGCTTTCTCTTTAGAAAACAAATACATCTGACATGTAAAGCATTTTTAATTAATGCATTGTGCATTTATAACTGGGGTTTAGTTTCTTTTCCTAATCCAGTCCAAATTAATGGAATGAAGGGTTCTTCTTGTTGTGTATCCTTTGAGTAATGAGGCTGAATATTCTCAATCTGTGCAAAAAGAAATAGCCACTATTTTATTCATACATGGGATGTAATCATCACTGGCTGGCCAACATTTATTGCCCATCCATTGTTGGCCTTGAGAAGGTAAAGGTGAGCTGCCTTGTTGAATGCTGCAGCCCATGTATTAGAGGTTCACCCATAACATTAGGGAGGGAATTCCAAGATTTTGACCCAGCGATAGTGAAAGAATCGCCAAAAATTTCAGGATGGTGAGTGGCTTGGAGGGAACTTACAGGTGGTGGTGTTTCCATGTATTTCCTGCCCTTGTCCTTTGAGATAGAAATAGATGTAGGTTGAAAGCTGCTGTTTAAGGATCTTTGGAAAAATTCTGCAGTCCTTTTAGATGGGAATGGCCGCGGATTTTGGAAGATGCTTTTGTGAAGGATCATTGGTGAATAGCAGCATTGCATCAAGTAAATCATACACATTGCTGCTACTGAGTGTTGGTGGTAGAGTGAGTGAAATGGATGTTTACAGATGTGATGCCAATCAAGCAGGCTGATTTGTTCTAGATGGTGCTGAGCTCCTTGAATGTTGTTGGAACTGCACCCATCCAGGAAAGTGGGGAGTATTGTGCCTTGTAGATGGTACACAGGTTTTGCGGAGTCAGGAGGTGATTTACCTGCCACAGTATTCCTAGCCTCAGACCTGCTCTTGCAGCCACTGTATTTACATGGCAAGTCCAGTTGAGTTTCTAGTCAGTGGTAATCCCAAGGACGTTGACAGTGGGGGATTCAGTGATGGTAACACCATGTCATGTCAAGGGAACAAGGTTAGTTTGTCTGTTATTGGTGATGGTCATCGGCCCTCTAATACATGGGCTGCAGCATTCAACAAGGCAGCTCACCTTTACCTTCTCAAGGCCAACAATGGATGGGCAATAAATGTTGGCCAGCCAGTGATGATTACATCCCATGTATGAATAAAATAGTGGCTATTTCTTGCAAGTGTCAATGACTGTTAATTGACACTTGCAAGCTCAGGTCTGGATATTGCCCAGCCCCTATTGCATTTGAACAGGGACTGCTTCAGGAACTGAGGAGTTGTGAATTGTGCCGAACATTGTGCAATTATCCCCTCTTCTGACCTTATGACAAAAGGAAGGTCATTGACGAAGCAGCCAAAGTTGGTTGGGCCTAGTTTACTACTCTGAGAAGCTCCTGCAGAGCTGTCCTGGAGCTGAGATGACTGACCTTCAACCAGAACCAGCTTGCTATATGCCATGTATGATTCCAACCAACAGAGAGTTTGCCCCCAGTACCCACTGATTTCAGTTTTGCTAGCACACCTTGACACAGCACTTAGTCAAATGTGGCCTTGATATAAAATGTTCATCACACTCAGCTCACCACTAGAATTCAGCTCCATGTTTGAACCAAGGCCGAAAGAAGGTCAGGAGCAGAGTGGCCCTGGCAGAACCCAAATTGGGTGTCACTGAGCAGGTTATTGCAAAGCTGCTCGGTAGCACTGTTGATGATATCTTCCATCTCTTCACTGATGATCAAGAATAAGCTGATGGGGTCATAATTAGCTGGGTTAGATTTGTCCTGATTTTTGAACACAACACACAACTGGGCAATTTTCCACATTGATGGGTCGATGCCAATGTTGTAACTGTATTGGAAGAATTTGGCTAGGAGAGTGCCAGGTTCTGGAACACATATCTTCAGTACCATTGCCGGAATATTTTCAGAGCCCATAGTCATTGCAGTTTCCAATGCCTCCAACTATTTCTCAATATCACGTAGAGTGAATTGAATTTCCTGAAGACTGAACTGGCATCTGTGAAGCTGAGTGCCACTGAAGAAGGCTGAGACAGATCATCCACTAGCAGTTTTCCTGAAGATTGCTCGTAAGGTGTTTGATAAGGTTCCGCATGGTAGGTTGATGGAGAAAGTGAAGTCGCATGGGGTCCAGGGTGTATTAGCTAGATGGATAGTGAACTGGCTGTGCAACAGGAGACAGAGAGTTGCAGAGAGTTTCTCAAAATGGAGAACTGTGACCAATGGTTCTACAGGGATCTGTGTTGTGACAACTGTTGTTTGAGAGATATATAAATGAGCTGGAAGAAGGTATAGACGGTCTGATTAGCAAGTTTACAGATGACAGTAAGATTGGTGGAGTAGCAGATAGTGAAGGGGACTGTCGGAAAATGCAGCAGAACATAAATAGATTGGAGAGTTGGGTGGAGAAATGGCAGATGGAGTTCAATCCAGGCAAATGCAAGGTGATGCATTTTGGAAGATCCAATTCAAGAGCGAGCTATACAGTAAATGGAAAAGGCCTGGGAAAAATTGATGCACAGAGAGATCTGGGTGTTCAGGCCCATTGTGCCCTGAAGGTGGCAACGCAGGTGGATAGAGTGATCAAGAAGGTATGTGGCATTGTTTCATTCATCGGACAGGGTATTGAGTACAAGAGAGTTGGCAGGTCATGTTACAGTTGTATAGGACTTTGGTTCGACCACATTTGGAATACTGTGTGCAGTTCTGGTCGCCACATTACCAAAAGAATGTGAATGCTTCGGAGAGGGTACAGAGGAGGTTCGTCAGGATGTTGTCTGGTATGGAGGGCGCTAGCTATGAAAAGAGGTTGAGTAGATTAGGATTATTTACATTGGAAAGACGGAGGTTGAGGGGGGACCTGATGGAGGTCTACAAAATCATGAGGGGTATAGACAGGGTGGATAGCAAGAAGTTTTTTCCCCGGAGTGGGGGACTCAGTTACTATGGGTCATGATTTCAAGGTGAGAGGGGAAATGTTTAAGGGAGATATACGTGGAAAGTTCCTTACATAGAGGGTGGTGGGTATCTGGAATGCGTTGCCCGCGTACTTGGTAGTGGCGGGCACGATAATGTCATTTAAGATGTATCTAAACAGATACATGAATGGGCAGGGAGCGAGGGATACAAATCCTTGGAAAATAGGTGACAGGTTTAGATAGATGATCTGGATCGGCGCAGACTTAGAGGGCTAAAGGGCCTGTTCCTGTGTTGTAATTTTCTTTGTTCTTTGTTCTTTGTTTGAATGCTTCAGCCTTATCTTTGGCACTGGTGTGTTAGACTCTTCCATCATTGAGGATGAAGATATTTGTGGAGCCTCCTCACTCAATAAATTGATTAATTGTCCACCACTATTCATGACTGATGTGGTAGAACTGCAGAGCTTATAGATCCAATGGTTATGAGACTGCTTAGATCTGTTTTTGGCTTACTGCTTATGCTGTTTGGCAAACTAATAGTCCTGTTTGGTAGCCTCACCAGGCCTGATGCTGATTCTGGCATGCTCTCTTGCACTCTCCATCGAACAAGCTTGATCCCCTAGCTTGATGGTAATGGTTGAAAGAGGGTTATGTAGGGCAGTGAGGTTGCAGATGGTGTTGGAGTAAAACTCTGTTGCTGTTGATAAGCCCAGAATAACTCATGGATGCCCAGACTTCAGCTGTTAGTTATGTTCAAAGCCTGTCCCATTTATCATAGTGGTAATGCCACACAATATGATGTAGGCTATTATGAATGTGAAGGCAGGGCTTTGTCTCCACAAGAACTGTCCAGTGGCCACTCTTATCAATACTGTAAAGGACATTTGCAACTGCAGCCAGCAGATTAGTAAGGGTGAGATCAAGGAGATATTTCCCTCTAGTTGGTTCCCTCACCTCCTGGTACTAGAGCCAGCTTGATGACTATCTCCTTTCTGACCTGACCACACCAATCAGCCATGCTGCAGCCAAGCCATTCTTGGGGATGGGCATTAAATCACACACCTGCAGTAAATTTTATGCCCAAGCCACCCTCGGTACGGTACACAGGATATTTCCTTGCCCATGTTTAACCTGAAACTATGAGATTTCATGGGATCCAGTGTCAATGTTGAGGAAGCCAGTGCAACTCCCTCCTGATTCTATACCGCAGTGCTTCCACCTCTGCTAGTTCTGTCCTGCCAGTGGGACAGGATATATCCAGGGATGGTGACAGCGATATCTGGGACATTATCAATAGAATATGATTCCATTGATATCTGTAAAATATGATTCCATTAATATGATCTTGTCAGGATGTTGTTTGTCTATTCTATGAGATATTTCTCTCAGGTTTGGCATTAACCTCCAGACATCAGTAAGCAGGACTTCTCTGATTCAGCAAGGCTGTTTTTGCTGTATTATTTTCCAGTGCCTATGTTGATGCCTGATAGTCTTTCTGGTTTAATTTCTTCATTGAAACTTTGTAACAATTGATACAACTAGTCCATTGTTTGCTAGTCCACTTCAGATGGCAGTTAAGAGTCAACCACATTGCTATGGATCTAGAGGTCACATGTAAACCAGACCAAGTGAGAATGGCAGATGTCCTTCCCTAAAGGGCATTAGTGAGCTGGATGGTTTTTTTTCTCATGATCGGCAATAGTTTCATGGTCATCAGTATATTCTTAGTTCCAGGTTTTTTAACGGAATTCAAATTACTATCTGCCATGGCAGGTTTCGAACCCAGACTCTAGGACATTAACTGAATTTCTGGATCAATACTCTAACAATATTACCGCCAGGCAATCATCTCCCCAACATTGAATTCACCAAGACTTCTTAGATAGCAGCTTCCAAATCCATGATCATGAGTAGCTGAACGACTAGAGCAACTGTTGTACTTTATCCCTACTTGAGATTGCCTGGTGTCATCAGATTGGATGGAGATCAATGCAATTTCTACCATTATACAGTCCTTGCGATAGCCCGAGGGAGATAGAGGAGCAGAAATGTAGGCAAATTATAGGGAGGTGTGAGAGGAGTAGAGTTCTAGTAGTAGGTGATTTCAACATTGCTAATATTAATCGGAATTGCCTTAATGTGAAAGCATTAGACAGGTGGAATTTTTAAACTGCACCCAGGAGAGCTTTTTGTGCCAATCTGTCATTAGTCCTATTAGAGATGGGGCATTGCATGACCTAATGCTAGAGAATGACGCCAGTCAAGTGGTTGAAGTGTCAGTTGGTGAAGATTTTGAGGATAGTGACCATAACGCTATAACTTTCAAAATACTTATGGAAAGTGATAAGGATAATGCACAAGTTGTGTATAAATTTAGGGAAGGCCAATTTCATTATCATTAGACTGAATTTGGCAAACATGGAATTGGGACAGCTAGTTCAAGTATGTCTAAACTTGTAAAGTAGGAGTCTTTTAAAAGTATTATAGTGAGAATTTAGGGCCAGCCTGTACTTCTAAGATTGAAAAGCCAGGGCATCAAGCCCAGAGAACCCTGGATATCAAAGGATGTCAAAATTTGAAAAAGAAAGAGAAGGAAGCATATGCTGTAACAGGCGAGGCTGTTAAGTAATATAGAGCGTGTCAGGCTGTTTAAGAAAATTAGGAGGACAAAGAGCAGCCATGAAATATCTTTGGCAGATAGAATTATGGAAAATTCCAAGCTATATTATAATTATTTTAACAGCAAGAGGATTACAAGGGAAAGACTGGCGCCTATTAGAGGCCAAAAATCTGTGCATGGAGTCAAAGGATGTGGGTGTGATATTAAATGAATATTTCATATCTTTGTTCACAAAATAGAAAGACATTGTGGCTGGAGATTTCAATTGGGATGGTGAGGTTCTAGGACATGTTAAGATTAAGAAGGAGAATGTATTAGATGTTTTAGAAGGTATCCAGATGCGTAAATACCTGGCACATATACATCTACGGGTAAGAGCCAGAGAGTTTTCTGGTTATTCCCCCGTGGGAAAATGGCTTCCACTGCAGACTTTGCCCATTGGCACAGACTGATGGTTCAAACCTTGAAAATGATGACAGGAGAAAACACAAAGAAGTTAAAGAAGAACATTGGATCAGTGCCACAAGATTGGGGTGTTGTTATTTATCTTTTGAATGGAGATGGTGGAGTAATGGTAATACGAATGTCACGGGATTAGTAATTCAGAGACAAAAATAGAAGTTGCTGGTAAAGCTCAGCAGATCTGGCAGCATATGCGGAGAGAAATCAGAGTTAACATTTCGGGTCCTGTGACACTGCTGCTCCTGAACAGAGCCAATGTTTCACTCAACCTGAAACATTAACTCTGATTTTTCCCCACAGATAGTGCCACACCTCCTGCGCTTTTCCAGGAATCTATATTTTTATTTCTGATTTCCACCATCTGTGGTTCTTTTGATTTTTATTTAGCAATCCAGGGACCTAGATTGCTGAGGCTAGGCGCCAACTCTCCAACACCTCCTCCTACCGCTCCCTGGATCATGATCCCAAGCCCAAGCACCAAACCATCATCTCCCAAACCATCAACAACCTCATCACCTCAGGCGACCTCCCACCCACAGCCTCCAACCTCATTGTTCCCCAAACCCGCACCACCTGCTTCTATCTCCTTCCCACAATCCATAAACCCGCCTGCCCTGGTTGACCCATTGTCTCCGCCTGCTCTTGCCCAACTGAACTCATCTCCATCTATCTGGACTCCACTTTCTCCCCTTTGGTCCAGGAACCCTCTACCTACGTCCGTGAAACCACCCACACCCTCCACATCCTCCAGAACTTCCAATTCCCCGGTCCCCAACACCTCATTTTCACCATGGACGTCCAGTCCCTATACATCTGCATTCCTCATGCAGATGGCCTAAAGGCACTCCGCTTCTTCCTGTCTGTACCTACACTGGCCCTAAACCCACCTCTTCCTCCATTACATTGATGACTATATCGGTGCTGCCTTATGCTCCCAAGAGGAGCTCCAACAGTTCATGCAGTGCACCAACACCTTTCACCCCAACCTCTTGTTCACCAAGACCACCTCCAACATGTCCCTCACCTTCCTGGACCTCTCTGTCTCCATCTCAGGCAACCACCTAGAAACCAATATCCATTTCAAGTCCACCGACTCCCACAGCTATCTAGAATATACCTCCTCCCACCCACCTTCCTGCAAAAATTCCATCCGCTATTCCTAATTCCTTCGCCTCCACCAGCATCTGCTCCCAGGATGAGGCATTCCACTCCTGTACATCTCAGATGTCCTCATTTTTCAAGGACCACAACTTACCCCCGCAGTGGTCACAAACGCCCTCAACCATGTCTCCCACATTTCCCGCACCTCATCCCTCACACCCCGTCCCTGCAACAACTGCCAAAAAAGAATCCCCCTTGTCCTCACGTACCACCCTAACAACCTCCGGATCCAATGCATCATCCTCTGACACTTCAGCCATCTACAATCCGACCCCACCACCAAAAACATTTTTCCATCCCACCCTTGTCTACCCGAGACTCCCTTGTCCACTCCTCACTCCCCTCCTACCCCACCACACCCGACACTTTCCCCTGCAACCGCAGGAAGTGCTACATTTGCCCCCGCACCTCCTCCCTCACCCCCATCTCAGGCCCCAAGAAGACTTTCCACATCAAGCAGATGTTCATCTGCACATCTGCGAATGTGGTATACTGCATCTGCTTACCCATTGTGGCTTCCTCTACATTGGGGAAATGAAACGGAGGCTTGCAGACTGCTTTGCAGAACACCTGCGCTTGGTTCGCAATAAACAACAGCACCACCCAGTCATTAACTATTTCAACTCCCCCTCCCATTTCATAGACAAAATGTCCATCCTTGGCCTTCTGCAGTGCCACAACGATGCCACCCGAAGGTTGCAAGAACAGTAACTCATATTCCGCTTGGGAACCTCACAGTCCAATGGTATCAATGTGGATTTCACAAGCTTCAAAATCTCCCTTCCCCCTACTGCATCCCAAAACCAGCCCTGCTCGTCCCTGCCTCCCTAACCTGTTCTTCCTCTCGCCTATCCCTTCCTCCCACATCAAGCCGCAACCCCATTTCCTACCCACTAACCTCATCCCGCCTCCTTGACCTGTCGGTCCTCCCTGGACTGACCTATTCCCTCCCTACCTCCCCACCTATGCTCACCTCTGCAGACTCCATCCCTGTCTCTTTAACTTGTCTGTCTCTTCTCCACCCATCTTCTCCTCTATCCACCTTCGATCCATCTCCCCCCTCTCCCTATTTATTTCAGAACCCTCTCCCCCTCCCTCATTTCTGATGAAGGGTCTAGGCCAGAAACGCCAGCTTTTGTGCTCCCAAGATGCTGCTTGGCCTGCTGTGTTCATCCAGCTCCACACTTTGTCAACCCAGATTTGTGATCTTGGGCCAAGAGTTTGAATCTTACCGTGAGATCTGGGAGAACTTAAATGCAATTTATAAAATTTGGAATTAAAAGCTAGTCTCACTAATAATGTCCAAGAAACTATTGTCACTTGCTATTCACAATCCCATCTAGTTCACTAATGATCTTTGGAGAAGGAAATCTGCCATTCTTAACTAATCTGGCCTACCTTGATTCCCCACAAAAATGTACTTGCCTCTTAACTGCTTCTGAAATGGCCCAACTCAATTCAAGGGTTATTATAGATGAACAGAAAATGGACTCTGCCAGTGATGCCCGCATCCCTTGAATGAATGAAACAGTATTCAGGTGTCACGAGTAAACTGAGCATTTTTTGTCCATCTAATGAAGCCACAATTTATTATTTTAATTTATAATTTATTATTATTTCACCCAAAAGTTTTGCAGTCAGTCAGGAATCATGAACAGGCCAGTGCAGATAACAACATCAAGTGTCCTTCCACAAAGGTCAGTACAAACTAGTTGGGTTTTTGACAACTTCATGACCACTTTTCCAGAAATCTGTATTTTACTCCCAATTTGTTTTTGACCCTGCAGTCAAATGATCAAACTGCTCTCTTGAGATGGAGTCACAGATTTGACTTCCACGGGCCCTCCAGTTTCAGGAAGGGAGGTGAGGGATGGTGGTGTGGAGTGAAGGAGGCAGGCAGCTGATTTGTCTCATTTAATGTCCAGTTAAGAGCTATTTCATGGGACTGCCAGGACAATGCCTCATATGTGCTCTTGCAGCTATTTTTGGGCAGAACTGAACAGCCCTCTTCCCAAAGAGGAGGTTCAGGACACAAAAGACATCCTCTGTGATCCCAACCATTTCTGAAGTAACACCCCACCACCCCTCCTCCCCACTGTGAACCCTATAACATGATGCCTCCTGCCTGCCTCAGCAGCATTTGCCACACCATTGGCATTGCTGATTCTTTAGAGTATCAGCGTATTGAATATTCCGGCAGAATCAGAATGATGTCAATCTTACAAAAGAAGCTAAATCGGACATCTTCAGCTGTAAACTTGCTGATCTGATTTTGTGTAGACTTTTGTGTAAACACGTGTAGACTTGGAAGTATTTAGTTATACTGATGCCAGAGCCGCGAACCCCACTGTAAAATTCATCACTCACTCGCTGGATTACTGATTAAGTAACTTAAGCATTATGATACCGAAAAGAACTTGCGCAGCCAGTGTTCATACACTTTGAATTCATCTGTAGTTACTTCTATTTATCAAGCTTTGACAATTACTGATGACTAAACAGTTAGTCAGCCACCTTGAAAGGAGCAGAGTGCAGAAACTCTCTCAATCCCCTCAATTCTGTTGAGTGAAATTACTGGAGTTGTGAGAAATAAATCTGATCAGATAAAAAATCCTGAATTGTGAAAATGACCAAATTGTGAAAATATACACAATTGAACCAAGAATAGCAAACCAGGATTTTATAAAAATCTTCCTCAAGGGAATATAATCTATCATTCTTAATTCCAAGCCAGGAGTCACTCCAGCAAAAATTCAAAAATGAAACATAACTCACAAATCTCCATGAAACACTTCATCTGCAACATACATTTGGTATGTTTGGACTAAAATAAATAATGTCAACCTGCTTTCAAATCAAACTGTGAAACCAAAGTAACCAGAAGATCTGCTCTGAAACCACAGAAAGACCATCAATGTTGATCAATTGACATTACCCATGTATTTATCTAAGCTTACTGCAGCACCACACATTCTCTCTAGCTATCTGATATTGAGTCTATAAGTTAAAAGTACACATTTAATTCCAGATAAATTAATTGCAGTGTCTTCCTGCAAGAAATCCCTGAGATCCACCAACTACTTTCCGACAATAACACAGCCAAATCGTGAAATGCCCAATTTTAATACCTTAGAATATAATTGTGCCAAACTTTAATGCATTCCTCAAACAATTCATTTTAGAACCAACAATTGTAGAGGTGATTTTGAATCTCATTTTCTGTAATGACACAGGGTTAATTGGTAATATCATAGTCAGGATATCTCTAAGAAAGAGTGATCATAATATGATGGGCTTTCAACTGAATCGAGAATGATGCACTTAAATCTGAAATGAAAGTACTAATGTGAAGTCAATTATTATTGGCATGAGGAACAATTTAACTAAAGCAGATTGGGCAATTAGATAGAAAATGTATAATTGTATATGAGAAATGGGAAGCATTTAAAGAAACATTAAAAAATTCTTAACAAATTGACATTCTATTGAAAACTGGAAAAGTGAGATCTACCTTTAGCTAAAAGAACAGGCTAAGATAATATTACATCAGGATATATCTGTAATAATGCAAAGAGGAGTGATAAATCTGAGGATTGAGCTTTAGGAAGTACAAACAAAAGTTGTCCAGAGCAAGAAAATTGGAATTTGCAAGTAAACCATGTGATGGAATTCTTGAATTAAATCCACTTCTTGGGTACTGACCAAACCAGCAAACTATGCCTGGTAACATTTAAGAAGCAAACAGTTCTAAAAGTTGTACTGAAAACAACAAATGCTAGAGATCACAGCAGGTCAGGCAGCATCCATGGAGAGAGAGCAATCTGGAACTGCTGTGATCTTCAGTTTTTGTTATTTTCAGTACATATATCAGTATCCACAGTAATTTGCTCCCTCAGTTCTAAAAATTGCTAGATGGCAACATTAAATTATGCCCAGCAAAAGGGTACATCTTAGCGCCAGATATTCAGTAGATCACTCAGGACATTTTAGGGGTCAATGAAGAATACTTCAAAAGATGACAGACAGATATTGTAAACTGACAAGTTGCCAAAGAGGCAGAGTAAACTCCAGAGATAGCAAAAACTGTAGATATTGGAGTCAGAAACAACACAGTGTGGAGCTGGATGAATACATCAGGCCAGGTAGCATCAGATGAGCAGGAAAGTTAATGTTTTGAGTGGGGACCCTTCTTCAGAAATGGTGAGGGATGAAGGGAGCTGGGAAATAAAGAGAGGAGGGGTGGGGTTGGTGAAGAGGTAGGTGGGATGTTGATAGGTGAGTGCAGGTAGGGTGTGGTAGAGATTGGTCAGTGGGATAGGTGGGGTGATTAGGTTGGAGGGAAGATGGACAGGTTGTCAGGTCAAGGAGGTGGGGATGAGGGAGTGTTGGATATGGGATGAGGTCAGGGGTGGGGAGATTTTAAAACTGCTGAATTCTATGTTGACGCCATCAGGCTGTAGGTTCCTGAGGCGCAATATGAGGTATTGCTCCTCCACTTTGTGAGTGGTGCCTTTGTGACACTGGAGGATGCCAAGGATGGACTTGTCACCCAGGGAGTGGAAGGGGGAGTTAAAATAGGTGGCAACTGGAAGGCGTTGTTGTTTGTCACGTATAGAACACAGATGCTCTACAAAATGGTCTCTGAGTCTATGCTTGGTCTCATCAATGTAGAGAAGGCCACATTGGGAGCAATGTATCCAGTAGGCCAAGTTGGCAGATGCCCAGATGAACCCCTGTCTGATATGATACATTTGATTTGGGCCTTGAGTGGAGGTGAGGGGGCAGGCAAATGTGCTGGGTGTGGTGGGGTCAGTGGGGAGTGTGGACGGATGAAGGAGTCGCAGAGTGAGGGGTCCCTATGAAAGGCAGATGGGGTGGGGAAGGAAATATCTCTTTGAACATGGGGTCAGATTGTAGGTGTTGGATGTGGTGGAGAATGATACGCGGGCTGTGAAGGTTGGTGGGGTAAGATGTGGGAACCAGGGGGGCTCTGTCTTTATTTTTGTGGGGAGGGGGAGTGTTTGTGGGTAGAAGTGAGGGACATGCAAGAGATGTGATCAAGGTCATTTTTAATAATTGGAAAGGATAAGTTCCAGTCCGTGAGACAGGAGGACATCTGAGATGTCCGGGAGTGGAATGCCCCATCTAGGGACCAATGCGGCAGAGGTGGAGAAATTGGGAGTAGGCGATTGCATTCTTGCAGGGGGGTGGGTGAGAGGAGGTGTAGAACAGGTAGCTATGGGAGTCGGAGGGCTTTAAATAGATGCCAGTGTTGAGGCAATCACCACAGATGGAGATAGAGAGGTTCAGGAAGGAGAAGGAAGTATTAGAGATGGTCCTGGTGAAATTGAGGTTGGGGTGAAAGGTGTTAGTAAAGATGATGAACTTAGATTAAACTCTAAGTTAGAAGTTGACTTATAAGCTGACTTTTGACTACAATGCAGAAAATGCAACTGAACAAAATGAGTTCTGTATAGGTAACAGTGAATTGCATCTCAAGAGTAGTTGGATACCACAGTATTGTTAGCATTCAGAACAAGTTCTAGGAGTAACCAGGCAGTGTTATGTTGCAGTCCGGTTGCGGAACAATCCTGGAAGTTGTAGTGAGTCCCAGAAACTTGGTATCACAAATAGGTCATGACCTAATGGGGACTGAAAAGCCCTGAACGGTGTCTGCATGATTTAGATGAGGGAACTCAATGTAATATCTCAAAATTTGCAGATTATACAAAACTGTGTGGAAAGGTGAGCTATGAGGAGGATGCAGAAATGTTGCAGTGCGATTTTGACAAGCTAAGTGAATGGGCAAATACTTGGCAGATGGTACAATGTGGATAAATGTGAGGTTATCCACTTTAATAGCAAAAATATGAAGGCAGATTATTATTTGAATGGCTGTGAATTGAAAGAGGGGAAAGTTCAATAAGATTTGCATTTCCTCATGCACAAGACACTAAAAGTAAGGGCAGAGATGCAGCAGGCAGTAAAGAAGGCAACCTGTATGTTGGCCATCATAGGCAAGAGGATTCAAGTACAGGAACAAGGATGTCTTACTCAGTTATATAGGGAATTGGTGAGGCCATAGCTAGAATTCTATGTGCAGTTTTAGTCTCCTTATCTGTGGAAGAATGTTCTTGCTATCAAGGTAGTGCAGTGAAAGTTTACCACATTGATTCCTGGGATGGCCGGACTGATGTATGATGAGAGATTGAGTCATTTGGGATTGTATTCATTGGAGTTTAGAAGAATGAGGAAAGATCTCATAAAAACCTATAAAATTCTAACAGGGCTAGACAGGTTAGATGCAGGAAGGGTGTTCCTGATTGCGGGGAAGTCCGGAAACAGCGATCATAGTTTAAGGATAAGGGGTAAACCTTTTAGAACTGAGCTAAGGAGAAATGTTTTCACCTGGAGAAGGTGATCCTATGGGATTCATTACCACAGAAAGTGGTTGAGGCCAAAATATTATGGGTTTTCCAGAAGGATGTAAATATAGGTCTTATAACTGCAGGGATAGAGGGATCAAGGTACCTGGGGAGAGGGCAGGATCAGGATATTGATCTCGATGATCAACTATGAAAATTTTGAATAGCAGAATAGAGTTGTCTGGTCAAATGGCTTACTCCTGCTCCTATTTTCTCTGTTTCCATATTTTTCTGATGCCTCTGAGCAGGATTAGAGCTCAGGGGAAAACAAGGAAAGATTTTGCTTGGTGGAGGTAGCTGTCAGTGAAGAACTGGAGTCGTGCCTGTGAATAAGTGCAGGAATGCAGTTTTTGGAGTCCAGGGGATCAGTTAACAAACAGAAAACAGAATTGGAATAAACAAGACAGCAAGTTATAAGTCAGCATCAATGGAAATCTACACCTTAACTGAAGCTTTCTCATCTAGCTATACCTTTCACCATGTGCCTCTTCTAGCCCTCACTGATAGTTTGATTTTTCTAGCCGAATCTCATTTTAGTCTATCCTCTGGCACTTTTTGCTCTTCGCTTTCCTCCAGCCCTTCATTTCTCATGTAAAAATCCCAGTTCATTACTGTCTGCATGTGCACCAGGTCAATTTTCTCACCAAGATATCTCCTCTGTTTTCTTAAAACCCAAAAGAGCTGCCAATGCTGTGACTCTGAAACAAAACCAGAAGTTGCTGGAAAAGCTCAACAGGTCTAGCAGCATCTGTGAAGACAAATCAAAATTAATATTTGGGGTCCGGTGACCATTCCTCTCTTCTGTTTTCTCTCCATGGTCATTGCACCCAAGTGTTTTCCCACCTGAACTGATTTTAACCAATATCTCAGTTCACTGTGGTTTCTTTTCTGACTTCTCTGTCCTCTGGGAGAAGGAGTAAGTAGGGTGTTAGGGTGCAGATGATGTTCAGGGAATGCATTGCTGTTGTTGTGATATGGAACATTAGAAATATATTAAAAACCAAAAGAACTGCAGATGCTATAAATTAGGATCAAAAACAAAGTTGCTGGAAAAGCTCAGCAGGTCTGGCAGCATCTGTGAAAGAGAAAACAGAGTTAATGTTTCAGGTCCAGTGACCCTTCCTCAGAACTGCCTCAGAATTGTAAATATATTGTCCACATCAATCTCAAATATTTTCCTCTTGCCCTTCAAATGGATTTTCATTCAGAGGACATGTCCAACCACAAGGAGACAATATAAAATAGATGTTAGGAGATATAGAAGCAAGAAGTTGCACATTGGGGCTGAATGTTGAATGAAAAATGGTAAGGTGTATGAAGGAATGGCTTTGTTCACACTTTTGAGTGGCTGGTATTCTTTGACCAATTTGGAAGAGTCAACGATTTCACAACCCTTGCTTATATAGATTGTTATGACCAAGTGAGCATATCTCTTAAACAATGAGAATGTGGCTGCCAATCCTAATTGGATAGGTTTGAATAACACGAGGGTACTTAGCCTGCAGTTTTTTGATTAATCAGCTGAGAGACAGCTGAGATCCTCCCATTATGTATGCTACATCTGACAGCCTAGTATTCTGAGCCAGCACATGGAAGTCAGTCATTCTCCTGAGCTTGTCCCATGTTACCAAAACACTTAGTCCTTGATATTCTGGAGAAGGAAATGAAACCCAAATGTATCTATTATTTCCGATGCAATATAGATTTCTGTCCAGGCTTTATTAGACTGTCAATGGAGCAGTTGAATGGTCTCCTATTGATCAGACTATATTGTTGCCATCCAGTTCTTTGAATGCAGATAGCTTCCTCCCTGTAGTTTCAGCTTCCTTCTTATTGAAAGAGATAATGAATGGTGATTCTATCAGAGAAAATCATTATATGATTCAATTAGCACAGGCTGAATTTATTTATATTTGATTACTTATACATGGTCCTAATGTTTCAATTGAAAATTATGTGTTTCAGGGCTAGATTCAGTGGTGTGAGATTCTCAGAAGTTCAGTTTTACTCTTTTACTGCTATCCAGAGAATAAAGTACCCCCACACTATGCCTCCCCCTACCCTCACCCTGGGCCAGAGATTAAAGCTCCAGTCCTGCCTTTAAAGACAAACTAGAGATAAAACTATCCAACTTGAGGAAAACTTATCAACTGGAATCATTAATTTGGAATTGAATTTTTCCATTTGCATTTCAAGTGTAGTAGTGAGTGAGCTTCAAAGAACCATATTGAAAGCCCAGAGGTACGCTGCTTTGGCCAGGAATGAGTTTTCCAATGGTGGTATTCAAAATGTTAAAAATTTCATAGCAGGAATGGCAAGCTAGCTCCCTGCTTTCAGGGGAGGGTGATGAGTGGAGAGTAGCCCTGTTTCCTGCTGTTGCCAAAGGAGGTCACACAACCAGACCCAACCATCCTGGACAGAAACTGCAACCAGGATCAGTAATGAGTTAGAGCAATCAGCAAGAGTTAGCATCACCATCTTCTCTCTAGTTCCACATGCTCACAGAGAGAGCACTCATTCCAACTCTGTCACTGCATTTGTATCTCACCAAATCTCATGGACTACGAACCCATGATTACATGCCACATCATGGCTATTCAAGGACTCCCGCTTACCTCATCCTCCCAATTTATTAACCTCCCCTGCCCCCTGAGCTTCTTAATTATCTACCAGGGAGACTGCAACACCTCAGGCTCATGCATGACCACTAACTCTTTTTGTATCCACTTTCATTATAGTCAATCCCTCCCTTTGTCTCATTACAGAGAAAGCTAACCCAAATCCCAGTCTGTACCATTACACCAATCTGAGCTATTTGCAAACTCTAGGTTGTTCACACTAACTGTAACCAACCTCCTGTTGTAATCAGGCCATACTCCCCCTACTCTACACTAAGGACTACTTCCCTTTGACCTGCACACATAGTCAATTGCTTGAAATGCACACAGTGTGATCTGCTGTCATGTGCTGCAGCTCTCACATTTATGTTCCACAGTGCCATATAATGGCAAGTTTATCCCTTAAATGGCTGATAGATTGACAGTTAAGTGCCTCCCACCATCAAAAGCTGCCAGTCTCTTACACCATGCTATAAAACAAATCAAATTGCAAAGGCTGGCAGGAGCACTCAAGATTCTATGCACTATAAAAGTAATGTGATCAACGCAGAATCTGGCAGCCTGCAACTCAATGCTAAAGGCAGTCAGCACTGAGAAAGCCATCAAAGAACCAAAAGTTGTGTGTGTCCATGAGAATGAAAAAGCATCCTGTGTAGATGCAGGAGATGTGTTTTTATTCATGCATACAAAACAACCTAGCAGAAATATACAAGTAATATCTATCCTAGAGCTCCAACATAAAGTATTGAAAGCGCAAGTTGGTCCTAAAGCAGGCATGCTGATGTAGTGAGGCTGGTAGCTTTCCAACATAGAATTCTGTGGATGAAGGTTGGAGGAGGATGTTGGGCATGGCATGTTCAGGAGCATTGCCCAGAACAGGCATTGCCATGATGGCTGGGACAGCGATTTGGTGAGCTGCAGCCCACAGGTATGCAAGTTTATCGTCAGGAATTGTTTAGTTTCTCAGTGGAATAAAGGAGAGTTGAAGTGGGATATAAATGATGTACATTACGGTTTCAATGAGGTGCGAGTGCATGGGAATAAGGCAATTTCGCCTTAAGGGTGAGATGCTGAAGTTGCCGCTTGAGATTCAAGGGCTACATTTCCTTTTTCTTCCTCCGGTGCAGTCTTCCAAGTTACATGCATTGCAACGACTACCAGAAGTGGACGTTATACAACACCATACTAATCAATGTGCTTAAGGCTTCCCAATAGCTGCATAGTTTTGAGACAACATTGCTCGAGGGGTAAACAGAGCAATTTTTCTGATGTCAAGAAACAGTTTTTTAAACCCTGTTCTCACTTGATTTTGTTGCCATTATCGCTGTTATTCTCACCACACCCAGACAGGAAAATTCTGTTCCCTATTTTTCTCTTCCACACTGGTGTTGCCAGATCTGCTAAGCTGTTCCAACACATTCTGCTTTCAATTCATATCTCCAGCACCAGCAGTGTTTTGCTTTTGTATTAAATTTGCTCAGAATCAGCAGAAAGGGATGAGTGGTTTACTCCTGTTACGATATTCCTATGGGCAGGGAGCCCTGCTCCAATAGCTGCTCATTTTCCCTTTTTTTGCCCTCTCCTGCCTTTCCAAACTGATTGTGTGCCAGTTTTGTCCTTTTATTTTTCTTCCCATGGGTTTGATGCCCATTTGACTGCATCAAATACTCCTCTTCTTACAACAGACAGAATGTTCGGATTCCTGAAAATTATGGCCACAACAATTCCAGAAACAACCTTCCAAAATTGGTCACTAACATTATGACCATTATTGAGCCTACAGAGGCTGCCATGAGTTCATCTTGTCTTATTCCAATGTTTCTGTTCCAGCGAGCTTTGAGAAGATTTGTAGCTCAGGTTGAGGTTCTGGATGTGAGTTTGCTCGCTGAGCTGGAAGGTTAGTTTTCAGACGTTTCGTCACCATTTCTGTTTCTGTTCCAATTATACTCCAGTGTTATTGCTGATAATCTTGCCTCCAGTGATTGAATGTTATAAACATCCATTTAAGTTTGTTACGAGTGAAAATTACTATTTTGCTTTATGTAGCTTGTTGTTGACATTTTTTGTACAAGAACAAGCGAGTCACTGATTGTTGTTTTAATTATTTTACCCTCTGTTAAATTTGAAAAAGGCAAGGACTGATCAGGGATAGTCAGTATGACTTTGTGCATGGGAAATTGTGCCTCACAAATTTGATTGGGTTTCTTGAACAAGAGAGTCACTGATTGTTGTTTTAATGATTTTACCCTCTGTTAAATTCAATTCAAAAGTAATTTGGGGCAGCGTGGTGACTCAGTGTTTAGCACTGCTACCTCACAGTGCTAGGAACCTGGGTCCAATTCCAGCCTTGGGCAACAGTCTGTGTGGAGTTTGCCCATTCTCCCTGAGTCTGTGTGGGTTTCCTCCGGGTGTTCCAGTTTCCTTCCACAGTCCAAAGATTTTTGTTCCTCAAATATCAGTTTTCCTTTTCTCAAAGATATTAAAAGCTGTTGAAATTATGATTCAGCGTTCTGTCCAAGTGTACCTTTAAGATAGCACATGATACATGTGACATTCTGGCCTAAAGTTAGTCACCTCACTTTCAGTCAATCTCAGTACAATGGTAACACTCTGATGTGTTCAGTCTGCTGTGTATTTTTATTTGCCAATTCAAATTGCCCAGAGGGCAGTTAACAGTCAACCATATTGCTGTGGTTCTGGTTGCACATACAGGCCAGATCAGGTAAAGATAACAAGTTTCTTCCCTAAAGGATAGGTTTTTACAACATTTGTACATGGTCACCATTAGGTTACCTTGTAGCTCAGGTTGTTTTTTTAAAAATCAAGTTTACAATTTGTCATCTTCCATGGTGGAATTTGAGCCCACGTTCCCAGAACATTATCCTGAAGTTTTGAATTCTTAGTCCAGTGACATAACCATTGTCCCATCACATTCAATCCATGTGCACGTAACATCAGTAAGCATAAAACTCAGATCATGTACAGGTCTGTGATAATATAAGTGCAAATAATTACTGTTGTTAATTAACTTCAAGACATCTATCTCAACAACAGCTCAATCTTTGTGGTATGTTTTGTGTGAGCTAACAAATGAGGTAAATCACCATTCATTATCATACTGGGGGTGACATTTGATGAAAGAAACCATGTCAGTTTGAGTTCAGTAGAACATGTGGTGAGTATCGCAGGCAGGTCATAGAGTCATGGAGCTATGGAGTCACAAAGCATGAAAACAGGCCCTTCAGCCCAACTTCTTCATGCTGATCAGGTTTCCCAAAGTGAACTAGTCCCATCTGCCTGTGTTTGTCCCATATCCCTCTAAACCTTTCCTATCAATATACAGGTTCAAATGTCCTTGAAATGTTGTAATTTTACCTGTCTTTACCACTTCTTCTGGGAGCTTGTTCCATATACGCATTGAGTCTCTGTGTGAACAAGTTGCCTCTTAGATCCTTCTAAATCCTTCCTCTCTCAAATTAAACCTATTGCCTCTACTTTTAGTCTCCGCAACCCTGGTGAAAAGACCTTGGCTATTCATCTCACCTATGCCCCACATGCTTTTATAATGTCACCCTTCCAGTGCCTATGCTCCAGGCTAAAAAGTCCCAATCTATCTAGCCTCTCCTTATAACTCAATCTTTCCAGTCTCATTAACATCTTAATAAGTCTTTTTGCACCCTTTCCAGTTTCATAACATCCTTCCTATAGCAGGGTGATCAGATTTGTGCACAATACTCCAAATGTGGCTGCACCAATGTCTTGTGCAACTGTAACATGACCTCCCAATTTCACATGCTAAAATCCATGTATACAACATCTACCACTCAGTCTTCATCCATCTTCTTGCTTACTTGTTCAAGAAACTCAATCAGATTTGTGAGGTACAATTTCCCATGCACAAAGTCATACTGACTATCCCTGATCAGTCCTTGCCTTTTCCAAATGCACGTAGATACCATCCCTCAGAATCCCTTCCAACAACTTATCCTCCATTAACGTTAGGCTCACCACCCTATAGTTCCCTGGCTTTTCCTTGCAAACTTTCATAAGTAATTGCTCAACATTAGCCAACCTCCAGTCTTCCAGCACTTCAGCCATGGAGCCAATCTTGGAAATAATTCTGACAGAGTCTGCACAATTTCTTCCCTAGCTTACCGCACTGTCCAGGGATACATTTAATCAAGTCCCGGGGATTTATTTACTGTTATGCACTTTAAGACCTCCAGCACCTTCTCTTTTGTAATGTGGACTCTTTTCAAGATATCACTGTTTATTTTTGTGAGTTTCCGAGCTTCCATGTCTTTCTCCACAGTAAATATTGGCAAGAAATATTTGTTTGGAATCTCAACCATCCCTGTGTTTCCATGCACAGATGGCCTCATTGATTATTCTCTCCCCAGTTATTCTTTTGCCCTTAATATATTTGTAGAATCTCTTTGGATTCACCTTTTCTGCCAATCTGCCGAAACTATATCAATTGCCCTTCTTGCCCTCCATAAGATTTCCCTCTTAAATGTATTCCTATAGCCCCTTCACTCCTAAGGGATTCACTTGACCCTCGCTATCTATGTCTGACATATCTCTCCTTCTTTTTCTTGACCAAAGCCTCTATATCTCTAGTCATCCAATGTTCCTTCCTCCTGCCAGCCTTGTGCTTCACACCAACTGGAATATGCTGGTCTTGAACTTTTGTTATCTCACTTTTGAAAGTCTCCAACTTGCAAGTCATCATTTTACCTGCAAACAGCATCCCTATTTTGAAAGTTCCCATCTACTACCATAAAAATTGGCCTTGCTCCAATTTAGAACGTTAAATTGTGGACCATGCCTACTCATTTCCGTATCTATTTTAAAACTAATAGAATTATAATCACTGGTCCCAAAGTATTCCCCACAAAAACCTCAGCCACTTTCCCTGCCTTATTTCCCGAGAGGAGGTTGGGTTTTGCCCCCTCTCTCGCCCATCCATCTACATATTGTTTGAGAATGTTTTCCTGAACACATTTAACAAATTCTTCTCCATCTAAGCCCTTAACACTACAGCAGTTCTAGTCTATGTTTGGGAACTTAAAATTCCCCGTAATTACAACCCTACAGCTCTTTTGGTTGTTGCGATCTCCTTGCATATTTGTACCTCAATATCTCTCTGACTACTGGGGGTAGGGTCTATAGTATAATCCAATCAAAGTGACCATCCTCTTCTTATTTTTGGTTCTACCCATATAGCCTCATTGGATGATCCTCCAGGAATATTCTCTCTAAATACCGCCATGAAGTTTTCTGCAATCAAAAATGCCACTCCCCTTCCTCTCTTGGCTCCCTTTCTCTCTTTCCTATAACATCTGTACCCTGGAATATTGAACTGTCAGTCCTGTATTTTCCTCAGAATGTTTCTCTAATAGCCTTGACACCCCAGTCCAATGTTCCTATCCCTGCCCTGAGTTCATCTGCCTTATTTATCAGGCTTCATGCATTGAAATAAATGCAGTTTAATTCATTAGTCTTCACTTGTTCTTTGGCTTGTCTATTTGACTTGATCTCTTTAACTTCTGTACTGGCCTGAGCCTTCTCTTTTATCTCACTACTGTTTAGGGTCCCACCCTCCTGCCAGACTAGATTAGATTAGATTAGATTCCCTACAGTGTGGAAACAGGCCCTTCGGCCCAACAGGTCCGCATGCCCCTTGAAGTATCCCACCCTGACCCATCCCCCTATAACCCACACACCCCTGAACACTATGGGCAATTTAGCATAGCCGATCCACCTAGCCTGCACATCTTTGGACTGTGGGAGGAAACCGGACCACCCGAAGGAAACCCACGCAGACATGGGGAGAATGTGCAAACTCCACGCAGACAGTCGCCCGAGGTTGGAATCGAACCCGGGTCCCTGATGCTGTGAGGCTGCAGTGCTAACCACTGAGCCACCGTGCCGCCAAGTTTGAACCCTCCAGGATATTTCTACCAAATCTATCTGCCAGGGTATTGGTGTCCCTCCATTTCAGGTACAACATGTCCCTCTTATCCAGGTCACTCCTGCCCCAGAAGAGATCCCAATGATTCAAAAACCCTGAATCCTTGCCCCAAGCTCCAGTTCCTCAGCCACACTTCCTTTTGTCCTATCCTTCTTTTCTTATTCTCACTAGCACATGATACATGGAATAATCCAGAGATTATTCTTGAGGTCCTCCTGCCTAATTCCTATATTTATTTTGTAGGATCTCATCTGATAGGTCCACAAGAAAATGGAAACTCTGGAGTATGACAAGTCTGGGGTCTTGGGTCAGCAAGATATAGAAAGCTTAGGGAAGGGGCTAGGTTATCTATGGACTGGGTATTTCAGAGTAGGTGGGTAACAAGGAAGGGGATGCAATATCATCACGGTGTTCCCCTGACCCTCTACAGATGGTTCTCCCACTTTCTGATGTCCTATAAATTTCTTTTAAATGTCAAATAATCCTATTCCTGCTGATGTGCCCTTGACACAAGCTCAATTGTGTCTTTATAGTTTTTTTCACATGATGGACAGGTGTCAGATTTTACAACAATAATCTCGAGGTTGAATGGGAAGTGTGGAGTGGTGATCCAACTTATCAATCATGCCCATATGTTAAAATACATCCAAGAGGGACACTTAATACCTCACTTATGTTCCTCAACCAGCTGTATGGCAAAATAATAGTTTGGAGAAACTGGCACTACCCTCCTTCCCATCATACAATGATTGCCACTTTGCTGCCATTCCCCCATCACATTCTCAGATTTATAAAAAGTTTGGGCTCTCACTATGCATAAAACAATATCAGACCAGTGGTAACAATGGAGGACCTCATTTACAGTAAGTTGTACTACTGCCCAAGGACCTAATTGCATCTTCCTCTGTCTAAAGGGTGTGGAATGATTTATTAGAATTAAGGTTAAACCAAAGAGGTCAATACAGGTAAAAGAAAAATGAAAAAAATGAAGAGAAAAAAAGTACTATTCACCATATTAACTTCCCAGAAGTAGACGATAACTTACTTTGCTGCACACATTGTTCCCCAAAGGGTTATGAGAACTTTAGCTAGCTTCACAGCACTTCACATTGATGTGGAAATCAAAACATTGGCCTACAGGCAGGTTCTACGTTCTTCTGATAAACGTTTCCCTATGCTGACTAAACACCCAATGGACCATTAGAACCTCTGTTAAGTCAATGGCATCGCTATTGCAGCCAGTGTATGATTTTAAAAACTATTCAAGTAGTTACTTCATTTATAGCTCTTCTCAAGATAGACTTTTTGTTGCCATGGTAGCTGCTGACCCTGAATGCCACTACGCTACTAGAACATACAAAAACTATTTCATGTTTATTTTGATGTACTGCATTTTCATTTTCCAATACTGGTGAGTCTGACAACTTCCACAGCATGGCAACTCTGTTATTTTATTTTAAGCTGCACACATTTTCTACTGATTACTAAAATTCTGATTAATCTGATTTAGTTTTCATCCTGAAGGATAATAACTGATCTCAATAAACCCAGATCAAATTAATATAATACAAAACCTTTTCTGCACGGTGCATTAAAAAGCACCAAATACTTATATGCCAGTAAATTGCTGCATTCCAAAATATCAACTCCTCTTAATTTTTCAAAGTGAAACCATTGGCAACATTGGCTTGTTTTTGCTGACTGTTTTCAGTATTATAAGCAAGAAGAACAGAACCCATCTCACCACAGACTAATTAACCAAATAGCGGTGGAATCTCAGTTCATTAAACAGATCACAATCATTTTGGGGATTTTCAATTCGTGCTTCCAATCAAATCTTCTTGTTGATTTCTCCGTGTATTTGCCTACACTATATTCACATGTGATTTGGAGATTGTTACTGTATAATGTTTTTAAGATAAATAGCTAAAAGCAGAAAACTCACACTTCATTTTCAAACAATCCTTGTTTTGCTATTCACAATAAAGCTGCTTCTTAGAATGGACAAAATGCACTAACAAGCAAGATAACAAAGTGTGGAGCTGGATGAACACAGCAGGCCAAGCAGCATCTCTGGAGCACAAAAGCTGACGTTTCGGGCCTAGACCCTTCATCAGAGGGTCTAGGCCCGAAACATCAGCTTTTATGCCCCTGAGATGCTGCTTGGCCTGCTGTGTTCATCCAGCTCCACACTTTGTTATCTTGGATTCTCCAGCATCTGCAGTTCCCATTATGCACTAAGAAGCAGCCCGGCAATTCAATTCTCAATTTACATCACTAATACTTTCATTTAGCATTACTCCTTTTGTTATACAAAGCGCAATGTTCAATTTTATTTGTTCAAATATAATACTTTTTGTGGGGCAACCTAGAAAGAGATGTTCTAGGTGAAGGAGCGGCAGATTTGAAACAGAGATGAGGAGGCATTGTTCCTCGTAAAGTAATATGAATCTGATGAATTCACTATGCCCAATTGTGGAGCACATTGGGACACTGAATAAACTTCAGGAGGAGATAGACAGATCTTTAATTAGTAACAGCTAAGAACGTATGGTCAGAAAGGAGAGATCACACCTGGAGTGAGACATAACCCAAGTGCGTATAAAGTTCAGGGAATTTGGAGGCAGTACGGGAATTCAGTGCAGCAGCTAAGGGGTGCTTTTTCTTGATTTTTGGCTCAGTTTTTCGAAAATAAATTGAAGAAGTGTCACCGGACCTGAAACATTAACTCTGTTTTCTCCTTCACAGATGCTGTCAGACCTGCTAAGTTCTTCCAGCAACTTTATTTTCATACCTCTTAGATTGACTACCTTGGATTCAGTCAGTGGTCAGTGACCACAAGTGAGACAGATTGAGGGATTCAGGAGGTATTGCTTCAGGGGTGGCACAGTGGAGCTTACACATTCTCCCTGTGTCTGCATGGATTTCCTCTGGGTGCTCCAGTTTCCTCCCACAGTCCAAAGATGTGAAGGCTAGGTGGATTGGCCATGCTAAATTATCTGCAGTGTTCAGGGATGTATGCATTAGGTGGGTTATAGGGGGATGGGTCTGGGTGGGATGCTCTGAGGGTCTGTGTGGATTTGTTGGGCTGAATGACCTGTTTCCACACTGTGGGGATTCTATGATCTGTGAGCCTCAGCCCTTGAGAAATTTTCTCTTCGTGAGTTGGGATTGTAGGGAGAATAAGCAAACTGACTGCAGCAATGTGATACAGAAAGGCATTCAAAATGAGGTAGAAAAGAGAAACATAGTTGTAAACAAGGATAGTATATTCAGGGGATTAGACACCATTCTTTGTGGCCTGGACTAACAGTCCCATAGGCTGTGTTGATTGCCTGGTGCCCAGATTTAGGATATTTCATCTGGGCTGTGGAGGAAGTTGGAGTGAAGGGGAAAGATCCAGTTGTTGTAGCTCACATAGGTACCAGTTATATAGATAGAAACAGGTTCTATTGAGAGAATATGAGCAGTTGGGACTAAATTAAGAAAGCAGAACAAAAAAAGTAACAATCGCTGGATTATTCCCTGAGCCATGAGGTAATTGGCATAGGGCCAACAAGATTAAAGAGCTGTAAATGCGTGTTTCAAAGATTGGTGTTGGAGAAATGATTTTTAATTCATGGGACATTGACACCTATGCCGTGGATGAAAGAAACTGTTCTGATGGATGGGGTCCACCTGAATCATCGTGGGACCACAAACCTAGCAAATCGCATGACTAGGACTTTAATTATTCAGGGGGTTGGTTTCAGTTATATGGAAAATTATAGAAAAAGTTAAAGGTGGGGGTGACAGCTCGGCAGAGGTTATTAAAGTTTTCAGAATAGGTAATAGAATGGAGTATATGGAAATATTCAGGAATCTAACTTGAGGCACAGCAGACAAGGGTGCAACTGTGAAAAAGGGCAATCAATGTAGGACTGAGGTTATTATCATTAATTGCATGCAGTATATGAAACAACATAAAAAAGTTTGTAGTACAGCTGGAAAGGGACTAGGGCTGGGAACTAAATACCCAAGGCCTACTGAAAAGATAGGCAGATGATTGGGCAAATGCATGGCGTTGCCTTGTTTGTGAAAAATGAAATTAAATCAATAACAAGAAGGATAATAACAATAGCATGAGAGGAAGGGATTACTTCTGGTTAATCTGTGGAACTCATTGCCTCAATGGGCTGTGAAGGCCATGTCATTTATTTATGCATTTAAGGCAGAGATAGATAAGCTTTTTGATTTGTAAGGGAATCAAGGGTTATGAGGAGAAGACAGGATGGGGTTAAAAACATCAGCCATGATTAAATGGTGGAGCAGACTCAATGGTGCCTATTTCCTGTAGGTTTATGATTTTATTACCCAGAATGAGCAGATTGTTTTATGAAGAAAGGCGAGGCAGGGTGTTGTGTAGCCTCTGGAGTTTAGAAGATTCAGGTGTGACATAATTAAAACATAAAAGATCCTGGGGAGTCTTGATTGGGTGGATGTTGAAAGGCTGTTACCTCTTGTGGGAGAACTTTGAACTAGGGATCACAGTTTAAATACAAGCGATCACCTATTTAATACAGAGATGAGGAAACATCTTTTTTTTCTCCCAGAGGGTTGTAATTCTTTCAAAATCCTTTCCTCAAAAGGCAATCTGTGTAAAATTTTTCAATATTTTTAAGGCAGACATAGATAAATGATTGATTACCAAGGGGATGAAAAATTGTTGGGCATATGCAGAAATGTAGAGTTGAGGTTAAAATCAGTTCAGTCGTGATCCTATTGAATGGTGAAACAGACTTAAAGGACAGGGTAGAACACTTGTTCCTAGTTCATATGTTCAGATATTGTTTTCTGGAACTTGGCTCTGGTTACCTCTAGGTGACTGTAAGTAATTTGTAGTTATATTTTTCCTTTGAATTCATTGCGGGATTTTTTTTGTGTTTCACAGCAGCTGCTGGGTTGTTGTAGGCTGAAAGAGAAGACTTGGTGGATTACTTGGTCTTTAACTGTCTTTTTTTGGATGCTTGTACGTGCACATTGTTCGTGAGGGATTTGTGAGTAAACAAAGTAGATGTGCATGTTTGACCAGTGAAAGCACCAGACTAATTGGGACACCAAGGTGAAAACAAAGGAAGTAAATAGAAAAGCACTCATACTCCCAAAATTTAAATATACAACATCACAGCCCAGTGGGGGGGCAGACTCCTCGCAGTGTAAGTTGCTGCTGTGTTTCTTGTCTGATGTTTGAATCTCTTATATTTTCCAAGGCTGATTGATGAAATTGGGCATGCATAAATTATCAAGCTGATTATTTTCACAAACAACAAGTGAATGTGCAGGGAAACAGTCATGACCAGGTTCCATTTATTTCACTTAGTCTCATTTACCTGCTAAAAGTCTCATTTTTCTGCTGAAAGTAATTGATTAAAATTGCTCTGCGTAGGTCTGACACAAAAGTAGAGATTGCTGAAAAAGCTGTGTAGGTGTATATGGATTAATATCGACAAGCATGTGATAAGCATTACCCTGCTGGAATTATTTCACCCAGTCATTTTTTTTCATTCATTAATAGGATGTAGGTGCCACTAACAGGGCTAGTATTTATTGTCCATTCCTAATTGTCCACATTGCCGTGGGTCTGGAGTGACATATAAACCAGACCAAGTAAGGATGGCAGTTATCTTTCCTATAAGACATTAGTGTACCAGATGGATTTCCGACAATGGTTTCATGGTCATTAGAAGAGTCTCAATTCCAGATACTTTTGAAAATGTTAAATTCAATTTCCACCATCTACCATGGCAGGATTTGGCAGGGTCCCCATTAAATTACCCGGGTCAGTAGTCTAGCAATTATACGATTACGTCATTGCCTCCCCACATAGGCAGAAGGCAGTGAGAGATAGACAGGACAGTTGAAGAAAGCTGTTGTGTAACTCATACATAGTGCAGAAACGGAATAAGCATCTAATTGCTAAAGTTGTTTAAGTCTCATTATTTGATAAAACAAAGAGGTGGTATACAGACAGTACAGATCACTACAAGCAGGGAGCTGTGATTACAACATGGTCGTGGCAGCTATAAGAAGCTGCAGGCAAAATAGGAAGCTTAGAAAAACATTTTAAAATATAGAAAGTTCTGGAAGAAACAAAATTAAACCTGAAGGAAGGGGTGACAGAAAGCCAAAAAGCTCCCGAGCAGTTCCATTGGGGATGGTTAATCCATGAAGATGAAGGAAATCCATAACAGGGATATCCAAGCTACATCACAGGTCTATGGTCTGTGTGATCCATCCTGATTGTAGATTTGAGCTGGTGAGCTGGATGTGAGTTGAGGATTAAGTGAGAAAACCTTAGCAAGGTTGGAAAAAGCTCAGCAAATGGCGCAAAATTAATCAGGCTGAACACGTGACTAAAAAATAAGAAATCTTCAGCTCAGATTCAGATCGTTGCTGTTACACATAAATACAACAATGCAGAAACAGTAAAGTAACAACAAGTAAAACCACACACACTTCTTCAGAAGCACAAAGAAAGAAAATTAATCGTTCAGAAGTTAGAGCAGTTTTAAATGGTGGTCAAGATTTGAAGTTAGATTTCTTGCCCAGAGGAGTGTTTTCTCTAGGTGTAAAGTGACCTCAATGGGAGTCATAGCAAGGAAAACATCCATTACTACAAAAGACCTCCATAACTATACAATAACTTAAAACTAGGGTTAAACACACCTACTAAACACTGAAAGAAATTGCATGCAAAGTTTTACATCAGAGAAGATTTAATCACACAGATGGACTGAATCAGATGCAGAATTGGGCATTATGGAGGTGACCATTTCTAAATACGGAATTGTTTCAAACTTCGACTGCAAGATGAATGTAGAAGAAGTTCATTAACTTTGTTTCTCCATCGGAACAATAGCAGATGATGTACCAGCTGACCAACATGTTAGTGAAGCATCAAATGAATTCTGACGAAGTTTGAAAAGCTTTTAGTAAGAACTTTAATCTCAGAGCCAATATAATCCTGGAAAGAGCAGAATTCAGTTGAAGAGTCCTAAACCACTGTGAAACAGTATATGATGTTGTTAATGGTTTCCATAGATTAGCTGAGAAATGTGAACATGGAGATGTGAAGACAGAATTGATCAGACCCCACATAAGTGTAAGTATTGCTGCTGAGTTAGTGTCAGATATGTTACAAATGAAAGAAGACCTTGCTCTGGAGAAAGTCATGCAGTTGGTAAGAGAAGCAGAGGGGAGGCACATGGCTCAGTGGCTCAGTGGTTTGTATTGCTGCCTCACAATACTATGGACCCAGGTTCGATTCCACCCTCAGGCAACTGCCTATGTGGAGTTTGCACATTCTCCTCATGTCTGCATGGGTTTCCTCTGGGTGCTCCAGTTTCCTCCCACAGTCCAAAGATGTGCAGGCTAGGTGGATTGGCCATGGTAAATTGCCCATTAAGTCCAGGGATATGTACATTAGGTAAGTTATAGGGAATCGGTCTGGGTGGAAGGCTCCGAGGGTCATTGTGGACGTGTTGGGCCGAAGGGCATGTTTCCACACAGTAGGGATTCTAGTCTATAAGGCCCAGAAATTGAGCAGTTCATTCTTCAGTGAAGGAGAAAGAACTTTACACAGGAGAACTACAAAACCTATTAACTTCCTTAAAAACAAAGATGTTGCTATCGTGAAGAAAGCTGTCTTTTATACCTCTTATGTTTTGAAATTTGGATTTTATACTGCATAGTGAGCAGAAAGCCACAAGAGGTCAGAAATCCCTGCCAATTGTATAGTGTCAAAGTCTTCACAGGTGTGAGCAGTGTCTTACCACTGAAGCAAACATTTTTACAGCATGAAAATAGGTCATTTTCAAAAGGTGTGTAAAAACTGAAAAGTGAGACTGAAAAATCCAAAAAAAAAGTCTTCACTCATAAGACTAGCAAATGAAATAGGGCTATTTTCACTGTGAGATAAACCTAAAGTCTTTCTTTGCAAGGCCAAAGATCCTGAACAGACATTTTGACATGCAGACATTTACATCAATGTAATCTTATGAATTTCAAGCCAGATACAGGAGCAATTGAGACAGTCATTTTGGACAGCAAATGTTGGTTAACAAGGCACTATCTACGACCACAGAAATTCAGTATCCCTTCCAGCAGGAATTAAATTAAATATCAAAGGTATGATACAAATAAGTTTTCAACATAGATTATATTAGATTAGCTTACCTATAGTGTGGAAACAGGCCCTTCAGCCCAACAAGTCCACACCGCCCCATGCATCATCCCATCCAGACCCATCTTCCTTGACCCACATACCCCTGAACACTATGGGCAATTTAGCACGGCCAATCCACCTCACCTGCACATCTTTGGGCTGTGGAAGGAAACCAGAGCACCTGGAAGAAACCCATAGAGACATGGGGAGAATGTGCAAACTCTGCACTGACAGTTGCCGGAGGCTGGACTCGAACCCAGGTCCCTGGACCTGTGAGGCTGCAGTGCTAACCACTGAGCGACTGTGCCACCGATGAAGTCAGATAATAAAGTTATAGGGTTTTACAACATAGAAACAGACCTTTAGGCCCAAATTGTCCATCCTAACTGATCTCAAGATAGTGAGAACTGCCGATGGTAGGGTCAGAGATAACACAGTGTGGATCTGGAAGAACACAGCAGGCCAAGCAGCATCAGATTAACAGGAAAATGGACATTTTGGATTGGGACCATTCTTCAGAAAATCTTCTTCTGAAGAAGGGTCCTGACCTGAAACGTCATCTTTTGTGCTCCTCTGATGCTGCTTGGCCTGCTTTGTTCCTCCAGGTCCACACTGTTTTATGTTAAACTGATTTAGTCCCTTTGCCAGAATTTGACCTATATATCTCCATACCTTTCCTATCCATGTACCTCTCCAGATGCCTTTTAATTGTCATAATTATACCCATCCCTACCACTTTCTCTGGCAGCTTGTTCCACACACATACCACCATGAAAATGTTGCCCCTCAGGTCCCTTTTAAATCCTGCCCCTCTCGCGTGAAACCTTTGCCCTCTAGTTTTGGACTCCCCTCCCCTGGGAAAAAGATATTTTCTACTTATCCTATCCATCCCCCTAATGATTTTATAAACCTATATAAGTTCACCACCCTAGCCTCAGATGCTCCCGGGGAAAAGGCCCCAGCCTATTCAGCCTCCCCTTACGCCTCAAACCTTCCAATCCTGGCAACATCCTTGGAAATTGCTTCAAATATAGAAATTATACATCTTGCATAAACAAGAATTTTCATTCTTGACTAGAATCTTAATTGAAAAATCAAATAAGCTAACCCTATGAAGCCAAAGTACTGATTCAAACCATGATTCATTACGACAATGCATGTACTGACATTATGTCTTATCAGGTACAACTAACAAGGAAAATGGAGTCAAAGTTGAGGACATGCAGAAGATAACAAGTTCTTCAGAACTGTGAATTGATTGATGATTACCACATGACATATTCAGATTAATGTAACATTAGTACCTTTAACAATTGCAAACAGCAGACACACTCTCAAGAGCAGCTGCTGATATTCTTACATGACAAGAAGTTAATTCTATCAAGGAAATTGAGTTATATATGGAAGCATACATAAGGTCTAGGCAACTGAAGACAGAAGAAGCTTTGGAAGAATATCGGGAATGTAGGGTGAATCTGAAACAAGGAATTAAGAGGGCTAAAAGGGGACATGAGATATCTTTAGCAAAAATGGTTAAGGAAAATCACAAAGTCTTTTATTCATCTATAAAGAGCAAGAGGGTAACTCGAGAAAGGATTGGCCCATTTAAGGACAAAGAAGGAAAGTTATGCATCAAGTCAGAGAAAATGGGTGACATTCTTACAAGTACTTTGCATCGGTATTCACCAAGGAGAGGGACATGACGGATGTTGAAGTTAGGGATAGATGTTTGATTACTCTAGGTCAAGTCAGCATAAGTAGGACGGAAGTGTTGGGTAGCCTAAAGGGATTAATGTGGACAAGTCCCCAGGTCCGGATTGGATTTATCCCAGGTTATTGAGGGAAACGAGAGTGAAAACTAGCCGGGGCCTTAACAGATATCTTTGCAGCATCCTTAAACACGGGTGAGGTCCCCGAGGACTGGAGAATTGCTAATGTTGTCCCCTAGTTTAAGAAGGGAGCAGGGATAATCCAAGTAATTATCGACCAGTGAGCCTGACGTCAGTGGTAGGGAAGCTGCTGGAGAAGATACTGAGGGATAGGATCTATTCCCATTTGGAAGAAAATGGACTTATCAGCAATAGACAACATGGATTTGTGCAGGGAAGGTCATGTCTTACTAACTTAATAGAATTCTTTGAGGCCGTGACAAAGTTGATTGATGAGGGAAAGGCTGTCGATGTCATATAGATGGACTTCAATAAGGCGTTTGATAAGGTTCCCCACGGCAGGCTAATAGAGAAAGTGAAATCTCATGGAGTCCAGGGTGTGCAAGCTAGATGGATAAAAAAACTGACTAGGCAACAGGAGACAGAGGGTTGTAGTGGAAGGGGGTTTCTCAAATTGGAGAACTGTGACCGGTGGTGTTCCACAGGGATCTGTGCTGGGATCACTGTTGTTTGCGATATATGTAAATGATTTGGAGGAAGGTGTAGGTGGTCTGATTAGCAAGTTTGCTGATGACACAAAGATTGATAGAGTAGCAGATAGTAAAGGGGTCTGTCGGAGATTACAGCAGAATATAGATAGATTGGAGAGTTGGGCAGATAAATGGCAGATGGAGTTCAATCCAGGCAAATGCAAGGTGATGCATTTTGGGAGATCTAATTCACAAGCAAACTATACAGTAAATGGAAAAGTCCTGGGGAAAATTGATGGACAGAGAGATCTGGGTGTTCAGGTCCATTGTTCCCTGAAGGTGGAAACACAGGTCAGTAGAGTGGTCAAGAAGGCCTACGACATACTTTCCTTCATTGGACGGGGTACTGAGTACAAGAGTTAGCAGGTCATGTTACAGTTGTATAAGACTTTGGTTCAGCCACAGTTAGAGTACTGCGTACAGTTCTGGTCGCCACATTACCAAAAGGATGTGGATGCTTTGGAGAGGTTGCAGAGGAGGTTCACCAAGGATGTTGCCTGGTATGGAGGGAGCTAGCTATGAAGAAAGGTTGAGTAGATTAGGATTATTTTCATTAGAAAGACGGAGATTGAGGGGGAACCTGATTGAGGTCTGCAAAATCACGAGGGGTATAGACAAGGTGGATAGCAAGAAGCTTTTTTCCAGAGTGGGGGACTCAGTTACTAGGGGTCATGAGTTCAAAGTGAGAGGAGGAAAGTTTATGGGAGATATGCGTGAAGAGTTCTTTACGCAGAGGGTGGTGGGTGCCTGGAATGCGTTGCCAGCAGAGGTGGTAGACGTAGACACGATAATGTCTTTTAAGATGTATCTGGACGGGTACATGGATGGGCAGGGAGCCAAGGGATACAGACCCTTAGAAATTAGTTGACAGGTTGAAACAGTGGATCTTGATCGGTGCAGGCTTGAAGGGCTGAAGGGTCTGCTCCTGTGCTGTAATTTTCTTTGTTCTTTATATGCAGTATACAATGGCAAAATGGTCAACCAGTCAGGATAGAGTTAAACAAAGGCATCAGGAGTGGATGCAGAAATAGGAACGTATCAAAATTCATCAGCATACTACTGATGGTTAATAGCCCAGAGACCAAGCCATTGAGTCATAGAGATGTACGGCATGGAAGCAGGTCCTTCGGTCCAACTCATCCAAGCCAACCAGATATCCTAAATTAATCTAGTTCCATTTGCCAGTGTTTGGCTCATATCCCTCTAAACTCTCCCCATTCATATACCCACCCAGATGGCCTTTAAATGTTGTAATTGCACCAACCTCCACCACTTCCTTTGGCAGCTCATTTCATACAAGCAGCACCCTCTGCATGAAAATGTTGTTCCTTAGGTCCCTTTTCAATCTTTTCCCTCTCACCTTAAACCTAAGCATTTTAATTTTGGACTTCCCAACCCTGCAGAAAAGTCCTTGGCTATTCACCTTATTCATGCCCCTTATGATAAAGTCATGATAACATATTTTACACTTAGAAAAAATTTAGATATTGCCAATAAGGTATTAGTTTATGAGGAGAGATTAGTCATTGGGCATCAACTAGTGTGATAGCTTGGAATTGCAAAGGACAGAAGAAATGACTTCTAATTAGCATAATTGGCAACACACTAACCAAAACACAGAGATCCTAGTGTTATTGGGTAAATTTCCAAACTGCCCACTGGGAAGACGCAGACTGAATCTGTTAGTCTTCAAAGGCAAATCATATTTGATTATCATCTCCTCCTTTTCACGATAAATTGAAGTTAAAACATCGTGTAGACAATTACAGAAACAGAAATCAGAGTATTGATAGAAGTTTTTGAAATGCACAGAATTCCAAATTAAGTTGTTTCTGACAAGAGAATGAATATTTCAGTACATTGTTCAAGGTTGTGGATTCCAACTATTTACAAGTTTGGCAAGATACGTTCAGTCTAATTATAAAGAACAAAGAATCAGAGCTATCAAGTCACTGTTAAAAAAGAGTGAAGATTTTCAAGCAACACTATTGAAATACAAATCTACTCCACTACAAGTGGATTAGAAGCTTTCAACCTATCGAAGGAAATTCAAAAATTCAATGTGTATTCTACTTAGGGCACTGATTCCAAGACTAAAACTAAAAGATCAGCAGAGGCTTTAAGACAAAGTCTTACAGAAATAAACAAGCCCAGAATTATAGCATAATGCACCACACTAAAAATTTACCAATGTTGGGGAAAGATCAAATAGTTTGGATATATGATAAAAACAAGAAAGCATGATCAACCAGAGTGACAAAAATCATAGAGAAGAAGGCATTCTAAGATGAAATCTTACTCCAATACAAAAAATACATCAATCATTTCTGCACAGGATAAACCAAATGCTGAAGCTGAAATTTGAGAGGAACAGGAAATGTCAGACTTTCAGAAAGATCGCCCAAGTTGAGGATCAATTTCTACAAGTTATTACCATTTTTTGGAGTCATTAGGGTAACACATTCAGGGAAAGTTATGCAGACTCCAAAATTGATTAAATCTATGAAATCTGTGACCTGGGGGAGACGGAATAATAAAAATAAGTATAAAAAATGATTGTATGTGTTAACAATGCAATATGTACATTGGTCTGAAAGGGTTAATATATGGAGGTGTAAGGTAAGTACCATCTGATCTGATGGTATCACATAGACAGATGGGCAGATGACCAAGTGATAGAATGACTATTGAGAGAAAAAATATGGAAGTTCTTGCATAGCCTGTATAATGTGCAAGATTACAACAAACATCTTAATGTTAACTTTACCAGATTCTTGACATCACTACAAGCTAGACCAAACGGTCAGATGACCCCATCCACCACGCACCACTACAAACAAGCAGCAGCTGTCACAACAAAATTCCATTGAGTAAAGACACAGAATCCTTAACCATTCCTCATGTGACAATTACTTCATCCCCAGGATCATTCTTCTAATGCAGATGAATCACATATCTTCATTTCATGACTGAATTAAATGACTTTTGGTTTCACCGTGCTATCTACGGTACCACGATGTGCAAAAGCTGACACGTGGCATGACAATTTTCACCACTACATCCAAGTCCTGAACATAATTGTTTCTTGCAGATAACTTTACTGCCCCATTGGCCTTGGTGCCTTTTACTGTGTTCCCAAAATCTAGTATGCCTGTAACCGTGACTTCTTCTCCCTTCTTTTATTTCCATGTCGCTCTGTCAAAAAGATTGAACACGTTTCCTTTCATCAGTGAAGTGCATGTTAAAAGGGAATATATTCTGTTTTTTTTCAAATGAGTAGGGCCTTTCTTATTTTTTTCAGTGAGAAATAGATGGAGTTTAGACATCACACCAATTGATGCATCTCAATTCAATATTTGTGGCTTGCATTTTTTAAAATAACAACTCAATCCAAGAGTTCATCTTGAGAAGAAAATAAATTTGAAATCTTAAAATGGTAGGGAATATATTTTCTGAGTTTGTATCTCATTGCTGTGCATCTATCCAGATGAAAGCATAGATATTGGCCAGCACCAGTGGGGATGAAGTGCAAATTGGCTAGGGCATGACAGAGATTAGATTAGATTAGATTACCTACAGTGTGGAAACAGGCCCTTCGGCCCAACAAGTCCACACTGCCCCTTGAAGCATCCCAGCCAGACCCATCCCCCGAAAACCCACACACCCCTGAACACTACGGGCAATTTAGCATAGCCGATCCACCTAGCCTGCACGTTTTTGGACTGTAGGAGGAAACCAGAGCAAACCCACACAGACATGGAGAGAATGTGCAAACTCCACACAGACAGTCGCCCAAAGCTGGAATTGAACCTGGGTCCCTGGTGCTGTGAGGCTGCAGTGCTAACCACTGGGCCACCGTGCATCACCAAGTGATTTCAGCCTATATGGAAAGAGAAATATTGCAGCTTTTACATTGAAATGTTCCTATAAATGTTTTGCAATGACAGAATTATCTTGCTTGTGATTATGTTAGTAATTAACTCGAATTTATTTTATTACAATAATACTCAATACGTTTAATCCAAATGTATATCACTTAATAATGTATTATTATTGAATGTATAAGCTAATTGACCTAAGACACATGAGCAGATATAAATATAAAGTACATTTCATTACACTGCTGTACCATGATGCTGACATTTAAGCCGAATGTTGAACATAAGAACTAAAAGCAGAAACAGCTGCCTCTGCTGTCTAATACGATCACAGCTGACCTCTTCTCAGACATAACTCAACGTTCCTGCCCGCTGCTGTAAGACCATAACACATAAGAACAGAATTGATCCATTCAGCCAATCAAATCTGCTCCAGCATTCGGTCATGACTGATATGTTTCTCAAATCTATTCTCCTACCTTCTCCCCTTGACCCTTGACCCCCTTAGTAATCAATGACTTGGCCACTACAGCCTTGTGTGGCAATAACTTCCACAGATTAATAGTCCTCTAGCTGAAGACATTCTTCCTTACCTCAATTCCACCGGGTTGTGCCTTCATACTGAGACAATGCCTTTGGCTCCTAGTCTGTCTTACCAATGGAAACATCTTCTCCCCATCCACCGTATCCAGGCCTCCCATTATTCTGTAAATTTCCATAGTACCCCTCATCCATCTAAGTTCCATTAAGTAAAGACACAGAATCCTCAACCATTCCACAAGTGACCATCACTTCATCCCCAGGATTATTCCTCTAAACATTCTCTGGACCACCTCCAGTGTCAGAGCATCCTTCGCGAGATAAAGGGCCCAAAATTACTCACAATATTCCAAATGCAGTCTGACCAGAGCCTCATCATATGTTTATATCTATGCTTTTGTACTCTAGTTCTCTCCAAATGACAAATAACACTGCATTTGTTTCCCTGCCTGGCAACTGAACCTGCATCTGACCAAAGTGTATAACCTCATAATTTTATCACATTGTATTCCATCTGCCCACTCTCCTAGCCTGTCCAAGTTCTTCCGCAGCCTCCTCATTTCTTCACCACTATCTGTCCCTCCATCTATCTTTGTGTCATCCGTAAACTTAGCGACAATGCCGTCAGTTCTTTCGTTTAGATTGGTAATGTATACCGTGAATTGTTGTGGTCCCAACACTGACACCTGAGAAACTCCACTGATCACCAGCTGCCATCCTGAAAAAGTTCCTTTTGTCCCTACACTTTAACTGCTGCCAGCCAGCCAAATCTCTAACCGTGCCATGGGCTCCTATTTATTCAACAGTCTCCTCCGTGGCACCTTATCAAAGGCTTCTGGAAATCCAGATAGATCACATCCACTGGGTCTCCTCTAACTTCCTTGTTGCTTCCTCAAAGAAATCTAACAGATTTGTCAGGTATGATCTTCCCTTCACAAAGCCATGCAGACATAATCCCCCACAACCATGCATTTTCAAGAACTCTATAATCTCATACTTAATAATGGACCCTAAAATCCCTACAAACAACTGAAGTCAGCCTAACCAGTTTCCTGCTTTCTCCCTCCCACTCTTAAACAGAGATATTGTATTAGCCATTCTCTAGTCCTGTGGCACCCTCCCTGACTCCAGTCTAGTAACCATCTCAACTACTTTCAATGTAAGTATAGTGACCAATACTGTACACAGTACTCCAGATATGGCCTCAACAACGCCACTTATAACAAAAGAATAACCTCATTACTCTTGCATTCAATGAAAGATAGCATTTTATTAACTTTCCTGATTATTTGCTGTAGCCGCACATAAACCTGTGTATATACTATTCAATATCTCACCCAAACTTCGAATATTAGACTTCTCCAGGAACTGAGGAAGTGTCACCGGACCCGAAACGTTAACTCTATTTTCTCCATCGCAGATTCTGCCAGACCTGCTGAGCTTTCCCAGCAAATTTGTTTTTGTTTCTCCAGGAATTTGTCTGGCTCCATTTTAGACATTCAAACATATATTCATTACACAAGAAGGTAACTCATTCAAAAGTTCAACAACACTGTGCAAAAAGAAACATTCCAACATCTAAACTTATTCTATGCTAACACAACTTAAATAGATCTCTTTCTTATTCTTGTTAATACTCAACATTAAAGTCAAAAAATCTATACACAATTGAGTCTAATATTTTAAATATTTATGTAAGTCTATCCAAAGTTTACATTTTGCTACAGTTTGTCGAAGCTCTCAAAACAAACAACGGCTTTACATTAAAGTACTAAGTGTCCTCAATGAATTGAGTGTCTTCTGTTAATCAATTTCTGATGCCTGTATCTCCACCACATGAAAGAATTATAATTTTGTTCTAGCATCTCAGCACCAGTCTTGGACTTTCCTGCATTTAACCACGATGACAAATACAGAGGATGGCAATGATTTCATCTGCATTGTCTTAAAATTTATCCAGACACATTACATTACACTAACATACATTAAACACCACCTGCCATGTATAGACAATTTGCCTCCAGATCAGGCTGCAATCTGTTAATCTGCTGAAAGGAGTTACCATCAGCATAGAGCTTCATGTTCCTGCAAAATTGCACTGTATCCATTTGAAACGGCACTCTCTCAGCTACTATACACTCTTCGCTTTGCTTTCTGGAACTTGACAATTTTTAATGTCAGCATTCCAGTCAATGAGTTGAGTTGCTTTGAAGCAACAACTGATTTCTATACTGTATCAGAAAATGCCAGTAACACATGAACTGACCATCAGTGTGAATAATTTCACATTGACCTATTTCCCTACTATCAACTGATCGTGCTTTAACACTGATTAAGATATCTAGCATTCTAATCCACATGAAAATTTTTGTCAAATTAATAATAATTTTCTAACAAAGATTTCCCTTCCCTATAAACCTTAAGTGAAAATATTTTTTGTTTCATGTGAACCCCTTTTCCTGATGGACATTTTGAAATTAATTTGGAAGGTTAATAGCATCAACACAATCAAAAGCCTTTGGAATTCTTTGGAGGCAAAAGAATAACATCCAGTCAAGCTTTGGTCTCATATAGAACCTCTGATGCAGGCACCTCTCCTGATCCTGTGCATTGTACAGAGGAGACTATCTGCCAACTTCACCAGATGGCAGGATGTAAGACGGATCAGGAGACAGCCTCTAGGTGAAAGCAAAAGTAATCAAAACATTGTAAGAATTATTGAAAATAAAACAAAAGAAAGACAGAAAACACAGTCAGAGATCAAAGGTGAAAAGAAAGTAGCACTTCAAGAGAGCAACAGAGATTGAGGTAATGACAAAGGAAGAAAAATAGCCTTTATTTAACATTTAATATCATATCTCAGCAATTTCTCAAAAGCTTCTGAGTCCCATTCTGCAATCTCCTACTGAACAGATTTCCACACCTTTGTTGCTATCTTCTTGGGCTGTTAATCTGGCTGGCCGTTTTGAGAATATTGAGAAATTTGAAACTGTTTCCTGCTGTAGAACACCCAGTAAAACCATGAGCCTCTTCCCTAGAAAACACCTTTTTTTAATCTTTCAAATATCTAGGGGTCAGATCCCACAGCAGCAATCGAATGAATGTCCAGCTGCCCTATGTTTGGGTGTGTTATCATAGGGAGAAATGTTGGCCAGTGTGCAAGGTGTACTCCTGGTTCTTCTGCAATAATAAAAAGACCCTTGCCAACAACAGGCTGGGGAATATCTTAAATATTACAATACTTTCCAAGTAATACATTGACTGGTGTTGCAGCTACATTGTATGTTCATATCTTAGATTGAGGCTTAAACTCTAAAGCTTCTGGGTTAGACATAAGTATGGTTAGAATGGAAAAATACTGCACAGGAAATAACTATTGTTAATGTCATTCAAAGTGTAATGAAATGCATTTGATATAGAAAACGTGTTACTTTGGCAACATGAAGCAGGTTTCCATGGTAGACATGTAGAATGGCAATGAGTAGCATCAGTGATGTTTAGAAATTTTCAGAAAATATTTAGAAAAGGTCTTCCACTCTTTCCTTTCATTGCAGCTAAAGGTCCCGTGGGTTGACAGTGGTAGAAGAACAGCTAGTAGTGAATCTTAACAAGCAGAGGCTCTTGGCTTGAATTATAGCAATCAGGGAAAACTTACATGTACTGGTTGGATATCATCACTAAAACTATGAGGATATCTGTGGCCTTCTATCTGCATACCATGGATAAGAAGTTCTACCCTATCTGCACTAAGCCATTATCATAACATTAGCAGATAAGGTGAAGCTTAATGCACCTTCCAACATTAACCCTCACAGAACCATTACCTTTTTGCAATAAAATCTCAATAAAACAAAACACAGAGATCTCACTCACTGATTTGTGTGAAGCATGGATTCAAGATAGCTGAGGAAGCCATATTCTAATCTGATTTGTCCACAAATCACTCTAAGTTTAAACAAAAAATGAAAACACAGTGATACATTATAATGGCACAGTATGTGAAAAACATCTTTATTTTTCAATTTTGTCACACCATACTATAGCCTGAAAGTGTATAGTAAAAGGTTCTAAAGAAACATTGAGAGTTAACTCTGCAGCGCAAAATCCCAAAACATTCCTATGGCCTTTGCAGCTCCAGGTAAGGGATCAGGCAGATGACAGGAGTCTTCAGAATCATTAAGGTGATAATCTGCCTTTTCTTCTTCTTGCATATTATCCACTTCCCTGATACAAGCCTTAAAAATGCTGGAGGCTATCCAGGGTGTTTTTAATACTCACATAATGTGTGAGCAGTATCTTGACATTCGTAAAGCAATGTGGTTTGTTGGACTTTCTTATCACATGAAGCAGCAGCTTTTCAGAGCATGTGTTAGCACAGACGAGAGCAATGATAAGATCTTGCTTTGCTTTCCACCATCAGGCATTTCATTTTTAATTATTAAAGAGTGATCTTTTCAAAGGCAATAAGAAAGTCTAGTTTTATCCAAGTTAAAATGTTTTATAGTGCATATTTGTCAGGATATGTGTGAGACCATTTTGCAGCCAGCACATCAGGCTTATCCATGATTTTGTGATCTGCTGTTACTGCATTCTGATCGGTCAGTGGATCATATGACAAGTGGGCGTGAGTTTAGCTAATCTAGAGTTACGAGTTGGGAATGTTAGCCTGCCACGAGCATCATTCTGTTGGATTTTCTATTTGCCAGTAGAAATGGCTGACAACTTTGTCACAACCAGAATTCTGGATTTTCCGAGTTGACTCAATGCAATGTCATTGTACAATAGTGTCATCTACCAACAATGTAAGAAAGAAAGAGTTTAGATATAGAGTCAATTTTTCAGTTCTCTGCCCAAAGGCAGGTCTAACTCACAGCACCACTATAGATAGGGCAAGGAGGCATGTCCCACATCCACTCTAGATGGAATGGAGCTTTAACCTTTCACCTTTGATGTCAATGTGTTATATGCTGACCAACATCCACTTGTCCCCATGCCACTCCTGTCCAAGGGGTCCACGTTACTGTGAGGTACCAGAAAGTAGCAACACTACACAACACTTTTCACTGTATGTTCTTAAAAAAAGTGATGATAAATAAATCAGATCTTACATTTTTTACTTGCATGTTGTAGCCTGGAGCCATACTCCAAGCTCATGGCCGACCAAGAATCTCATCCATTCCTACGGTCTTCCACTGACATGTGAGAAAGAATTTATAACCTGTTCAGTTGTGTTATGAATACATCTTCCTTGGCCATCACATCCTGGAGTGGTACTTGAACCCAGAGCTTCTGTCCTAGAGACAGGGATGCTACACACCATGCTACAATACCTCTTGATATCAATTGTACCAGCTAAACTCAGGAGGTGATCATAAAAGACTAACCAGGGACTGGGATCACACCCTGGAAATCTTGTTGACTTTTTCAAAAAAAAGGAACAGATTGGGTCGTGTTAACATCATAAATTGTGAAAAGAATGTTGAATAGAACAACTTAATTATCTCAGTGATGATCCCATGATGATCCCAAGCAATATTTCAATGATCTCATGTTACGTGTGTTGATAAACACTTTAAGAAAAAAAGTTGAATCTATCTAATCTCAATCTTTTTCTTTTTCTTCCCAAAAGCAGAACTTTCATGATTATTGATTGAACCACAGCAAATGCTATGATTTTTTAACTGTGGGTCGGCTGTGTTTACCTCAACCAAGTCAAAGATTGTATCCCATGCTGTTGATGTTAACTTTATCCACACGCTAGTTTTTCAACTAAGTAAGTTAACTGCAACTTCTTCCCTCAGATCACAACCTTATTCATCAATAAATCAAATGATTATGGAGGGTGTAAGTGGAGTGATCTGTTCATTCACTGATTGAGGCCTGAAACTAGAGCAAAACCATTGCATTTGCACTTAGATAATTCTATTTCACAAACTGGCAGCTTTGTACACAGTTCTTCACTCTACTGAAGCTTGAAGTGCACAATTATAAAGATTACATCATTCAATATAATTTATTCAGTGAGTTCAACCATTCCAAAATGCACAAACAGATGTTCAAAGCTTTATTGGTGTGACAGGTGCTAGTGCCTTAGGGGATATTGTTTTCCCTTCTCCATTGATAAATAGGCTGTCATTTAAGGGCACTGAAACCCCTTGAGACTGGGATGGCTGTGTCACAGTGCAACACTGCCAAAGGTGAGGAAACAACTGCTTCTTAAATGTGTGAATTATAGCATACTTCATGGCCCAGGGGAATTATCTGCTCAACCAAAGTTCAGCCAATGTTTGATCAAGAGCAAATAAAGATTCACTCTCTCTGAAACATCAAAGGTATTTGGTGACGCTTTTGCCTCAGTTGAGAAAAGATACATCACTTGTGCATATGTCAAAATCACTCAGGGCCCCCCAGTAATAAGCTTGCCTGTGGCTGGGACCTGACAAAACACATAGTGCATGTGGTCCGCAGAAAACCAGGACTTGAACACTTGGCCATGATGCTGTTATATCCCATAAACAGACATGCCACAGAATTATGGATTTTCATTCAATACACAAGAGTGAAATTAAATGTTCTCAAACTTAATTTTTCCTGATAGGGAAGCATCTGTATCAGTTTTACTGCCTCAGTTATGGATTTTTTTGTCTCCTGCGTGGATGCGTTAGTGATTTTCTATGGCAGTGATTCTTGTGAGTATGAGAAGTATAATTATCAATGTAGTTGACAAAACTCAAAACATTTTTATGCAGTGGACCGCATTCATTAAAAGCCAGGTTGCAGCTGCCCAAACTCATTTTGAGTCCCAATCTTATTATTAACAAAGAGAGAAAGGACTGTATCCCAGCACTTGGATGGGTTTAACACAGAGCTGAAAACCCAGTCAGATGCTCCTTACTTATGTACATGATACAAAAATTTCAATGGAAGGACTTTGTGCTGCTACTGCTGTACCCAAGGAAAATGCTACTCCCATGGACTCATTCCTGCAACATTATGCCTCATAGAATCTGATTCCAATGTGGACTCTGGGAATTAGGTGCCAGTACTGAAATCTGGAGGCTGTTTCTGCTGTGGGTCTGCTGCAGTTCTATCTTTGCCTTATCTGGGAATAATTCTCCCTCATCCTCAGTATATTCTTAAATCTAACATACAGAACACTAATTACAGCTCTCTAGTGATTCCCTTCTTGTTCGAGTCTCAATAGCATGAGATTGTGATTGTCAGAGTTGCATTCCCATCAACATGTTAATTTCATTTCATACTACAGGAAAAGCCTTTGCTTTGTGTGTATTATTACATAAACTGGAGAAGCAAGATATTAAAGCCCCAAAATTCTCATCAGAGTTCAGTCTACAAATGTTTCAAATGCTCATCGATAATTCTGCTCTCTGCTATGTTAAAACAAACAGAATGAAAATTCCAGCTAAAATGCAGGGCAGAGGAATTTCAGAAAATGTGATCATCATTCATATACTAATAATGCTTGGCAAATTTCAGAGTCTGTGCATTTCTTTTGCCCAGTGCCTATTTGAAATACACAAAATGGACACATTCAAAATAGGCTTGCCAGAACTAATGATTAGGATATGATGTGACTGAACAGTTCTGAATGGCTTCATGCTGAAAGCCAGTGAGATATTTTGAGCTCAATCCATTTTCAAGTATTCATTTATGGTCTTTGCTATCAGAAAAGAAAAAAGTTGCTGTCTCCGAGCACACTTAGTGTCCTGTGGTGAATGGTGTGTTTGCTAGAAAGTGCAAATGACTAAAAGGCACTCAGGCTTTGACTTAAAAGGCTCAGGCAACATAATGGGATGTCATGTTTTTTGCTAAAAATCATATTTTGTGCATCAGTGTGAAAAGCAATTTCAACATTCAATTACTGTCATGTTTTACTGAATTACAGAATAGAAAATAGTTATATCCTGACTAACAGCTTTAAAGTAGTTACAGTGATCACTTCAACTGGGCCGCAAGTGTCATAAAGGAATTTATTTGTGAATGGTCATTCACCCCTTGTTTGCATTTTTCATGTTTCAAAATTACTAGTTGGTGCAATCTAAAGATAGAGGGTTTTCAGTTGAATTTGGCTCATTTAAATCACGAATAAGGTAATTTCAACATGGCCTGCCTGGCAGAAAGCAGATGACATCAAACTGCCTGTTTCAACTTGGAAATAATAACAAATGAAGTCAACTGGGTGACTGATTTGATTTGCCCATTTGCTGCCTGACGAATGAACGTAAAATTATCCTAGCAGTTCAATTCCAATGGCTGCTCCAGCAGGTAACAAAAGGGTTCCGTTTGTTTGTTACCTTGTAGAACATTGTGACATTACTGGAGGAAAAAGTATGAACCAAATACTTTTTTATGGGATCCTTCTGTCAGACAGTCTTAAAACATAAAAAATGAAACTGACAAGAACTGACAGCAACAGTACAGACAGATTTAACATGTTTTGTGCAAATCATAGAGCAAAAGATAATTTTGAGCATCAAAATTTAATTCATCAATATATTACGCTCAACTTCAACCAGCATGAATAATTTTGAAAAGGAATGAAATTGCGCACTTTGATTCTAGACAACCCAACTACCAAGCCTTTAAGAATTTTGTATGTTTCGACGAGATCGCCTTTCCTTCTTCAAAACTCGAAACTTATGAGAATACTGGCTCATTATCCCAATTTTAATTTGTACAAAAATTCCACCCTCCTGCTAAAAAGTGTCACTCCCTCAACGGCAATAATATCCTTCCATTTATTGCTAGTCATAAACATTCAAGAGTGAGAGGCAAGGAAAGAGGATAAAAGGGATGTATTGAGAGGCTGACCCACAGTGAGGCAAATGACAGAGTGATGTCACAGGCCACAGCATGGTGCAAATGTTTGGAAAGAAGCTAACCAGTAAGTAGGACTAGTGACTGTTTTACATCTTTAAATTAGAAATGAGGTCTTCGGTTTGTGTTTAGGTCTCCAGTAGCTCTCTTCCCTGAAAATAACAGCTGGTTAAGGACACTGCTGGAGAGTCATGAGAAGAAGCTGCCATGCGTTTCTCTGTTGTTCTTCCCTGTGGGTCCCTCCTGGCACCACTATTTCTTCTCGAGGAAAGGTGGTGGGGTTGGCACAACTGGAATGAAGTTGAGGTGCATCATCCTCCTGTTGCCTTTGAGACAGAATGATGGCTAAAGCAATAGAGTGCCGGTCCGAGGGCTTATCCAGCAGCCACTAAGTTTTCTGATGGACCTGGACAGGTAGGCACCCACATGATGAGCCAACACATTGTGAAAACACTGATGGCATCCTCCAATTGTCATTTCTGCCTGCCGCGAGCCCCTGGGTCTGGCTCACCTGCTTGATGTGAATCTGCTTCTATCGCTATGCAGGCTGAGCATGTTACTTACGGTGAAGTAAAGATGTAGTGATTATAACAATGTCAGCCAAGTGGACCTCATAGAACATGATTTCTCTCATTGCACTGTTAATCTTGTCCAATCAGGGAGCCCTGGCTGATAGATATAAAGAGGAATGTCAGAGGTTGTGTTCACTCTGAGAACTGGCTCTGAGGAAGCTGGGCCAGTGCCGAGGACTCTCCTCATGTAAATAAAGGGTGTACTGGTGACGGCACACTGGTCTCTATGGAGTTAAATAAGGAGTACTATTGGTCTATCTTTAGGTGTCAAATATTCCTGCTTATAGGTTGTTCAGGAAAAATAAGGAAAGAGACAAAGGAGCAGGGTTTTGGTTTTGGTTAAGGGGAGCATTGCAATGCTGGAGAAAGAGGATGTGTCAGAGGATCCAAGGACAAGCATGCCTAGAGTGTTTTCAGGAGAAATTCCTACAGAAGCTTGTGTCTAATTCAACGAGAAAGGAGGCACAATGAAATTTGGTTCTTGGGAATAAATTGGCACAATGTAGATCAAGGGGCAGTCAAGGAACACTGAGGGGTTAGGGATCATTATATCAAAAAATTGAGGGCAGTGGTGAAAAAGGATAATCCAGATAATGAATAATTAACTGAGGAACAACCAACTCCAATGGGGAAAGTACAGAGCTGGGCCACGTAGACTGGAGCCATAAATTCGTGGGAAAAAATGAGCAATTAATTCACCTCAAAGCGGAAATGGTTCAGATACAGTCAAAGCATATTCCATCAAAATGGAAAGTAGAACAAATAAATCCAGAACTGCTTGGATGAAAAAGGAGACATAAATTATCATGAAGAAGAGAAATGTTGGATAAAACACAATTCTGAACCAGACTGAATACAAAATATACAGATGGGATTTGAAGAAGGAAATGAAAGAGATCATGAAAAATGTTCACATGTGGAATGAGCTGCCAGAGGAAGTGGTAGATGCAGATACAGTTATAACATTTCTGAGGCATTTGGGCAGGTACATGAATAGGGAAGGGTTAGAGGAATATTGGACAAAAGCAAGCAAGTAGGATTTGTTTAGTTTGGGAAACTTGGTCAGCATGGATGAGTTGGACTGAACAGTCCATTATCTGTGCTGTATAACTCTATGACTCTTCGACTGGCCGCTAACATAGCAGGAGATCCCATATAAATAGTGAAAGTGTTGTAAAAGTTGGGGTAGTGCTTATTAGGGGCAAAAAAGGGAATTTTCACATGGAGTTAGGAATATGGTTGAATATGTTGCACCTATCTTCACCAAGAAAGCAGATATTACCGAGGTCATGGTAACAGAGTAAGAAACACTGCCATTAAAAAAAGTAAAAGCTGATAAGGAAGAGGTATTGGTTTAGATGTGAGTATTTAGAGTTAATAATGCACTGGAACCAAATGAGATTCATCCAAGGAAGTAAATGGAAATTGCAGAGGCACTGGCCATAATTTTTCAGTTTTTCATTGACACACGGATGATGCCAGAGGACTGGAGGATTACAAGACCTTGCATCTCTGCTCAACAAAATCACAAGGATAATGCCAGCAATTACAGGCTAAACAATTTAATCTCCGTTGTGGGGAGAAAGCAATTGTTCTGGAAAGAATTAATAGTCACAAGGAAAAATATGGGTTAATTACAAAGACTCTAAATAGGTTTCCTAAGGAAAAATCATCTTTAATTAACTAGCTGGAATTTTTTGAACAGTAGCAGGGAGGACTAATCGTGTTGATACGATGTACATGGGCTTTCGAAACACATTTGACGCATATGTACACAAAAGACTTGTAAGAAAAGTTAAAATGGACAAAAGCAATATGGATATAAAATTGCCTCAGTGACAGTGAGTTATGGTTAATAGATACTTTTCAGGCTAGAGGAATGTTCATAATGGAATTCCTCTTGGGTAAGCATTGGGACCCTTGTTTCTCTTATTATATATTATTGATTTGGATCTTGAGGGCAGGGGACAGTTTCAAAGTTTGTAAACAATACAAAACATAAAAGGGGTGTAAACTGTGAGGAGGACAGTGTAGATCTACAAAAGGATGTTGAGAGGTTAGTTGAGTGGGCAAATAATTAGCAGATGAAGTTCAAAGTAGAGAATATAGAACATAGAACATAGAACAGTACAGCACAGAACAGGCCCTTCAGCCCACAATGTTGTGCCGACCATTGATCCTCATGTATGCACCCTCAAATTTCTGTGACCATATACATGTCCAGCAGTCTCTTAAATGACCTTGCTTCCACAACTGCTGCTGGCAACGCATTCCATGCTCTCACAACTCTCTGCGTAAAAAACCTGCCTCTGACATCCCCTCGATACTTTCCACCAACCAGCTTAAAACTATGACCCCTCGTGCTAGCCATTTCTGCCCTGGGAAATAGTCTCTGGCTATCAACTCTATCTATGCCTCTCATTATCTTGTATACCTCAATTAGGTCCCCTCTCCTCCTCCTTTTCTCCAATGAAAAGAGACCAAGCTCAGTCAACCTCTCTTCATAAGATAAGCCCTCCAGTCCAGGCAGCATCCTCGTAAACTTGAAGTGATAATTTTGGTAGGAAGACACAGTATAAAATAAAGAATCTTGAGGGTGTGCAGGAGCAGAGAAATCTGGTTTTAGAGTTCATAGGTCATAAAGATGGAATGATGCATGCAAAAGTTATAATAAATAATAAGGCATACAGTATCCTTGGTTTTATTAGTAGTCACTTGGAGCACAAGAACAGAGAGGTGATATTGAACCTACATAGGATGTCGGTTAGAGCGGAGTCTTTTATACATTCCTGGGTGTTTTATCATTGGAAGGATGTGAAGACACTGGAAATTCTAGAAGCATTTTATAAGAATGTTTCCAAGGATGAGAAACTTCAGTCATGAGATCAGTTGGAGAACTTGGGACTATTCTCCTTGAAAGGGAGAAAGCTGAGAGGACATTTGAATAATGCTGTCAAAATCATGAGAGGTCTGAGAAGGGTAGACAGGGAGAAACTGTTTCTAAGCAAACATGGAGAATGCTTGAGAATCTCAGCAGGCCTGGCAGCATATGTGGAGAGACAAACAGAGTTAATGCTTTGAATCTGATATGACTCTTCTGATGCTGCTAGTCCTACAGAGTTTCTCCAGCATACTCTGTGTTTGTTTCAGATTTCTAGCATATGCAGTTTTTGTTTTATTTGAAAAACTCTTCCCAAATGCAGAAACAAGGAACAAGAATAGGCCACTTGATCCTGCTCTATCATTTAATAAGATAATGGTTGAAGTGATTTGAACATCAACTTTACGTTCATGCATATCTACAATAATCTTTAAAATCCTTAGCCATCAAGAATCCATTTACCTCTACGTTAAAAACATTGAAAGATTCTGTACCTCTGTCTTTTGAGGAAGGGAATTCCAGAGACTCATAACACTTTGAGATAAATAATGTTTCCTCATCTCCATTGTAAATGGGCAACCACTTATTTTTAAACTATGACCCCAGTTCTAGATTGTCTGCCAAAAGGAAACATCTTTTCCACATTCACCTTGTCAAGTACCATCAGGATCTTATAAGTTTCAATTAAGTTATCTTTGATTCTTCTAAATTTCAGAGGTAAGATGATGATTTACAGGATGGTGGCCGATGCAGGGTTAAGCATTGCCTGATGTTTCTCAGGAACCACATTCTGACATGGCAATCTCAGTCAGATTTGCTACAGAGGAAGACAATGAGCTTAGACAGTGCAGGAGTCAAAGGTTTCTTTTTACTTTTGGCTTTCTTGTCACTGAATTTTTCATTTCTGCTTGGCAAACAGACTACTATTTGGCTTTTTGTAACCTTTCAAAACTTTGAGGGCCTATTTTGCTGCTCCATTTATTTATTTCCTCATACAGTATTACAAAATGCATTATTTGACATTTCTGCAATAAATTCTTAATGGAAATTAAGAACCAAGATACCACCACTAATGGTTGGTTCTTACAGCTTACGAGTTGGATCACGGTTACGTGAGCAGCAGCCGTCAAATCCGTCTGTTTGCAGCTTACGGAGTGATGTACTTGCAACTACAGCCAATGTAATTTAGTCAACAGTCAAAAACGATGATCTACTCATGTTAGGTTGGTTATTTTCCGCACAACTTGCATGGTTTTCAGTTCCTAAGTCTTTCTCAAATAAGAGGAAATCTTTTTAAATCTGACTGCTGATCATTCTGGAACCACACAACCTTAAGCTTGCAATGGCTAGCAGCTGTTTCTGGATTCAGAACTTAAAGTACAAAAACTGCTGCAGGACAGGGGATGCGTTGTACTGTCAGGGTGCTGTATTTCAGATGCCATCTGCCTGCACAGGGGGATATACTAGATCCTATAGCACTCTTTTGAAGAGGAGCAGGGCAGCTATCTCCAGTGTCCTGCCATCCCTCAATCGACATCACAGCAATACATCGTGTGAAGCTGGATGAAGAAGGGTCCCATTCCGAAATGTCAAGCTTTCCTGCTCCTCTGATGCTGCTTGGCCTGCAGTGCTCATCCAGCTTCACACCGTGTTATCACAGATTCTCCAGCATCGGCAGTTCCTACTATCTCTCACAGCAATTTGGGTGGCACAGTGGCTCAGTGGTTAGCACTGCAGCCTCACAGCACCAGGGACCCAGGTTTGAGTTCAGCCTCGGGCGACTGTCTGTGTGGAGTTTGCACATTCTCCCTGTGTCTGCGTGGGTTTCCTCCGGGTGCTCCGGTTTCCTCCCACAGTTCAAAAAGATGTGCAGGCTAGGTGGATCGGCCATGCTAAATTGCCCGTAGTGTTCAGGGGTGTGTGGGTTATAGGGGGATGGGTCTGGGCGGGATGCTTCAAGGGCGGTGTGCACTTGTTGGGCCGAAGGCCCTGTTTCCACACTGTAGGGAATCTAATCTAATCAAATTGCACCCTTCACCAACCCCTGATGATCAATGGCCACTTATTTGCCATTATTATCACTCTGGTTAAGTTTGACCAATTCAGATTGATCAAAACCAAAACTAAATGCTCTCTTTCATGAAAGCTGAATAATAAGTAAATCTATTAAGCGACAGGCAGAATTTTCAGCCTTAGCTGCCAGGTTCAGATGTAACTCCCTTACATGGTTCAGGTTAAGTGTTGTTTGACAACACTCCTATGAAGCACTTGGGAATTTGTACTGTATTAACAAGGCGATGTAAATGTAGGCTGCAGTCGTTACAAACATTTGGATGACTGTTTCCTTTACAACTTCTTTTGTAGAGTTAATAACCAAATAAGAATGTTAACATTTCAAATTGCATCATTGTTGTTGTTACAAGTCATTTCTCACAATTTAACAAATGATTTCTTAATCATTAAAATCATTAAAGAGCATGTAAATAACCTAGGAGCATTGGAACTTGACAAAGGAACTGGAGTAGTCCAATCGGGCCCTCGAGATTTCATCACTGGTCAACTAAATTGTCGATCTTCCACTTTAATATCATTCTCCTACTTTATCTCCATATATTTTTAATAGAATAGAATCCCAGTAGTGTGGAAACAGTCCATTCAGCCCAACAAGTCCACACGACCCCTCCAAAGAGCATCTCACCCAGACCCATTCCCCCAATTTTCCACGTCTAACCTACCTAACCTAAACATTCATGGGCACTACAGGCAATTTAGCATGGCCAATTCACCTATGCTGCACGTTTTTGGACTGTAGGAGGAAATTGGAGCACCAGGAGGAAACCCACACAGACTAGGAGAGAATGTGCAAACTCCACACAGACAGTCGTTTGAGGTATAGAATGGAATCTGGGTCCCTGGCGCTATGAGGCAGCAGTGCCAACCACTGAGACACCGTGCTGCCCAAGATTTCTTCAATACCTGGAAATCTGATGGCCTCTATCTTGAACATGTTCAATGATTGACCCTTCACAGCTCTCTGGGGCATAGAATTCACTCCTCATCTGAGTCCTACTCAGTCTTATTCTGAGACTGTGTCCCCTGGTTCCAGACCCAGAGCCAGGGAAACATCCTTTCTGTTCCACACTATCATGCCCTGTAAAAATTATGGAAGTTTCAATTACTCATTTATCTAAAGTCTACAGAATACATGCCCAGTTATCTCAAAAAAGATGTGGCACGAAGGGATTTGAGGACGCTTGAACATGAAACACAGAAAGCCAGTATACAGGTGCATCAGGCAATCAGGGAGATTTATAAAATGTTGGCCTTTTTATCAAAGGAGTTAGAGTATAATTGTAGGGATGACTTACTGCAACTGTCAAGGGCTGATGAGATCACGTCTGTAATATTGTCAGTTATTGTGGTCCCGTCATTTAAGAAGAGACATTATTTCAATGGAGACACTTCAGAGAAAGTTCGCTAGAGTGATCCCTCGAATGGAGTGATCGTCTTACAGACAAAAGCTAAGAAGGTTGGGACTCTACTTACTGGAATTTAGAAGAATGAGAGGTGATCTTATTGAAACATATAGAATCCCTAAAGGACTGACAGAGTAAATGTTGAGAGGATGTTTCCCTTCATGGGAGAGCCTTGGACCAGATGGTACAGACTCAGCATAAAATTGTATCAATTTCAGACTGAGATGAGGAGAAATTTCTTCTCTTAGATGGTTGTGAATTTTTGGAACTCCTTCCTACAGTGCGGTGCGGGGGCAGAATCTTTGTGTATATTTAAGGCTGAGACCATTCTAGACATTTTCCTCATTGTTTTAAACATAACGTCCATAGAGTTCAAAGTCCTATCTTGTCCTGTCTGTGTATGAAAGCGCACGCATGTGTGTGTCTGTGTGTGTTTGGGTGTGTGTGTTTTACGGGGGATATAGTTTGAGTTTATATTGCAATAAATAATAATATATGACCACTTTTAAAAAACTAAGCATTTCCATAATAACTATGTGTTTAATGATAAAACCTTGTGGCATTGGGCAAATATATTAAAGGGATGTCTTGCGGAATGGTAGAGTTGAATTATCAACAGATACCTCTGGTCAGAGTTGTAACGCAGTCAGAATGTTGATTGTGAAATATTGTGTATTGCTGTAAATAAACTTTAATATAGCTCTTATTAAATTGTTCCCAAATTTCTAGTCATATAATGGTGCACTAATATTCTACACATTTGTCATACTTTCTCGCACAGCCGTCTTACATAATTTTTTGAATTCTAATAATCAACCAACATGGGTAATGTAGTGACAGACACCAACCAATTTTTAATGTAGAATTTGATATATATGATTTCACTGAAGCTCAAACTTTTGATTAGGTTACCATCATCCATATGATCATATGGAATTCAGAATATATGAAACATAGATCCTGTAAGTGTCAGCATCAGATCCTAACTATTGATGTCATACTTTATAAATAACAGCAACATTTTAGAGGATACTGCAAATCTTTGACGGAATTTCATGATGTCCTAAAATCTGGTTTTCATTCGACATTGATCCGTAGGTCTGATTTAGTTCAAGAATTCAGAAATCAATGATTGCTAACATACAAACATGATCCCAGGTTTGCACATTCCTGCTGCAGTGTATGCATATTGAAAAAAAACAGTTTGAGAGAGACTGTCATTTTCTTTAACAAATTGATTCATTCACAGCTGTGGTGAGTATGAAATGCTGAGTTGGGTATTCATCCTCTCTGTGTGAACAATAATCTGGATTGCTTGTTTTTAATCCATAAAGTAGATTCTACTCCAGGTGTTGATCTGCCCTGTCTGATTACTTATTCCATTTCTGATGTCATCCATTTTGGAAAAGACAGCTCTAAGGCCACCAATCAATTATGTTAATTAAAAACGGTAGGTAATGGCGGACATGTTATTTTCTGGTCAATCTCCCATCTCCCAACTCAAGGGTTTGCAGTCAAACTGCATGCTGGCTTCTGTTTTGTGCTGCAAAGTGAAATTTCAGTTCCCAGTGTCAGCACTTAGCACCCATTTGGAGTTGCACATTGAGCTATAATTAAAATTCCCTATTTTCCCCACTTTCAAAGCTACCAAAGATTTCTCTCAGAATTTGTTAGGCATGTGTTGATGAAATTGAGTTCCACCAAATCCTCAGCCATTTTGTAGCCCTTTAAATTTAACAATTACTTCCAGTGGCCATATTATTTCCTAAAATGAACTGCAGAGAAAGGCTGTGATATCATCTTACCTTAATGAACATCAAAAATGTGCGCAGTAACAGCCTATTGGACATTCAAGGCGCATTCACACCAATCTCACATTGATAAGGCCCTCTTGCATACCACCTTTGGCTTCTGAATAAACAGTACTATCTACACCCAAAAGACATGCAGATTCCACTCATATCACTTGAAAAACATTGCTTTCATATGTGACAAAGGAATTATATGATCTCAGTTGCTGCAATAGTCTGCTCCCTTTGCACATTAGTCTAATAGCAACAAGTATGGTGGGATGAATTTGCTTCCATCACAGCATTGCACATGTTTTTATTTGATTGGTAAATGTGGACCAATGTGTTTTATTCCCCAGACTCAGAACTGCTTCTGCAGTACTCATTTGAAATTTTTATTGTCCTACATTAAAGTGAAATTATCAATGCAGTCCTTATTGGTGCCAGATATTGGATATTGTAGTTCCACGTCTTTTCCTTAGAACAGCGAATGTGAAGAAGAAATTCAATAGAAGTGTTGAAAATCATGAAAGAATAAATAAAGAAAAACTGTTTTCAGTTGCAAAAAGATCAATAATTAGAAGACACGATCTTAAAGTAACTGACAAAAACCTAGAGGCAATGTGAGGATTCTTTTCCCTCCACACAGCAAGTTGTTATCTTGCTGCCTGAAGGGCAGTAGAAGCAAATTCAATAATAGCCTTCAGGGAAATTTGAATCAATATTGGAATACATTGCAGGATAATGGAGAGAAAGCAGGACAGAAGGATTAATTGGTTTGATCAGATGCGTTTCCTTTTCTGTTTTAACATTCCTCGATTTGATGCATATATCATTTTGGGTCTTAAAACAAGCACAGATAAGACTGAATGCCAACCATCTTGGATTAAAATACAGGACCCTAAAGTGTCTTCATCATTATGCTAGTCAATCCCCTTAAAATACTTTTCTACTCAGATTTTGCAATCTTTGGCGAAGAAATAGTAATAATGCTAACTTTGAAAGAAAGCTGCCCATAAAGATGTGATAATCTCTGGTATGAATTCTGTATGGACTGATAGCAGTTTAAATCTGGCACCATGTTCAGAGGTACTCAAGGCTTCCAGCAGCAGTAAGGCAGCAGCCAAAGAACCAATCACATTACCGTAAAGAAAAAAAACCAAAAGAACTGCAGATGCTGGAAATCAGAAACAAAAACAGAAAAAGAAATTGTTGGAAAAAATATTCATGCAGGTCTGGCAGCATCTGTGGAGAGAAATCAGAGTTACTGTTTCAGGTCCAGTGACCCTTCTTCAGAACTGATGGTAGCCATTTATATTGACCTGTTCTCTCTGACAGCAAGACAGAATACTTCTGAAATAATTCCATTGAGTCCAGTATCCATCACCAAATCGTCCCTCACTTACAAATAAGTATTAAAAACTCCTCATAGGATCACTGACAACAATGTTTTAGATTTCCACATTATTCTCCTGAAGGCTCTGTCAGTTAAGTGGAGAAATGACAGTGAACACTCACAGTTTCAGTGTCATTACTATCATAGAATATATTTCTCTGTCACCATACATCTCTTTAGCAGCTCGTAAGGTTTTGTCCCTTTGCAATACATTTTAGTTTTTGAAATTAATTTCCTCCGCATTGTATTATATTATTTCGGCAAACTCAGGTTCTTCCATCACAAGTACACACAATACACAAAAACAATGGACAGGTAGTAAGTTTCAAGACATCAGTTACTAAAGTTGATAAATCAGACATTGACAAGAGTGCACAGGCATAACGTCCTCTTTAGTTTATCAAGTGTACCTCATCTCAGTTGTTTACTTAACCCAGAATGGAGACCTAAGCTTGTGATTTGGAGTTCACCAGCCAGGGAAATCATGGATCAACTTAAGATGTTTATTGTTAAGTAATGCTCATAGATGGAGTTCCTATGGTACAAAAGGCAGTGTTGCTGCCTCTGGCCCAAGAGTTTAGGCTGATTTAAATCCACTCAAGGATTTGATGGCCAAGAAAGTTGCGTTCATGACACAGTTGAACAGGTAAATTAGGACTTTGGATGTTGGAGACCTGAAATAAAAACAGGTATTGGAAAAACTCAGCAGTTTATGCAGCATCTGCAGAGTAAAAAATAATGCTTAGGTGTTTAATTTAACTTTTCTTTGGAAGTTCTGAAGAAGAGTCATACTGGATTTGAAAACAATAGTTTTGTTTCCCTTTCCACAGTTGCTACTTGATTTGCTGAATTTCTCCAGCACCTTCCTTTTTTTTATTTCAGATGGGTTATCAACGTGCAAATCATTCTAATAAGTTTATGGTGGTAATATGTGCATGAGAGTTACTCCTCCACAATGCTTGATGTAAAGCGGCACCCCTCAACATTTAAACCTCTGGTGACAATCTGGTTTTTACTTGATCCAGAAAAAATGAGCTATGAAAACTACCGTTAACACATGCTCTGTCTGTCTAATGCTGACACTTTCTGGGGATGTAGCACAATAATACTGGAGGCCCAGAAAAATACTGCGTGACAGTATTATAAATTTCTTCTTAAATAGGGACAGAGAATTCAAGAGCACAGAAGTTATATTGAATCTATACAGGACACTAGCTGAGCCTCAGTTGGTGCATTACGCACAGTTCTGGGTGTCACACTTTAGGAAGGATGTGCATGCATTGAAAAGAGTGCAGAAGACGTTTACTAGAATGGTTACAAGGATGGGAAACTTCTATGAAGATTCATGGGAGAGTTTTGGATTTTTTACTTGGAAAGAAGGCTGGGGAGAGATTTCAAAATCATGAGGCAGCTGGACAGAAAGGATGGGAAGAAACTGTTCCAATTCATAAAAGAATTGAGAACCAGGCAATTTCAAAGTAACTTGCAAACCATTACCACCCAGCCAGTGATTAAGTTTGGAATGCCCTGCCCAGAAATGTGATAGAGGCAGGTCCGATTCAGGCACTGAATTCAGTCATGAGCAAAACCAATATGCAGGATTATGGCAAAAATGCAGGAAATTGCTACCAAATCTCAATGTTCATTCAGGGAGCTGATGCTCTTGAACTTGATGGAAAAGTATGAGGTACTTGCTCCCTGTGTGGATAAGGAAAAGGACTATAGGAAGGCTGGACAAACAGACCACTGCATTATGGTACAGGAGGCCATTCAAACAAGGGATCAAAAAGAAAAATGGCGGGGGTAAGGAATTCTGTACTTAGGGCAACAGACAATATCCTTTGTAAGCAAGAGCAATAAACCTGCATGATGTATTACCTGCCTGGTGCCAAGGTAAAGGACATCTTGAACTGGCTTGAAAGATATTGGAGTGGAAGGGGGAGGATTTGGTTATTGTGGTCCATGTTAGTACCAACACCTTGGGCAAGAATAGGCAAGACTGCCTATAGTTGGGTAGAGGGAGGAATCTCAAGTATACATCACCAAAGAGTGGTTCATGGATCAGCCGCTACCCAGCTGGTAAAAAGGGGGAGAAAAAGCAAGCCGTGCAAGTGCAGTGAATAGCTTTGAACTGATTTGAGGAGAATGAATTGCCGACTTAAGTGTTAATATAAAGCATGACTGTGGAAGATCCTTATTTAAAAGTTAAATGGGAAGACCTTTCAAGATAACAAAGTGTGAAGCTGGATGAACACAGCAGGCCAAGCAGCATCTTAGGAGCACAAAAGCTGACGTTTCGGGCCTAGACCCTTCATCAGAGAGGGGGTTGGGGAGAGGGTTCTGAAATAAATAGAGAGAGGGGGGGAGGCGGACCGAAGATGGATAGAGGAGAAAATAGGTGGAGAGGAGAGTATAGGTGGGGAGGTAGGGAGGGTTAGGTCAGTCCAGGGAAGACGGACAAGTCAAGGGGTGGGATGAGGTTAGTAGGTAGGAACTGGAGGTGCGGCTTGAGGTGGGAGGAGGGGATAGGTGAGAGGAAGAACAGGTTAGGGAGGCGGGGACGAGCTGGGCTGGTTTTGTGATGCAGTGGGGGGAGGGGACAAGCTGGGCTGGTTTTGGGGTGCAGTGGGGGGAGGGGAGATTTTGAAGCTTGTGAAATCCACATTGATACCATTGTACAGATTCCACTGAATGGGGAAGTTACAAAGGTGAGCAAAAGGCTGCAAAGCAACTTATAAGATTTACTAAAAGAATAATTGAATAATTACTTTGCCTCAGTATTTACTGTAGAAAAGGATAATAGTTCTGCTGAAATTAATAAATGATCGGGAACAGGGACTGAATAAAATTAATGTAAGTAGAATAGTGTAATGAGGAAATTAATGGAAATAAAGAGTCATAAATTCCCATGACCTGACGGTTTCCATCTAAGGGTATAAAAATGAAGTTTAGGGACCACCTTGTAGATGCCCTAGTTGTAACCCTTCAGCGATCCCTCAATCCAGGAGCTGTCCCACTGGATTAGAAAATTGCACAAGTCATTTTGGTTTTTAAGAAGGGCAAAAGAGGAAAGCCAGGGAATTACAGATCAGTTAGCTGAACATCTGTGGTGATTGAACACGTTAAAAATTTTCACTTAATCAGGGACAACCATTCGATAAAGTCACATATAAGAGACTGTTACCTTAGGTAGAAACCCACAAAATTTAGAACAAATTACTGACTTGGCTAGGAAATTTGTGGGTAGCTATAGAGAGGGCAGGGCCCCTTAAAGATCAAAGAGGTCATCATAGTGTTGAACCCTATGAGACAGAAGAGATATTAAATGAATATGTTGCGTCAATTTTTTTTATTTTGTAGAAAGAAATGGAGACTAGAGAACTCAGAGGAGTAAATATTGACGTTTTTAAAACAATTCACATTACAGAAGAAGATGTTCTGAAGGTCCAAGAGAGTATGAAAATGGATAAATCTCTGAGACCTGATCGAATGTAACTCAGAATACTGTGGGAAGTAATGGAGGAAATTGTGGGGTCCATTACAGAAATATTTGCATCATCTGTAACTAAGGGCAAAATGCTTGAAGACTAGAGAGTGGCTAAGCTGTGCCTTAGTTTAAGAAGAGTTGTAAAGAGAAACAGGGAAGCTATAGACATGTGGGTATAACGTCATTTGTCGGTAAATTGTTGGAGATAATTCTAAAAGACAGATTTCACAAACATTTAGAGAGGCAAAATTTGATTAGGGATATTCAGCATGGCTTTGTGTGGGGAAGATCATGTCTCACAAATGTGATTGAATTTTTTGAGGAAGTTACCAAAAAGATTGATAAAGACAGAGCTATAGACATTATTTACTTGCACTTTTGTAAAGCATTTGACAAGGTTCTGCATGGGAGACTAATTAGTAAATTAAGTCACATGAGATTCAGGGTGAGCTTGCCAATTAGATACACAATTAGCTTAATAACAGGAGACAGAGAATGGTGGTAGAAGAGAGATAACAAGGTGTAGACAACAAAATGTGAGGCTGGATGAACACAGCAGGCCAAGCAGCATCTCAGGAGCAGGAAAGCTGATGTTTTGGGTCTGGACCCTTCTTCAGAAATGAGGGAGGGGAAGGGGATTCTGAAATAAATAGAGAGGGGGGAGGTGGATGGAAGATGGATAAAGGAGCAGATAGGTGAAGAGGAGACAGACAAGTCAAGGAGGCGGGGATGAGGCTGGTTGGTAAGAGATGGGAGATGGGGGTTGAGATGGGAGGAGCGGATAGGTGGGAGAAAGGACAGACAGGTTAGGGAGGCAGAGAAAAACTGGGCTGGTTTTGGGCTGCGGTCGGGAGAGGGGAGGTTTTGCAGCTTGTGAAGTCCACGTTGATACCATTGGGCTGCAGGGTTCCCAAGAGAAATATAAGGTGTTGTTCCAGCAAACTTTAGGTGGCATCATTGTGGCACTGGAGGAGGCCCAGGATGAACATGTTGTCCAAGGAGTGGGAGGGGGAGTTGAAGTGGTTCGTGACTGGGAGGTGCCATTGTTTGTTGCGAACCGAGCGTAGATGTCCACAGAGGTGTCCAAGCCTACGTTTGTTTTCCCCGATGCAGAGGAGGCCACATCGGGAACAGCAGATACAGTACACCACATTAGCAGATGTGCAGATGAACATCTGCTGGATGTGGAATGTTTTCTTGAGGCCTTCAATGGGGGTGAGGAGAGAGGTGTTGGGTTGATTAGATTAGATTGGATTAGATTCCCTACAGTGTAGAAACAAGGCCGTCAGCCCAACAAGCCCACACCGCCCCTTGAAGCATCCCACCCAGACCCATCCCCCTATAACCCACACACCTCTGAACACTACAGGCAATTTAGCACGGCCGATTCAGCTAGCCTGCACACCTTTGGACTGTGGGAGGAAACCGGACCACTCGGAGGAAACCCACGCAGACACAGGGAGAATGTGCAAACTCCGCACAGTCAGTTACCGAAGGCTGGAAGCGAACCCGTGTCCCCGGTGCTGTGAGGCTGCAGTACTAACCACTGAGCCACCGTGCCACCCACTTATTTTGATAATGAAAAGTGCTGGGGGTGGTGGTGGGGCTGGTGGGGAGTGTGGAGAGGACAATGGAGTCAACTGACAGAGTTGTCCCTCCGGAAGGCAGATAAGGGTGGGGAGGGAAAAATGTCTTTGGTAATGGGGTCAGATTGCAGATGGCAGAAGTGCCAGAGGATGATGCGTTGGATCCGGAGGTAGGTGGGTTGGTACTTGAGGACGTGGGGGATTCTGTTTTGTTTGTTATTGCGGGGAGGGGGTGTGAGGGATGAGTTGCGGGAAATACAAGAGATGTGATCGAGGGTGTTTTCAACCACTGTGGAGGGGAAGTTGTGGTCCAAGAAAAACAAGGACATCTGGGACGTCCGGGAGTGGAATGCTTCATCTCGGGAGTAGATGTGGTGGAGGCAAAGGAATTTGGAATGGGGAGGACATTTTTGTAGAAAGGTGGATAAGAGGAGGCGTACTCTAGGTAGCTGTGAGAGTCGGTAGGCTTGAAATGGATATCAGTTTTCAGGTGCTTGCCAGAGATAGAAACAGAGAGGCTCAGGAAGGAGAGAGGTTTAGGAGATGGTCCAGATGAACTTAAGGTTCAGGTGGAAGGTGTTAGTGAATTGGATGAACTGTTCAAGCTCCTCGTAGGAGCACAAGGTGGTGCCGATATAGTTATCGATGTAACGGAGAAAGAGATGGTGTTTAGGGCCAGTGTAGCTTCAGAAGAGGGATTGTTCCATGTACTCTACAAAGAGGCAGTCATAGCTTGGGACCATGAAAGTACCCATGGCCACTCCCTTCATCTCTAGGAAGTGGGAGGAATTGAAGGAGAAGTTGTTAAGGATAAGGACAAGTTCGCTAAGTGGATAAGGATGTCAGTGGAGGGGCACTGGTTGGGTGGGGAATGCAAGTGTACAGTGACTGGACGTCCATGGTAAAGATGAGGTGTTGGGGACCGGGAAATTGGAAGTTTTGGAGGAGGTGGGGGGTGTGGGTGGTGTCATGGACATAGGTGCGGAGTCCTTGAGCAAGGGGCAGAAAATAGAGTTAAGTGGAGACATGTTCGGTGAGGCAGGAACAGGCGGAGACGATGGGTCAACCAGGGCAGTCAGGTTTGTGGATTTTGGGAAGGAGGTAGAAACAGGTGGTGTAGGGTTGGGGAACGATGAGGTTGGAGGCTGTGGGTGGGAAGTCACCTGAAGTGATGAAGTTGTGGATGGTCCCGGAGATGATGTTTAGGTGGTTGGGGGTGGGGTCGTAATCAAGGGGGTGGTAGGAGGAGGTGTCAGAGAGCTGGCACCCAGCCTCAGCAATGTAAAGGCCAGTGAGCCATACTAGAGTGTGCCTGGTGGTGGAAGGTTGCTTTTGCACTGGAGGCCTGTCACCAGCGGTGTTCCACAGGAATGGTTCAGGATCCTCTTTTGTTTGTCATTTATATAAATGATTTGGATGAGAATTTGGGAGGCTGATTAGTAAATTTGCAGGCAACACCAAAACTGGTAGCATTGTAGACAACGAAGAAGATTTTCTAAGACTACAAAGAGATCTTGATCAAATAAGGCAATGAGCTGAAAAGTGGCAGATGGAGTTCAATTTAGGTAAATGTGAGGTATTGCACTTTGGTACAACAGAGGCAGGACTTATACAGTTAATGGTAGGGCCTTGGGTAGTGTTAGAGAACAGAGGAACCTAGGGAAAACCAAAAGAACTCTGGATGCTGTAAATCAGGAACAAAAACAAAGTTGCTGGAAAAGTTCAGCAGGTCTAGCAGCATCTGTGAAGGGAAAAAGCAAGGTTAACATTTGAGCTCTGGTGACCCTTCCTCATAAGGGCCAGTTCTGAGGAAGAAGAAGTGTCACCAGACCCAAAATGTTAACTCGAAGAGGAGAGAGATTTATAAAAGACATGGGGGCAAATTTTTTACATAGATAGTGGTTCGCATGTGGAATGAACTTCCTGAGGAAGCGGTGACAGTGGGTGCAGTAATAATGTCTAAAAGACACGTAGATAAGTACATGAATAGGAAAGATTAGATGGGTATGGACCGTGGAGCAGGCAGATGGGACCAGTTTAGTTTGGGATTATGTTTGGCATGGTTGGACCGAAGAGTCTGTTTCCATGATCCGCCACTTTTTTTTTAACAGTTCCATGAGAACAAACAAGGTGTGCCAATCCTTGTTCAATACTTCATCGAAAAGGTGGTATTGCTTTTCGTCAGGTATTCTTCTGTACTGTCATGTCAACCTAGATGTTGTACTCCAAAAAAAAATCATGAAGCATGCTGACAGCATGATATTCAAAGTAGAGAAGTATGAACAGAAAGAAGTAAGTATGGGAATGGCCTGAAATGACAATGCATAATAGCCAACATAAAAGCTCTCTAGGAATCCAGAATTTTTGTTTTTATGGGTAAAATGATTGCATTCACAAGTCAAAAGAAATATTTTCTGCTTGTGTCTTGCTGGTACAGATTGAGCTATTGGGAGCTCCAAGAAATACCTTCAAAGCAAAGATTTGAAAACCAAAGTACTGTATATAAAGAGTGCGCTATTACTAGGCCTGTCATTTTCAACATCAGCTGTGACAGGACTTAATGTGAGTTACTTGAAAATGTGGAGGAATGGGCTTAGTTTCTCCATGGATCTGAATGGAATGCTGGCTTAGGGTATGTGTTGGTAGTGCCCCTACGTCTGAACTATGAGGCCCATGTTGATTAGGAAAGTAAAAACCAAAAGAACTGCACATGCTGTAAATCAGGAATAAAAACAAAGTTGCTAGGAAGGCTCAGCAGGTCTGGCAGCATCTGTGGAGGAGAAAGCAGAGTTAAAGTTTCGGGTCCGGTGACCCTTCCTCAAAATGGAAGAAGAATTGTTCTGAGTAAGGGGGTCACCAGACCCAAAATGTTAATGCTGTTTTCTCCTCCACAGATGCTGCCAGACCTGCTGAGCTTTTCCAGCAACTTTGATTAGGAAAGTATCTGGATGGTGGCCTTCATCTCAAGGGATTGAAATTCCAATGTGAGAAAGTTAAATGGCACAAAGCATTTTCAGAACCCATTTGGAGGACTACATTGAAGTTTGGGCACTACACTTCAGGAAAGTGTAGAGTGGAATTGTGATGAATCAAACTGGTAGAATATGAAATTACAGTTCTGTCAAAACTGATAGCCATTCCGGCTTGCAGAGTAGCATATCCTATAGAATGATGCCAACTAGATCCTTAAATTCCATACTGATTATTCCAGATTAGCCAAACTTGCCTAAACATGTCATGTGGCCACACAGAGCAGAAGGAGACCACACAAGAGTATGAAATCAGAGCATTGGGCACACCACCATTGGACATCAAGATCTCTGTATGGAAAGACATTCAAAATCTGCAAATGTGGTTAAACTTGCAAGAAAGATAAAAGTATTGTACCTTGAAAATAAGGAAAAATTGCTGCATCAAGTAGAATAGGAAAGCAAACATCACAAAGGACGTTATGATACTATCATTGAATTAATGAACAGTTCTAGAATGCAAAGCTTGGAGCAGTTTGGTATGTGGCAATTCTTTACAGCAAGAAAATGGATGGGAATGGCTGCCTATCCTACTGTCAGAGAAACTATGCTAATATGGTTCAAGACAGATCAAGCACAGAACATTCTCATCTACAGACCTATCCTGCAGGAAAAGGGAGGCACCCCGGAAAAGAAACTGTGTCACAAGGGATTAATCTGCAGTGGTTAAAGGCTGGACCAATTCAAGACAGGATGCAAAAGCATCTCCTGCCTGGTAAAGTGGTGAGGGCACAGTGATTATGATGGCACTGATGAGCCCTGATAACATTCAAGCAGCAGAACTAGAGCCTGGGCACTCTAAGCTGTTTTCAAACAGCCACAACATCTACAATGTAGAAAATTGCCCAGTTATGTCCTATACATGAAAACCAGGACAAATCCAACCCACTCAATCACTACCCTATCAGCCTATTCTCAATCTTTAGCAAAGTGATGAAAAATGACATCAACAGTGCTATCAAACAATACATGAAAAACAATGACCTGCTCACTGATGCCAGTTTGGGTTCCACCTGGGTCACTCAGCTCCTGGACTCATTGCAGTCTTGGTTCAAACATGGACAAAGGAGCTGAATTCCAGACATGAGGTAAGAGTGACAGCCCTTGAAGTCAAGACTGCACTTAACTGAGTCTGGCATCAAGGATCCCCAGAAAAATTGCAGTCAATGGGAACTGACGGAAACCCTCCACTAGCTGGAGTCATACCTGATACAAAGGAAGATGGTTGTGGTTATTTGAGGTCAGTCATCTCAGCTTCAGGACATCTACACAACGGCTCCTCAGGGTTATGCCCTAGTTCCAACCATTTTCAGCTGCTTTGTCAATGACTTTCCCTCCATTATAAGGTCAAATGAGTAGGGTTCTTGCTCATGATGTGGGTCGTAACATCTCCAACCAGGTTGGTTGGGAAAGTACCTATAAGGTCAGAAGTGTGAATGTTTGCTAATGATTAAACCATGTTCAGCATCATTCACAATTCCTCAGATAGTCCATGTCCATATGTAACAAGGCTGGGACATTATCCAGGTTTAGTTGGAAAGTGAAAAGTAATATTCACACCACCATTAACAGGCAACAAATATCATCGCCGAGAGACGATGTAAGGTATAGATGCGGAACTAGGCCATTCAGCAGATTAAGTATGATCTACTATTTAATTCTGACTGTTATGTTTCTCAACCCTATTCCCTTGCCATCTCCTCGTAACCTTCCATCACCTTACTAATCGAAAGCCATCCATCTCTGTCTTAACTATGTTCAATGGCCTGGCGTCCACAGCTTTCTACTGCAATGAGATCCATGCCTTGAATGAAGAATTTTCACTTCATCTCAGTTCTAATGGATTGTCCCTTCACTTTGAGTCTGTGCCCTTGGGCCCTATTCTGCCCAACTAGGGAATACAGCTTCTCCACCTCCACTCGATCCAGGGCTCTCGGTATTCTGTAAGCTTCAATGAGACCACACTGTCTTCTAAACTCTATCAAGTACAGACCCCGAGTCCTCAACTGCTCCTTATATGGCAAGCCCTGCATCCCTTGGATGATTCTTGTAAATCTCTGGATCACCTCCAATGCTAGCATATCATTCCTTAGATACAGGGCCCCAAACTGCTCACAATATTTGAAATGTGGTCTGACTAGAGCCTTATACAGCCTAAGCTGTATATCCCTACTCTTATACTGTAACCTGGTTGAAATGAATACTAACATTGTATTTTCTTTCCTAAATACCAACTGAACCTATATAATAACCTTAAGAGAATCCTGAACTAGGGCACCTAATTCTCTTTAAGCTTCAGATTTCTGAAGCCTTTCACTGGTTAGAAAATAGTCTACACCTCAATTCTTCCTACCAGGTGCATAACCTTCATTCTTTATCATGTTGTATTCCATTTGCCACTTCTTTGTCCATTTTTCCAGCCTGCTAAAGTTGTTTTGCAGTGTTCTCACTTCCTCAACACTATCTGTCCAGCTACCTATCTTTGTGAGAATCTAAACAATTCCCTTTGACTTCCAATGGCACTTCTATCTCTGAATCCTCCACCACCAAAACCCTTGAAGTTACCATTGATCAGAAAACAAACTGGGCAAGCCATGTAAATACCATGTTGTGAAAGAAGGTCAGAGACTAGGAATCCTGCAGCAAGTAACTCACCTCCTGACTCCACAAAGCTTGTCCACCATCTAGAAGACATATGTCATGAGTGTGGTAAAATACAGGCTACTTACCTGGATTAGTGCATCTCCATTAGAGCTCAATAAGGTTGATATTACCTACAACAAAGCAGGTCACTTGTTAGGCACCAGATCCACAAACATTTACTCCCTTTGTAATTTAGTAGTAGCATTGTGTGCTATTTAGAAGATGCATTGCAGAAATTCACCAAAGATCCAAAGACAGCACCTTCCAAAGTCATGACTACATGCATTGGAAGAAGTACTCGATGGAGTTTCGATGGATGGGAACACTGCCACCTCTAAGTTCCCCTCTAAGCCACCCACCATTTTGACTTGAAAATGTATTGACGTTTCCTCAGTATACATAGGTCAAAATCCTGGAATTCCTTCCTAACAGAATTGTGGGTCTATCTGTACCAAATGGAATGCAGTGATTCAAGAAGGCAGCTCACCACCAACTTCTTGAGGGCAACTTAAGGACGGGCAATAACTGCTGGTCCAGCCGGCAGTGCCCAAATCTCAGGAATTAAGTTAAAATAGATGGACTTTTGACTCCAAAATAGCATCACCTATGCCTGGATATTTTAACACAGATGGAACCAGACTGCTTTACTGTCCACTGCTAGATTTCTTCTGATGTTTAAAGATGAAACTTGTAATTGTGGGAAAGGAATATGTTACTGCTATGGTTTCAGCCAGCACACTGCTGCTTCTAGTGGTAGTGGTAGCCCAAGAAGCTACATTGGCTTGCAAATGTCAAGATATTATCCATACAATATGAGGCTCAAATTAGTCTCAATGATCTCCAGCACTTTAAGATATGGATCTAGAAAATAAGTGTTATCCATTTGCAAAGTCAGGTCATTGTAAAATTTGAGCAAATTGAAGATAATCTTTTTCACATATTTATCAGTTTACCATGTCTTTCATTCATTTTTGAATCTGTTGTTCTTAACATTGACCTCAATTTGCAGGCATATATGGTTACGTAGAAGTGCATTCAAGTTGGAACTGGCCCCTCTATGCTGTTACGTAGTCTCATATAAGCAAATGATTTCCCTGTGATTTGACTCATCAAAATTGTACAGTATTAGCTGAGAGATGTTAGAGTAAAAGGATATGCTGACAGATTGAAATGAAAAGGAGAATTTATGGAGCTACATCTGGCAGAATGCTCCATTTCTGTTTTGTAATTTCTATGTGGTTCAATGTAATATAATAAACAAAAAATGTGACCATGAGTTAATGCAAAAAAATTAATGCAAGAATTCTGAATGTATGGCTGACAACGTGTCAGACAGGTACTATTACATCAAAAGTGAGTATCAGAGACAAATCAATGGCTATATTTGTCAGTTTTCCAAGCTTTACATGCATACCTAGAAATCCAAGGGACAAAACAATGACAGATCTTCAGATAAGACTTCAAAGTTGACAGAAGTGATTGTGATACAAAGGAAATACTTCAGATGCTGGAAATTTGAAAAAAAAGTCAAATATTCAGATCTAACAGAGTCTGTGGGTAGATAGACAGAGTTAATTTATCAGGTCATTGATCTTTCATTTGTACATTGAAATAATTTTGCTTTAAAAGTGAAATTAATTGCAAAATGGATGTCGTTATTTTGCTTTATACATTCATGGAATGTAGGCACTGCTGCCCTTGAGAAGATGGTGGTTAGCTACCTTTTTGAACCACCTTAGTCCTCATGCTGTAAGTTGACCCATAATGTCCTTAGAGAGGGTGTATTGGGCTTTTGATCCTGTAACAGTGAAAGAATGTTAATATTTTCCAAGTAAGGATGATGAGTGACATTAAGAGGAGATTGCAGGTGGTAGAGTTCCCATGTATCAGCTGCCCATGTCCTTCTAGGTGGCAATAGTCATGGGCTTCGAAGGTGCTGTCTAAGGATTTGTGGTGAATTTCTGGGCTGCATCTTGTATATCGTACATGCTGTTACACTGATCGTACGCGTCAGTGGCAGAAGAAGTGGATATTTGTAGATGTGGTGCCGATATAGTGGGCAACTTTGTCCTGGAATTTGTCAAACTTCTTGAGTGTGGTTGGAGCTTTAGCCATCCAGGAGAGTGGGGAACATTGTCTTCACTTGTGTCTTGTTAATGCTGGGCAGGCTTTGGGGAGTCAGGAGGTAAGTTACTCACTGCAGTATTCCTAAACTCTGACCTGCTCTTGTAGCCATAGTATTTATCCAGTCCAGTTTAATTTCTTCTCAACGGCAACCCCAAGGATGGTGATGGCGAGGGTTCAGTGAGAGTGAAACGATTGAATGCCAAGGAGATATTGTTAGGCTATCTCTTATTGGAAGTGGTCATTGCCCAGCATTTGTGTGGTGCAAATGTTACTTGCCACTTGTTAGGCCAAACCTGGATATTAGCACTAAAATGAAAAATCTTTGGAGGGCTAGTTTAAACCTTAATGTTAGCTCATCATCATAAACGTCTAATATATTAAATCCTGACATTTCTGATGAAAGGTCACCAACCTGAAACAATAACTGTTTCTCTCTCCACCAGTGCTGCTTGACCTGATGAACACTTATAGCATACATTTTCTTTGTGTGCGTTTTTGCAACAATTATTTTAATTGATTTATGAATGAGATTTGAAACGTAGCAGTCGCTAATATGTGGCTCAGAAAAGTGACAGCAGAATGACAAGGAAATGCATCAAACTGGGTCTTAATTTAAAACTTGTCTGTGTTATATATATATTCATAAATGATTATAAAGCAGTATTAAGGTACACTTCATTCAATGATTTTAGTGCACTGTTTCTTGATTTATTGTGAAACTTTCTCTTTTGGCTTTTCTCTTTGACAAAAGGCAAATTGGTTGTTACGTGATAAGTTACAAAATTATTTTCATACCCAGCAGATTTCTTCCAAAGATCAAATCTGGTCTGGCATATTTGGTGTGAGATCATGCAAGGAATATACACAGGCCTGAGAAGTATCACTTTATTGTCAAAAGAAAATCTAAAACTAAGCATTCCTGTTGGCAATATTTGAAAGCAAGCACTTACAGTATTCATCTTTCTATTATTTTTATCATGATTATACCTTGTAAAACAGACTGAGACACATAAACTGGCATCAACTCTGCAGGCTTAACCTATAAAATAACAAAGGAATATGATAGGAGTGTGTTGCAGTCCTAGTAGGATTTGGCTTGGTACAAACTACTAAAAATGTAAACATTTCACATTATAGGGTACAAAATGAGACTAAATGGAAAATTGACATCCACAGAGACTAAAACAGAAAGTAATTAAAAAGCTAATTTCAGCATTTGGCTCAATATCCTAAACGCCCAATAACATTAGACCCAATTTATCCTTTTTAAACTATAGTATAGTCTACTTCTGTCCATATGTTCCTAATTTTAAATTCAAATTTTAATTTACAAATAAGTCAACCAAGGTTATCATTAAATGTGGCTTCATGTTTGTGTAAGTAACTGGGGATGCCACATAAATAGACACATTCAAGCCACACATTGAAAAAACGGAGAAGCTATTACACAGCACGTACAAAGGAACTGACCTTCAACTTTATAATATCATAGAGTAACGGGCTTCCACATCAATGCACTGCTAATCTGGCTCATTGCCCTTTATACTTCTAAGTGATTTGCATTAATCAGTGAGAGAAAGTTATATTAACATTTGGATACTGTAGATCATTCCAGCCACTTCAGTCTTTGACTAATTAGATCTCATAAGGTAAGTAAATCTCAGTGACAAAGTAGGCAAGAAGTCTAAAGTTTAAAATAAGGGACATTCTAATGATACAAATTACAACAATTATGCTTACAGTGTGATTGGAATCATCTAACTGCAATCATGTATTAACTTGACTTTAATTATTGTTTTTCACTTCCTAACGACTGCTGATAAAGTAGGAGCTTTATCAGGGTCACAAATGAAGCAGTTCATTTTTATTGGTGAAAATTTCAAGGGTTATACTGACCTGACAGTGTTAACACATGAGTTTAAACTGCTGCTTATTTTAATGATAATGTTTTCTACTAATTACCTTAGTCCTGACAACACATGTTGTCAGAGCAGTCCCAACCTTTCTTCAATAAAAAAAACTAGCTGCTGCTTTTTGATCAGATCATTGAAATCATTTTAAAATTCAAAGAAACAAGTTGTCTTTGTTGGTTATGAAAGGTGACTCTGGGAGATTTCAGTGTTTGTGTTCCTGAATAACACTTAATTGCCAGGCTTAACTCATGAGAGATGTTGAGAGAGCAACACTTTGACCTCATTACTCATGAGGAGCTTACCTAAGGAAGTCTTCACTGAAATCTGTGATTGACTATTCCCATCACAGAATCTCAGAAGTCTTACAGCGCAGAAGAAGGCCATTCATTCCATTGCCCCTACACTGGCTCTTCAAACAATTATCAATACCACTTCTCCGCATCTTTGCACACCATTTCTATCCAAATAATCATCCAGTGCTCTATGATTGCCTCAGTTGAACCTCCCGCCACCATACTTCCAGGCAGCTTCACACCATACCTAACTGGCTTTAGTTGGCCATCACAGCTTTTGGTTGGCCAAGATGTTGAAATAAAGCATATCATAATGCAAATGTTCCCTATCAACTTTGTAAATCAAGCCATGAATAATTATACAGAAGTCAACTAATCATTCTTGTATTAGAGATAATGGGAACTGCAGATGCTGGAGAATCCAAGATAACAAAGTGTGAAGCTGGATGAACACAGCAGGCCCAGCAGCATCTCAGGAGCACAAAAGCTGATGTTTCGGGCCTAGACCCTTCATCAGAGAGGGGGATGGGGTGAGGGTTCTGGAATAAATAGGGAGAGAGGGGGATTGCAAGAGAGTTGCAATGGGAGAGAGATTCCCTGAGGTTGGTCCGGAGGGAGGAGGGTAATTTCTTCAGGTTAGGCATCCCTGGAAGAGGCTTCACAGTGAGGTTAAAATTGTAGCAGAGATAATGGCAACTGCAGATGCTGGAGAATCCAAGATAATAAAGTGTGAAGCTGGATGAACACAGCGGGCCAAGCAGCATCTCAGAAGCACAAAAGCTGATGTTTCGGGCCTAGACCCTTCATCAGAGAGGGGGATGGGGTGAGGGTTCTTGTACTTTGTTTTAGGGTGATATTCTCCAAGAACCTTAGCCTTACCTCTTGCTCCTGCATGCTGCTACTTCAGGTGCTGCAGCAAAGCTATTAGAAGGCTGTTGACTTCCAGTGAAGCAGGCTGTGGTCCATTTGGAATCTAAAAGGCTTTGGAGTAGATCACTTTGACATTGATGGCAGAGTTTGAAGTTAGCTGACTTACATGAGATAGCAAGATCTGCAGATGCTGTAGTCAGAGATAACACAGTGTGGAGCTGGAGGAACACAGCAGGCCAAGCAGCATCAGAGGAGTAGGAAAGTTGACATTTCGGGTCGAGACCCTTCTTCAGATGGGTGGAGTGGCAAAAGGATGAATGCTGTTATCCTGAAGGAGGGCAATAAGTTCAGACTCCATGGAGTCACTGCCACTCCCACAGATTTCTCAGCAATCCCAGTGATGAGGTGGAGGACTACTCAAATAGACCGCCCCTTTGAACACTGGTCTCAGAAAAGTGACCTCAGATGACTTCTGTCTAAACCATCATTGGAACACCCGGTTGGTGGGTGATTTATTTTGTGCTGCAATGAAATTAAGAATCAGGCACTGCATAGTAGGTAGGTCTACTTGAAGAGATTGAATGCAAAAGCTGACTACAACTTATATTCTGAAAAGCAGCATTCTAAGTTCTGCTCTAAGCCCTGCTGGACTTCTCTGCATTCCTTGGAGTTAAGCTCCATACTTCCTGACCCACCATCCAAGCATCATTTCAGCCTATGCAACTTCTTCCATGGGCCATACTGTCATGTTCTCACCAATGTTCTTTGCAGCAGAATTTGAGTGTGTCCACACCCTTACCCAGACCCCTGCCCTGGCAGAAATCCACTATTACTTGGTGTTTCACCCCATGTGGATTCAACCTCTAAGCTGTAACCTCAGAATTAGATGCAGTATGGAATGGGTCGCTGCGAGAATCAGATTGCGATAAATGTGCACGATAGCAAAGTTTGGATTTTGTGTTAGAAGTAAAATAAATCTGTGATTTCAGTTAGAGAGTCATAGAGATGTACAGCATGGAACCAATTTTCCAGCATTTGGCCCACAGCCCTCTAAACTCTTCCTATTCATGTACCAATCCCGATGTCTTTTAAATGTTGTAATTGTACCAGACCTCACCAACCTCTTCTGGCAGCTCATTCTGTACATTCACTACCCTCTGTGTGAAAAAGCTACCCCTCTGATCCCTTTATATCTTTACCCTCTCACCTTGCCATCTAGTAATCTTTGAAAATAAACTTAAGAGATAAGAAAATCATTTGGAACAGTGAACTAAGGGCATTATTTCCAAGAAAGCATATAGTTTAGGTGACTAGCCAGATGCCAGTTAATAAAGTGTGAAGCTAGATGAACACAGCAGGCCAAGCAGCATCTCAGGAGCACAAAAGCTGACGTTTCGGGCCTAGACCCTTCGTCAGAGAGGGGGATGGGTGAGGGTTCTGGAATAAATAGGGAGAGAGGGGGAGGCGGACCAAACAGAAGAAGAACAGGTTAGGGAGGCAGAGACAGGCTGGGCTGGTTTTGGGATGCAATGGGGGAGGGGAAGAGCTGGGCTGGTTGTGTGATGCAGTGAGGGGAGGGGACGAACTGGGCTGGTTTTGGGATGTGGTGGGGGAAGGGGAGATTTTGAAGCTGGTGAAGTCCACATTGATATCATTGGGCTGCCGGGTTCCCAAGCGGAATATGAGTTGCTGTTCCTGCAACCTTCGGGTGGCATCATTGTGGCACTGCAGGAGGCCCATGATGGACATGTCAACGAAAGAATGGGAGGGGGAATTGAAATGGTTCGCAACTGGGAGGTGCAGTTGTTTATTGCAAACCGAGAGGAGGTGTTCTGCAAAGCGGTCCCCAAGCCCAGCTTTTCCCCTCCCTCCACTGCATCCCAAAACCAGCCCAGCCTGTCTCTGCCTCCCTAACCTGTTCTTCCGCTCACCCATCCCTTCCTCCCACCCCAAGCCGCACCTCCATTTCCTACCTACTAACCTCAACCCACCTCCTTGACCTGTCCGTCTTCCCTGGACTGACCTATCCGCTCCCTACCTCCCCACCTATACTGTCCTCTCCACCTATCTTCTTTTCTCTCCATCTTCGGTCCACCTCCCCCTCTCTCCCTATTTATTCCAGAACCCTCACCCCATCCCCGTCTCTGATGAAGGGTCTAGACCTGAAACGTCAGCTTTTGTGCTCCTGAGATGCCGCTTGGCCTGCTGTGTTCATCCAGCTTTACACTTTATAATCTTGATTCTCCAGCATCTGCAGTTCCCATTATCTCTGAGCCAGATGCTTGTGTTTTTTTTTCATATAATGTACACAAAGATGAGCTTTTATGGCCAATGCAATAAACAAGACCAGGGTCCACCGATTGCTTGAGTTAATTTCAGAATCAAACTTTTAATTCAAAAGAGAAGTTCTACCCAGCAGAAGGATAAATAGTTTTCTAAAGGATTATGTCTGTGATAATTTGTTTAGTCATGTTCAATCTGTCAGAATAGAGAAGAACTTTAGATCATCAAAACTGAGAAGGAACCCAAGTCCCCAGAACTGGAAAGAAATCTCTTGGCAATGAAATCTGGAAAGAAGCAATTAAGTAAACAATGGAAGAGTTAAGGTCAGAGTAGGATCTCATTTGGTTTGAGTATCTATAATGATAATGATACTGGGGAAAAGATTGAAACTTTGTTTTGCTGTTTATGTTAATATATTTCTAAACTGTCTTAAAAGATTATGTTATTTCCTTCTGTATCTTGTGTAATACACTGTTCTTTTGTTATAGAACATTGGCAGCTTCATGTGATTAGGTTCAGTGACTAACCACTACAATAGCCAATGACAAAAAAATTAAACATATGATCTATCAAGCAAGGACCTGGGAGCTGGCTTGTCCCATTTCAGCATCAGCTGGGGTCATAACAGGATCAGGAGATGGTATTTTTTCTTTTTTACAGTCTTCCATCTTTGATTGTTCCTTCACTGACTGATCAGGTTGCAGTTCTTGGGTTTCCAAAGGACAAAATTAAAAGAGAAAAGTTGTGGCAATTGTAATGATGGAGAACAAGGTAAGGACATGCAGCCATATCTATTTCCCACCATTTAGGTACTGCTGCCTCCATCGTGTGTTGCCTTGTCCTACAAGATTGAGGAAAATCTGTTAGTGAGTGTGATGCAATCTACTTGGATGATGTGCTTGTCACAGCTGAATAGTTGGTAATGTATGTGAGAGACAGGTGTGAGGCGTGTAGTAATGCTAAATGTTTGAGGGTGACATGAGGCTATGAATGTGATGGAGGAGACTTGATCAAGAGATCGCTGGTAAGAAAGTGAAGGTTTGTATATGTTGAACAACGTTTAAGGCGAGTGGTTCAATTTTAGAAATTTAAAGATCAATTCACTGACCATGACCACTCATACAAAATCACTGGCTGTTTTGTGGCATTGCATCCAATTCCCCAGTCCTACACTCAGGACATTTACTATCAACAGCTCCCTGTTACCATTGACTTCTCAGAGTTTGTCACGGGTACGTTCTACTTTCCTTGTGTTTAGAGAGTATACCCCCTGCTACCTCCTACATTTAGGCACTCATTTTTAGGAGCTATTGAATGTTGTCGAGCATATCTCTTAAACCCGCTGGACGATTTGCTTATTGATAATGGTATGTAACATCAGTACATCCTTAATTTCCAGTAAAATCCAACCCATTCAGTCAAGAATGAAATGCAGTTATTCAGATCAACTAACTCCACATGATACATTATATGTAGCAATGTGTATTGTTTACACTAATGTACATAGCATCATAGAAATCACTAAACAGAGTTAAAATGAGTGGGATGCATTTCACAGTTGCAACAATTAAATACTTGATGAAATATCCAGCCATTTCTTCAACATTTATATGGAACATGTTGGCTGAAAAAATAATGCTTAAGGTTCAATGAATATCATAAGACTAATAAAAACACATTAACAAGCTTAAAACTGCAGTAGGAAAGAAAATTCACTTTGGTGGTCAAAGATTCAAGGTACAGAGGGATGGACAGAAAGATTCCACTGAGAGAAAGCATCCATATTTTTGGAGGGAAATGATAGGCATATTGTTCATGCTTGTCCTTGAAATATTTTTAGCCAAACGATCTCCCAGTACTGTCATTTGATGTGGAAAATCCTGTGTATTACACATATTTTAATCAGACTGCTAATTTTTAAGTTTTTTGGAATAAACCAGTGTGTCATAAGTTGATAGTGCAGACCTTTCCCAGGCTTGAAATAAATTCTCTCTCAGAGATTTCTTTATATTTGTATCAAAGACAAATTATGTTGGAACATTTTCACATTTCAGGCAATCAGCAGTTTATAACCACCTCATGAATTAAAGGAATAATGCAAGAAAGTGTTACTGTGACAAAGTTGTTAACACCACACATTCCTCTAAACCACAAGGTTTTGGACGCCAGTCACACTCTAAAACTTGCATGAACTTCATGGCTGACAATCCAGTGCAGTTGGTCCGGAGGGAGGAGGGTAACCCTCCTCCTTCCGGACCAACCTCAGGGAATCTCTCTCCCACTGCAACTCTCTTGTACCGCCTCCCCCTCTCTCCCTATTTATTACTGAACCCTTTCCCCATCCCCCTCTCTGGTGAAGGGCTTAGGCCCGAAACGTCAGCTTTTGTGTTCCTGAGATGCTGCTTGGCCTGCTGTGTTCATCCAGCTTCACACTTTGTTATCTTGGATTCTCCAGCATCTGCAGTTCCCATTATCTCTGATCACAATTCTAACATCACTGTAAAGCCTCTTCCAGGGATGCCTAACCTGACGAAGTTACCCTCCTCCCTCCAGACCAACCTCAGGGAATCTCTCTCCCACTGCAAATCTCTGGTACCGCCTCCCCCCTTTCCAATTTATTTCAGAACCCTCTCCCCATCCCCCTCTCTGATGAAGGGCCTAGGCCCGAAACGTCAGCTTTTGTGCTCCTGAGATGCTACTTGGCCTGCTGTGTTCATCCAGCTTCACACTTTGTTATCTTGGATTCTCCAGCATCTGCAGTTCCCATTATCTCTGATCACAACCCAGTGCAGTACTGAGGTTGGAGGTACTACATTTTGAATGAGGTGGTCAAATGAGGCCTCATATATCTGCTTGAAAGTCCAATGTAAGCCCTGTGGCATTATTTCACAGAGGAGCATGGCAAGCAGTCTGATCAATATTTGTCCCTCAATCAACATTAAAAACCAGATATGTCCATTATCATATTATTCTTTGTGGGAGTTTGCTGCATGCAGAATAGCTGCTACATTTTCTGCATCACAACAGTGATTACACTGAAAATTGTATTTCATTGGCTGTAATTGACCTTGAAATGTGTGGTGTTCATGAAAAGCTCTGCAAATGCAAATGCAAATCTTTCCTTATTTTCAACATATATCACAATGTAGAGCAGGTAGACATAAATGACTCGTAATGTCCACATGCAATGTGATTGGTGCAGAGTTCTCCAATGAACAAGATTGAAGGTCAGAACTGACTGACATCATGGATATTTGCACAGTGGTGTCATTTACAACCCTGGCACCAGTTGCTTCTTAACGTTAGCATTAGAAATTTTGTAGTCATGGTAACCAAATAGTACCTATGAAAAAAGATTTTTTGAAAGGAACTAATTTGCATATTTCAAGAATGTTTTGAAACTGCTTTGTGTGTCTTTTGGTTTTTTTGCCTTAGCTAATGTGTAGAAGCTCTGTATGTAATTATAGATGCCTTTTTTATGAAGAAAGTATTTTTGAAATATAAAAAATACTCTTGGTCAATGCTGTGGCTAAATCACAAGTCTTAATAATGTGCTACTGGCTAGATCAACAGGTTATCCTAAAAAAGAAAGTGCTGGAGAAAGAGTTAATATTTCAAATCCAAAATGACTTCTTCAGGCGTGAAGAGAGATGGAAAAATGATACACTGGTACTGCAGAAAAAGTGGAGAGGAGAAGTTGAATGGAAGGGAAGGTCAACAGAGGGCTAGAAGGAGTAGAATTTTTCCTTCCTTCCTTGTGCTTTTCAGACAAAGATAAGAGAGACAGAGCAGATTATAGGTCAGGAGACTATACATTGTGCCTTTGCACTCCTACCTACATATCAAGTGATTGACAAACAAACAGATTCTAAAAAAGGGGAACATTGTGGCACAGTGGCTCAGCGGTCAGCACTGCTGCCTCACAGTACCAGGGACCTGGGTTTGATTCTAGCTTCAGGCACCTGTCTGTGTGGAGCTTGCACATTCTCCCTATGCCTGTGGAAGTTTCATCCAGTTGCTCTAGTTTCCTCCCACAGTCCAAAGATATGCAGGTTAGGTGAATTGGCCATGTTGAATAGCCCATAGTGACTGGGGATGTGCAGGCTAGATAGATTATCCATAGGAATACAGGATTACAGGGATGATATGGATCTGAGTGGGACGCCATTCAGAGGTTTGATGAGGACTCCGTGGGCTAAATGGTTTGCTTCTGCACTGCAGGGGTTCTAAGATACCCAGAATTTTAAAGTAATTTAATACATTCCCATGAACTGACCAGATATAAAATCTTATGTTTAGCTCCTAAGAGATCAAAGCATTACAAAAATCACTGAATTGAGTTAAAATGAGTGGGATACATTTCACATCGCTCTACATAGATATTGAAATACGTTCATCATCTTGCTAAAGCTATTCATCAGGCTCACATTGAGAATACAAGGTGTAGAGCTGGATGAACACAGCAGACCAAGCAGCATCAAAGGAGCAGGAAGGCTGATGTTTCAGCCTAGACCCTATCTCATCATATCACCACATCCACCAATTACGCTAACTATCTCTCTACATTTCCACCATGCCTGAAGCAAATGCACCTTCACCTGCATTGCTGTTACTTGCTACAGAACTGTCAAACATTTTACTTCCATCTCCTGCTAACTAATCCAAACAGTAAGAAGAATACTTTCGGACATGGTGCAATTGAAGAGCTATCAAATGTTATTGTCTTCAATGTGATTCCTAAAAATTACTGTGTTTAACACACGAGTGCCTCCCCTTAGGAAAGACATATGACTGCTGTGATGTATAAGTTAATGTAATTCTTTTCCTACATAGTTTTGGAATGATAAGCACATACAAGGTAGCAAGGTTGCTTTGCATCAGTCTCTGTGAATTTTTGCAGGAGATGGTCTCATCTACAAGAATTAGCCTTTTTGTCACATGTGCTCACATGAGAATAGTGAAAAGTTTATAAGTCACTACTTACAGCAACATCCTAGGTACCGAGGTACCCAAGCATAGATTATTAAGTACAAATTCTTAGGGAAAAACATTTTAAAAATAAAGAACTGAAAATAAATTCAAAAAATAGAGAAGTAGCGTTCAGAATAACAATCCTTCCAACTTTGGCCAGGCTTCACCTCAAGCCCGAGAGTTAGAAACCCACTGAGGCTGAGAGTTCAAGTCCAGGCTGAGGTCAGGTATCTGCTCTGGCTTTTACCCTGGACATTGTCGATGCTGCCTGCGGCCAGGAGGTAAAAAGAAAAAGAGAAACAAAAAAGAGACGAAAAGAGACAGAATGAAAGAAAATAAATGAATGAAGCAGACAAGCTTTGACTTAGGAATCCTACTTTGCTGTCAATTTGCAGATGTTTTACTGTTTCTATTGCTTCAGCGAGTGCTGGGACATCATGACATTACCAATTGCCATAAAATGTGAAGTTACTAGAGTAAGTTTGTGGAATGGTGACGTGCATTAGAATCTGAATCGACAGCAATGGTAGTAAATTCCTAAGATGTGCGCGCACTCACTATTTTATGACAGGCCAACTTATATGTATGAAGCTCCATCGTTGACTAAGTATGAGTCCTTCCAATGTTTGTACCATCAATAATGTGAAGACCAGCAAGATCATGTCAAGAAGAATAGAATTGCCAATTCCAATAGCACTCAGTAAGGGTCTCTATTGTCCCTTTCATTTATTTTCTTCAATTTGATGCTTCAAGAATCAAAGGCATGTTTGTCACGAGGCGTAGATATCTACTTCTAAACAGATGGCTTTCTCTTCAACCTCCACAATTACTGGTATACAACAAAAGTACAGAAAAGCTTAATGTGAAGCTGATGATTGAGCTCATATGAGGGCATATGAGGAGTTAATACAGCTCATTGTAAACGGTATTTTTCTCAGGCAGCAAATGCCATCTGCTTGGCTAGTAGCTTAAAGAAAATAGAAAGGCTGCACTGTCCTTTGCTCAGAGCAAACTAGAGTCTACCAGAAGTCAGCTTTGATAGCATAGTCTCATAGCAGTAGAACTGATTCAGAGGAGGTGATGTTGTAGTGGGAATGTCACTAGACTCTTAACCCAGTGGTCCAAATTAATGATCTGGAGACTCATTGAGGTTTAGTATCAATAAGGAATGTAAAATTATCATTGATTGTTATAAAAACCCACCTGCTTCATAAATAGTAGGAACTGCAGATGCTGGAGAATCTGAGTTAAGAAGGTGTAGAGGTGGATGAACACAGCAGGCAAGGCAGCATCAGAGGAGCAGGAAGGCTGATGTTTTGAGCCTAGACCCTTCTCCCCCCTGCTACATTCATTCTTTCGGGAAAGAAGTCCTTAACTGGCCTGACTTACATGTGACTCCAGACCTACAATAATTTGGTTCATTACTACTGGCTGTCTCTTACCTTCCCCCTTGTGAAGCAATCTAGAATGAGAAGTCAGAGATAATGGGAACTGCAGATGCTGGAGAATTCCAAGATAATAAAATGTGAGGCTGGATGAACACAGCAGGCCAAGCAGCATCTCAGGAGCACAAAAGCTGACGTTTCGGGCCTAGACCCTTCATCAGACCCTCTGATGAAGGGTCTAGGCCCGAAACGTCAGCTTTTGTGCTCCTGAGATGCTGCTTGGCCTGCTGTGTTCATCCAGCCTCACATTTTATTATCTTAGAATGAGAAGTCATTGTTTTAGGCAAGGGTATGGCAAATTTAGAGCAGAAGTGAGGAGGGATTACTTCTCTCAAAGGGTCATGAATATGTGAAATTTGCTACCCCAGAGAGCAGTGGATACCAGGTCACTGAGTAAATGTAAGGAGGAGTCAGACAGATTTTTAATGAGCAATGGATTAAAGAGTTGGGGGTACTAGGCAGAAAAATTAAGTTGAAGCCAAGATGAGATGAGACATGTTTGCGCTGAATGGTAAAGCAGGCTTGAGTGACGGAAATGCCTACTCCTGCTCCAAGTCCTTTATATTCTTATGCTGTTATGAAATGACCTTAGCCTGGTATTCAGTTCTAGGGCAATTAAGGATGAGTACCAAGTGCTAGCCTTGCCAACAACACCCATATCTATTCAGAGAATTAATTAATGATTGGATTACCTGGTTGAGAAGTATTATCTCAAATGCTAACAAAGACAAATACAATTGACTGCCCCAAGTCAACAGCTCCTTTGGCCACTTTTCAAATTGCATCTTGTGAAACCATTCACTAGAAATCTTCACCAGCACTCAAGTATCCAGACTATTGTCAGCAGTTCACAATCTTGGGCTCTGAACAGAAAACAAATGTGAATTCTGGAAAACTTCTGACAACTGCATCTCTGACCCATCATGAAAATTGGATGGCAGAATCACATGACAAACAATGAACTCTCAACAAATCTAATCTGTCCAGCATTGAAAGTAATGCCCATTGCATAGGCAGGGATGGCGTGACACAGGCAGAATTTCAGACTACCCAGAGGGATGTGATATAGTGAACTATGTTCCAATAAACCGGGTTAAGGAGCAACTTGCAATTGTACAAAGTCCACGTGAATTCCAAGTATCTGGTCTGATGTTCAGCAATGGGTCTAGGAGCTGGAGGCTACTAACTGAGGCAGCTGATACATAACAACTATGAGCTTTAAGCAAGCAGGTGCAAGGTTCCTGGGCAGCAAGGTTGCACAATGGTTAGTACTGTTGCCTCACAGTGCCAGGGACTCAGTTTTGATTCCAGCCTTAGGGACAGTTTGTATGGAGTTTACATGTTCACCCTGTGCCTCCGTGGGTTTCTGTCAAATGCTTCAGTTTCCTCCCACAGGACATAGATGTACTGGTTAGGTGGATTAGTCGTGATAAATGTCCGTCACAAGAATAGGACAGCCTTGGGGATTGGGCCTGGGTGGGATCCTGTTTGGAGTGTTAGTGTAGACTTGAACATAGAACATAGAACATTACAGCACAGTACAGGTCCTTCAGCCCTCGATGTTGTGCCAACCTGTCATACCGATCTCAAGCCCATCTAACCTACACTATTCCATGTACATCCAGTACATGTACTCATCCAGTGACGACTTAAATGTACTTAAAGTTGGCGAATCTACAACCATTGCAGGCAAAGCGTTCCATTCCCTTACTACTTTCTGAGTAAAGAAACTACCTCTGACATCTGTCCTATATCTTTCAGCCCTCAATTTAAAGCTATGCCCCCTCATGCTCGCCGTCACCATCCTAGGAAATTTAGGACCCTTGATGGGTCAACAAACCTCTATCTGCACTGTAGGAATTCTATGATGCTATGTAGAAAGATGCAGATTATGGAAAATGTCTGCTTAAACCACAGGCCGTCCAAGCCAAGGATTCCTGTATCCCAACTCTTCAAGCTCCTGCTGTTCACAGATTGCTCTCTTCAGTCACTAAAGATCATGCCAACGTCCACAGAGACATGCTTTTGCTGTGAACTTTGCCTGCAAAAAAGATCCAGCAATCATTACCATGATCCTGTGTACAGTCCTTAACTATTCAGCTTCAATCTGTCAGGCAGAATACTCAACCCCTATACTTACTGAATGCATTTATTTCTGTTTTTAGCAACCAACTTGTTGTCAAAATGCACCTTGTCAAGTATGAAGGGTCAACAAATGCACTTGGAAAGCAATTTAGTATACAAGTGAATTCAACCCATTCTTCTCCCTATGGAATAGATTTTGGCATCATTTGATAATGTAAAATGGGTAATCATGTCTAGTGAACATATTTTATACCCCTCTTCATTTTTGTTTTCATTGAAGCCAATGGAAACAAACTTCAAGAGGAATATAAATGAGCTCTGAATTTCCGGTGACTCATTTTACACCATTGCATAAAATCAGGATTGTTTCCATAATAAAATGATTATTTTGCAAATAGTGTGGTGCTAATATTTCTTTCAGACTTCTTTTGCCTTCATGAGCCACTGTCAAAGGGAGTTTGTATTACTAACTCACAAAAGTTATATGGGCTTTATTGGTATACTTTCTGTCAGTCTCATATATTAAGATGAACTACGAGAAGTGCTCAACTTAATAATGAACCAGATGATGTTCGCATTAGTGTTCAGTGCATACTCAGCAGAGAAACAGTACAAATGACATCTTCTGTAGTTGTGCCCATGGTAGACTATCCCCTTTACCCATCTCAATCTGTCTGCAATTTTGGTATATCAGCCCCCTCCAATGTCCCTCCTTAGTTGTCCAGCTGAGTGAAATTGCCCATGCCTGTATCAACTCTTACCTGTGCTGTTATGGCCAGAGAACCTGCTCCAAAAGTTTCCCTTCTCATTCCCACTGTCTCTTACCTATCCTTGGCCATCCTCTTACTTCTCATCCACTTGCTGTCCCTCACTAAAATTACATCTGATAATATCCAGCTCCACATCACTACCATCTGCCTCGCCAAATCCCCTTTGAAACTGATATCTAGTCCCACATAAAACAAAATTTAAATCCCAACCAGACATTGGCAAAACAAATCTTTTTTTTTCAGCCCATGCCATCAACTCCATTATTTAGCCATTAATTGTTTCCTAATTCTGGCTTTATTTAAAGCTGAGCTAGACTACACAAAGGTTTTGCAATTATTACATAGCCACTTACGAAACATGAGCTGGAGTAGGCTGTACAGCCCCTTCACCCTTCAGACCCTTGCTTCATCCTTCAATAAGATCACAGTTGATTTTCTACTGCTATTACTCTCTCTCATTCCATCCATATACTGCAAGATGCCTTTGCTGGCCAAAATCTGTTGATCAGTTTTCAACATACTCAATGAGTCAGCTTCCACTGTCTCTTGGGTGGAGAATTTCAAAGATACACAACTGTCTGAGTGAACAACCTCCTCATCATCTCAATGAACCCCTGAAACTATCCTTCGCTTGCTAGCTCCACTTATTTGAATTGCAGTGTGATGACTTCTAGAAACACACTATTCACACAGCTAAAATAAAACAAAGAACCATAGTTGCTGGAAAACCGAAACAATAACAAAAATTGCTGGAGAAATTCAACAGGTCAGGCAGCATCAGTGGTGAATTAACATTTCAGATCCAGTCATCCTTCTTCAGACTAGTTCTTCTAGTTTCTACTCTAATGGCTCTCATCTTCATGGGTGTTCTGCAGTAACACTCAGCCACTGCTAAAGTTTGAAACCTGGAGTTCTGGCTGCTTCTAGACGAAACACTTCCGGTATGTGTGAAGTCCAGGATACAAGAATCATCTTGGAACTCCCACATGGAACAGGATATAACAGGGCCATACCTCTAATTTATCTACTATTGACTCAAATTAAGGTTAGAGTTTAAATAAACACTCATCAACCATCCAACAAATTGTTTTTTTCCTCTGTGTGGATGTTTATTTTTGTTTAATTTATTTTACTGGTAGGTTTATCTAAATGTTTTAGTTATCTCTTATTATCTATATACATTCGCATAATTTTAACTTGAATGTGTTAGATCTGGATAATTAAATTAAAATTATCATAATTAAATTATCCAATGTACAATGTAAAGAATGTAAATCAAATATACAGTTTTTAAACATCAAGTTAGCTTACCTGTTGGTATAGTCCAATTAATCCATTGAGTTTGCTACATGAAGTTGATTAAATTAAATTTGAGCCTATCTGTAGGCTTAACCCTCCATGTCTGCTTGTATTGCACTAACACTGCAGAGTCTGTTTCTCCACCTGTTCAGTTTAACAACTGAATAAGATTGTCTCTCTCTGACTGCTCTGCTTCCAGGTCATATTCCTTCCACTGGCTTTTGTATTGAGTGCATGTGTTACTGGCCACATCAGCTCAGAAAATTGTTGAAAATGTGCTCCACATGCAGCTGGTGGTAAAGGCCACAATCCTGCTTTTACAATGATAATTACATCCCTTAAGAGTGGATTTAATTTTCAGAACATGAGAAGAAGCTATTTTGATCCATCAAGAAACGTGTTCCAGTCGCAATTTTCAAAAAGACACCAATTCCATGGTTAGTAATGTACAAAATTATTAAACCATTATGAGCCGGTAATGTACAAAAGTATTAACCATAAAGCACAGAGGGGTTCAGTTACCTAATTAACCTTGTGTGAGTGTAAAATGATGAACTAATTCAAAGCTGTAACCACATATGAGTAAGGTTATCCCAACATTTTCTATGTTTAAGATTCATGTTGTAACTTAAGTGATAGTACTTTAACTGACCTCCCATTATTAGTTTATTAAATGTTGAAACTAACATGAGATTTAGATTCTAATAAGTCTTACAAACGAAGTTTCAAAAATTAATTTTTAATTGATGTTTAAGTTTGCTGTGTATTATGTAATATTTCCTTTAATAAAAGATTACATTTACAAGCTCTGAAAATTAACTGCTTCACTGTAAATGAAATATTGTGCAATAAATGCACTTATCTCTTCACCCCAGGATTGATCATAGATTGAAATGCTTCAAGTTACACCCTCACAAGATGAAACAGAGGTAAGAAACAGATGGTTTATTTAACAATATAATAATAATGGAAAGATGTATAGCACTATAATCTTGCAGGTGTCTTTATATTATTCTATTATGACATGTTATTGCACAAATTAAAAGTAGCATCACTGTTCCAGTAAGCCCACACTGTGAACCAACACATTCAACACCTTCAACACAGTCATGATGTTGTGAGTGTACGTTTCCATAGTAGTACCAACAACATCAATGACAGTGAGGCTTGTAAGACAACAGCCTTCTACAGCTTAGTCTATATAATATCAAGAGCATTGCTTGCAGAAGTATCACCATCGAATAGGTACTACAGAGGATTAGATTTAAAATTTAGATTTTATTGTCACATGCACTCAAGTACAGAAGTACAGGAGCACAGTGAAAAGTACATAAGGTCATCACGCATAGCACCTTAGGTACCAAAGTACCTAGGTACAAAAAAACTCAAGTAAAAAGAAGTAGGAGAAACAAGAGTTCAAAAGTTAAGCATTACTTCACAGAATAGTTGAAAGATAAAGGAATAGGTTACAATTTACATTAAGTAGTACTCGATGAACACAGAAGGCCAAGCAGCATCAGAAGAGCAGGAAAACTAACATTTCGGGTCTAGACCTTTCTTCAGAAAACTCGACCCAAAACGTCAGCTTTTCTGCTCCTCTGATGCTGTTTGGCCAGCTGTGTTCATCCAGCTCTACACCTTATTATCGCAGATTCTCCAGCATAGGCAGTTCCTACAATCTCTTTTACAATTTACATTAAAGTCTTTCATAGTTTAAACTAGGAAAATAAAAGAACAAGCTAAAAGTTCAATAGTTGATGAGTCATCCACTTATCCCTCAATCTGGGAGACCTCAGCTATCTGTCCTTGAAGCAGCCATAGTAAATACTGTCGCTGCTGATTAGACAGATGAACCTGCAGAAGATCGAGATAGAGAAATAACTAAGATTGTGGAAAATGGATTCTGTCTCCAGACATATGCTGTGCCAAGGTAGCAAGAATTGACACCAACAGATAGAAAAGGAAGACCAGCAAAGCATTTTAATTAGAACCTTTTAGTGCAGATTACAATTGGGCAAAATCCTTTTACTTCTTGTCCTGTAAGGGACTAGAGAATTTAAGTGTAAGGCATAATAATGAAAAAGGTGAGAGGTATGGTCCTAAGGTTAGTGTTATAAACCTGAATAAAGGCAATTATAGGGACACAAAAGCAGATTTGACATAAGTGAACAGAAAAACTAGGTCAAAAAGTCAAACAGTAGAGATACACCAATAAATATTTTTAGAAATAATTTATTAACTCTCAACAAATATTTATCCCAGTGAGAAAGGAAAGCTGATTAAGAAGCATGCATCATCTGTGGGTAATTAAGGAAGTTAAGGATAGTACCAAAATGAAATGAACACTTTAGATCTGTAATAATTAGTGACAGGTCAGAGATTGTAGGATTTTGAAGCCACTAACAATGACCAAAGAATTAATAAAAAGGTTGAACGTAGAACCTGAGATAAGCTAGCTGAAAATATGAAAACTAACAGTAAGAGTTTCTACAAGTATATAGAAAGAAAAACAGTAACTAAATTGAATGTTGGTCCCCTAGTGAATGAGTCTGGGAAAGTAAAAATGGAAAACAAAGTAACCGTGGAAATATTGAATGGACATTTTGTGCCTGCCTTGAAAAATTGCAACAAATAGTTAAAAATCAGAATTTGAGCAAGAGAAAACTGAATCTGTTGTCAGGAAAGGGCAATGGAAAGCTAATCAGACCTAAAGGTTGACAAATGTGCAGAGTCGGTTGGTCAACAGCCTAGGATCGCAAAAGTAGTCTCTACAAATAGAAAAGCCATTTGTTATAATCCTCCAAAGTTCTTCAGATTTGTGGAACGGTTCCTCAAAACATGAAACAAAATGCAAGTTAGCTTAACATTTATCCTAAGTAAATATCCAGAATCAAACATTTAGGAGGTTTTATAGCAGGATTCTTAGAAAAGTGTAAGAGGATCAGAAAGAATCAAAGTGGTTTTATGAAAGGGAAGTTGTGTTTAACTAAGAGTTTTGCAGAAGTGGCAAGCAAGGTGGATAAAGAAAAACGTATAAAGATGGTCTAAATAGATTTGATAAGGTGTCACAACAAAGGTTAGTACACAAAATAAAAACTAGTGGTATAATTGCATAATCTATTAGCATGGATAAATATTCTGAAGAAAATCTGTGGAAGAGCCACACCAGACTCCAAACATTAACACACTGTTTTTTCCACTACAGATGCTGCCACAGTTGCCGAGAGTTTTCCAACATTTTCTATCTTTGTTTCAGGTTTCCAGCATCTGTAGTATTTTAGGTTATTTAGCACCATAAATGATTGGTTAGCTAACGGGAGCACAGGGTAAGGATAAACAAATATTTTGAATCATCAGAATATAACTAGTGGAGTGGAACGGGACTCAATGCTGGATGCTCAACTATTCACAAACAATATCAATAACTTTGATGAAGGACTCAAATGTATGGTAACTAAATTTGTTGTAAGTAAAAGTACATTATCAAGAGAAGATGAAGAATGCACAAATGAACATAAATAGTATAAGTGAGTAGGCATAAATTTGACATATGAATTTTGCTGTAGAAAAATATGCATTTGTGTACTTTACAGAAACACTATAAAACAGTATGTCATTTAAATGGAAAATTATTGCAAAACTCAATAGTACAAACAGATCTGAATATCTGCGTACATGAATCACATGAACTTAGTAATCAGGAGAAACAAGTGATTAGGAAATTAAATTGAATGTTGTCATTTATTGCAAGTGACTAAACTATCTAAATAGGATGTTTTTATACCGTCTATAGCAGGACCTTAGTGAAACCACTTCTGGAGTACTCTGTAGAACTTTGGTCTCGTTTGAGAAAAGATATAATTCCTTAGAGCCAGAGAAAGCTCACATAACTCATTCCTGGGATGAATGGCTTTTCTGATAAGAAGGTTGAACAGGTTGGATCTATACCCTTTCAAGTTTTGCAGAATAAGAGATGACACTGTTGAGACATGTCAGATCCTGAAGGGACCTGAAATAGCGGATGTTGGGAAGACATCTCTTCATGTGAAAGAGACGTGAATTAGGGGACGCAGTTTAAGAATAAAAGGCTCCCTCTAAAGGATCAACTGTTTTTGATTTCACTAGGTTTACAGTCTATGAAATTCTTTTCCCTAGAAAACCTTGGAGGCTGTTCATTAAATTATTCATTACAGAGTTAGATGTTCCAAAACATAAGATGTAGGAGCTTACGTAGACAACTCCACCCATTGCATCTGCTCTTCCTTTCAATGAAAGACACACACACACACATTTACATGCTGTTGGATTCTGTTGGAATTTTGATAGACAAAAGCATGAGGTAAGATATGAAAGAGATTAAAACAAACTGTTTAAATAAAATAAACTCAAAGAACTGCAGATACTGGAAATCCAAAACATAAATAGAGTGCTGGAGAAAGAGCAGATCTGGCAGAAATGTGATCTGAGGAAAGAACACTTGATTTGAAACATTAACTGTTTTCTCTCACAGATGCTGTCAGACTTGTTGCATTTCCTAAGCATTCTCTATTTAAATGAAACTTTACTTCATTGCCAATTTAAAAATCAATATTCGTGCCCACAAAATACTGCCTTAAGTAAACATCCTCAGCCTGTTTCGCAGGAAGATCCGTGTCATTGTCTGAAAGGTTGTCCAGGTTTCTGTACATTAACCTCACATTGTTTTGCCTTTGTCAATTTTAAAAGGAATTCTGCAATTCCTATCTTCAGTTACCTGAATCTAGATGCAATGGAAAATAGCCCTCACTGGGTACTAACTTTCTGGACTCTGGCAAGCATGTAAGTGTGTGTGTGTGTGTGTGTGTGTGTGTGTGTGTGTGTGTGTGTGTGTGTGTGTGTGTGTGTGTGTGTGTGTGTGTGTGTGTGTGTGTCTTTCATTGAAAGGAAGAGCAGATGCAATGGGTGGAGTTGTCTACTGAAGCTCCTACATCTTATGTTCTGTGTAGGGTTTGCGTGAGCATGTCTATGTGTGTGTGGTGTGTTGATGTCGTCTATGTGTGTATTTTTACCTGTCTGTGTCTTTACGTGTACCTATGAAGTCGCAAACACCATCTCAGGTTTGACAGTTAATTAAATATTAAAATTGATTTAACCCTAGGACCAAGTTTGCTGTGATAGTCCGTTTTAAAAATTGACTTCACAAGCGTGGCTTTAAGAAACACACAATAGGTATTCAAAATTCAACCATGCTGCTCACATATCAAAGAGGTAGAGAATGAATGTGTTGAACCTGCATCCTTATCCTGCCAAAACAGGAATTAAGGGTTATAGTGGCAGTGGGAGCAGACAGAAAAATAGAGCTCAAAACTGTAAACAGATCAGCTGCGGTCTTATTGAATAGTGGTGCAACATTGAGAGGTTGAAAGTTTATTTCTGCTCCTATTTTTTGTGTTTCTAAAACACCTAGAGATGCAGTGCACGTTTAGTAGATATTACACGAAATTTTATAGAGATTAAACAGAACATTTGGCCAACAGATCTTTGACAATGTTTATTTTCCACATAACCTGTCGACCTAACCTACTTCACCTGATCTTATCAATGTGTCTTACTATTCTTTCCTCACTCATTGATTCAGTTAACCTCCATGAAATGCATCTCAATCACATCAAGTGGTAACAAACTTCCATATTGTCAGCATTCTCTAAACAAAGTTATTGCCCCTGAATTCCTTTTCCAATTCATTATTGTCTATTTTATCTTTATAGTTCCCAGTTTTGGTCTCTCCCTCAATATAAAAGTAGAAGAAGTTTGTTCATGCCAGCCCTACAAGGTAGAAAGATCGCTGTCAGATCACCATCTGTCTTCTCTTTTCTATAAAATAGTATATTATTCATATATATTTTGACTTACTGGTAAAACAGAGCCAGTGTTTTCCATTCACATCGATCGAACTAAAATCGATCTGCAATTCAATGTTTCATTCAAAGCACAGCATCATATTTTCAGTAAAAAATACAGACCACCCCAATTGCTATCTGTTACCTGTTTTGAAGTACAAAAAAACTTTGACTTTTACAAAATCTAATGTTACATTACTACTCAGGTAAGATGACTCCAAAGTCGTAGCAAAACATACATGTAGGAATGTTATGATATTATCGCACCGTCACTGGGTTAAATGTAACTATTCTATATTTATTGCTTTCTCTGATATCATTCTTATCTTTTCTCTGTTTGCATGCAGTCTTGTGTTAGAATGAAATGCAGACAATAGACAATTCCTCTGTTGAAAGTTTAGAATGAATTTATTTCTTATGGGAAAGTGAATTGGTTAAGAAAGGAAAACCCAGATGGTACCATGAAGGGGGTGGCCATGGGTACACGCATGGGCCCAAGCTACGCCTGCTTCTTTGTAGGTTACGTGGAACAGTCCCTCTTCCGCACCTACACAGGCTCCAAACCCCACCTCTTCCTCCGTTACATTGATGACTGTATCGGCGCCGCCTCTTGTTCCCCAGAGGAGCTTGAACAGTTCATCCACTTTACCAACACCTTCCACCCCAACCTCAAGTTCACCTGGGCCATCTCCAACACATCCCTCACCTTCCTGGACCTCTCAGTCTCCATCTCAGGTAACCAGCTAGAAACTGATGTCCACTTCAAGCCCACTGACTCCCACAGCTACCTAGAATACACCTCCTCCCACCCACCCTCCTGCAAAAGTTCCATCCCCTATTCCCAATTCCTCTGCCTTCACCGCATCTGCTCCTACAATGAGGCATTCCACTTCCGCACATCCCAGATGTCCACGTTCTTCAAGGACAGCAACTTTCCCCCTGCAGTGGTCGAGAATGCCCTTGACCGCGTCTCCCGCATTTCCTGCAACACATCCCTCCCACCCCGCCCCCGCGACAACCACCCCCAGAGAATCCCCCTCGTTCTCACATACTACCCCACCAACCTCCGGATAAAACGTATCATCCTCCGACACTTGCGCCATCTACAATCCAACCCCACCACCCAAGCTATTTTTCCATCGTCACCCTTGTCTGCCTTCCGGAGGGACCACTCTCTCCGTGACTCCCTTGTCCGCTCAACACTCCCCTCCAACCCCACCACAACCCCACCTTCCCCTGCAATCTCAGGAAGTGCTACACTTGCCCCCACACCTCCTCCCTCACCCCTATCTCAGGCCCCTAGATGACCTTCCATATCAAGCAGATGTTCACCTACACATCTGCCAATGTGGTATATTGTATCCATTGCACCCGATGTGGCTTCCTCTACATTGGGGAAACCAAGCAGAGTCTTGGTGACCACTTTGCAGAACACCTCCGCTCGGTTCACAACAAACAACTGCAGCTCCCAGTCGCGAAACATTTCAACTCCCCCTCCCATTCCTCAGGCGACATGTCCATCATGGGCCTCCTGCAGTGCCACAATGATGCCACCCAAAGGTTGCAGGAACAGCAACTCATATTCCGCTTGGGAACCCTGCAGCCCAATGGTATCAATGCGGACTTCACAAGCTTCTAAATCTCCCCTTCCTCCACTGCATCCCAAAGCCAGCCCAGTCTTCCCCTCCCCCCACTGCATCCCAAAACCAGTCCAACCTGTCTCTGCTTCCCTAACCTGTTCTTCCTCTCACCCATCCCTTCCTCCCACCTCAAGCCGCACCTCCATTTCCTACCTACCACTTCATCCCGCCTCCTTGACCTGTCCGTCTTCCCTGGACTGACCTATCCCCTCCCTACCTCCTCACCTGTACTCTCCTCTCCAGCTATCTTCTTTTCTCTCCATCTTCGGCCCACCTCCTCCTCTCTCCCTATTTATTCCAGTTCCCTCTCCCCATCCCCCTCTCTGATGAAGGGTCTAGGCCCAAAACGTCAGCTTTTGTGCTCCTGAGATGCTGCTTGGCCTGCTGTGTTCACCCAGCTCCACACTTTGCTATCTTGCTACCATGAAGCTGTTTAGTTTAATGTCCACATGATGCCAGTGAAATTTCTCAGACGATTTTCTCGCTATGCTGTTGTAACTTCATCAGACGTTGGCAGAAATTAAACTCAAATTCTCTGAATTTTAAGTTCAATCCTTTTCCAACCAATAATCTGCAGATTTTCTTATAAATGACAAGAGATGAATAATATGTCATACAAAAGTTGTTTACCCCCAGAGTCTAAATAATAATCAGCTCAGTTTATCTTGGCAATGTGTGAAAAAAATTCAACCTTTACTGTTGGAAAGTCCATTAATCCCTGTCTGTCTGTGGGGAGGGAGATCATAAATACCATAAAAATTCTGTCAGCATTCTCTCATCAACTTCACTAACTTCAGTATAAAATCCATAGGAACTCTAAGAAGCTGTGTGAAAATAGAAAATCAACCCCAAAGGATTGAGAAATATTTCAATATCTTAATACACTTTAAAGTGTAGTCACTGTTGTACTGTGGGAAACATGGCAGCCAATGTTCAAGTTGGCAATGGAGTAGCAATGCAGTATGTGGGCTCCTGGTCAGTGCTTGTCTGCTCTGTCTGCTTTTACTTTGTTTCTTTCACTTTTTTTTCTCCTTTACTACTTTGTTTTTCTTAGTTTCTTTGTGAGGTGAGGCTTTGTTCAGCATGGTGGGGGGAGGATAGGTCAGTCCAGGGAAGACGGACAGGTCAAGGAGGTGGGATGAGGTTAGTAGGTAGGAAATGGAGGTGCGGCTTGAGGTGGGAGGAAGGGATCCTCCCCCTACCTCCCCACCTATACTCTCCTCTCCACCTATCTTCTTTTCTCTCCATCTTCGGTCCGCCTCCCCCTCTCTCCCTATTTATTCCAGAACCCTCTCCCCATCCCCCTCTCTGATGAAGGGTCTAGGCCCGAAACGTCAGCTTTTGTGCTCCTGAGATGCTGCTTGGCCTGCTGTGTTCATCCAGCTCCACACTTTGTTGTCTTGGATTCTCCAGCATCTGCAGTTCCCATTATCTCCACCAAGTAGCACGGCCATTTTTCTGTTTTTGTGATAATAATTGAGGGATGAATATTAGCCAGGAGACCAGGGAAAACTGGTTCTTCCTGTGTCCGTCTTTGAATTTATGCCCTGGTCTGAACTTTTTCCTCCAACTTAACTGCCAGTCATCATCTAATTGGTGCATTATCCATAGCAAAACCTCAACAAACCAACGGCATTCTGTTCTCAGAGATGGCAGGAAGTACAGATGCTGGAGAATCTGAGATAACAAGGTATAGAGACTGGATGAACACAGCAGGCCAAGCAGCATCAGAGGAGCAGGAAGGCTGACGTTTCAGACCTCGAGAAGAAGGGCCTCGGCTTGAAGCGTCAGCCTTCCTGCTCCTCTAGCATTCTATGCTCATACAGCTTCTCTTTACGCTGGTATTCTGTCTGACCAAATGACTATTTGCTTTATAAGTCTCAGATATATAATTATATTGTAAACGATCAATCTGATTTGCAATGTCCAATACTCTTGCAATATTCTAATCTCTAAATCACTAGAGCCAATGCCAGGTAAGATGCGATGGAAGAAACTTGGACGTTTTTACTCTTTTTGCTATTAACAAGCTCAAATCTCCACATTTATTCACTAAAATGGAACAAAGGAATGAAAGAATTCAAAATATTAAATCAGTAACGACAACAAGTCATTTTGGGAATATGTTTCTTTCAAATTTTATTGTGCACATTTCCTTGAAGAATATCCCATAGGAATTGTGCATAGTTTATCTCAGATCTATTGATCCTGTTAAAATATCATTAGAATGGTTAAAGTGAATAGAGGTGCATTACATTCTGAGGATAGACAACAAAACAAACAAATAAAATATTGTCATCTCATTATCATTTAGAGAAGTGATCAATATCCCATCACTCCTGGGCATTTTTATATTATTTTTAGTCCCTCAAGTATAATTCAACTTTGCTATTTTTAGAAAATTGTTGCATCAAAATCAAACTCTGACACTTCATTAAACTTAATTACGTGTTGTGTATTTGAAGTTATGGATATATTACAGTCCTTTCATTTTCTATTTGTTTAGATTAAATTTTATTCTTGGTTGGTTTCATAATGATTATCTACTTTAAAGGATTTGGAAGTGGCTAATGTACTCTCATCTAATTTAGTTTCTTCCTCCTGTTGTAAACGGTACATACCTCCAACCCATTCTAATGAAGCTGTTCTTTCGACGTCACAATGAGAATATCTTGTCACCCATACCAAGCATGGTTACCCAGAAGATTCTGAATTGGTACTTTAGCTTTGGCTTGAAATTTGGTCTATTATTGGCTTGGACAGAGATCAAAATCCACAAAGCCCAGTTTCATTTGAAGCATTTTAGCATCTTAATCACAAGCAGCTTTTAGCCTCAAAGCAATTTTCCTTTGTTATTGCCAATAACGACTGATTATCAGATACTTTGTTAAAAACAAAAATAGTTCCAGCCACAAGACCCCAATGATCTTGTGTCTGACTGAAACATATATCACTGGAGGAAACCAGTGAATAAGAATTAGCTGCTAGATTGCTTTCGTTGGAGCCATCTTTATGCAAGTATATCAGTAAACATAGCAGATGTGTTACACAATGGTAGTGCCCCTTCCTTCAGTCCAAGAAATCCCAGGTTCAACTCCCACCTGCTCCACCAGTGTGTGATGACACTTCTGAACAAATTGATCAAGAATCTGTGTCACTGAACACAAAATGTTCTAAATAATGTATAATTATTATGCATAACATATCATCTCCAAAAGTTCCCACAAGTGCACTAAAAAATGCAAATTGACTCCTTTGGTTCCATCTGTTTAAGCCATCAATTATGGCAAAATCATTGCATAAAAAATTCAGAATAACATCAGCCCAGCTCTCAGATAAATAATCTCTTAGGGTAAAAGATTAAAGATTTACATTGAAGTTTGTCTTTAAGTTAATCCAACCATTTAAGGAACATGACTTGGTCCATTGAAAAAGGTTCAAGAATTGATTGGGTGAATACATAATCAGAGACTAATATGGTTGTAGTTGAACAAATAGAGCATGGGAGCATATGGAAAATAATTGTATAAAAGTAAACAATAAGGCAGAACAAATGGCAAAGTAAATGGAAATAGGAATAAATCTGTATAAAATAAAGATGTAAATTATGAACAAAAGAAATTGAGACTTGAAAAAGCATAGAAAGTAATTAAGAATAAAACATATTTCAAGCAAGTTGATAAAAAAAACTGTTGTTTTTTTCACTTCAGGCATTGATTCCTGAAATTGAAATTGAATGCATGTCACTGGCAGAGCCAGCATTCATTGCCTTTTCCTAATTCCCCTTGAGCTGAGTGGCTTGCTAGATCATTTCAGAAGCAATTAAGAATCTACAATATTTTTGAGCATGTGGAGCCACATGTAGGTTAGCTCAGTTGAGGACAATAGATTTCATTTCCTCTAGAAAATCAATGAACTTGATGGGGTTTTTTTTAATGACAATTGATGTTAAGTCATTGTTAGCATTACTGGGATAAGCTTGATTTTCCAGATAAATTAATTGAATTCACATTCCACCAGCGGCTATCGTGAAATTTGAAACCACATTCTCAGAGGATTAATTGGGCCAGCTGGATTCATAGTCCAGTGACTTCACCCCTTGAATGACAATGATGGATTCTCCTCTCTGACAAATGTTCAGAAAGGAGATCAGTTTTTCACCATAGATAACAAAGTGTGTAGCTGGATGAACACAGCAGGCCAAGCAGCATCTCAAGAGCACAAAAGCTGGTGTTTCAGGCCTAGACCCTTCATCAGATGATGGGTCTAGGCCCGCAATATCAGCTTTTGTGCTCCTGAGATGCTGCTTGGCCTGCTGTGTTCATCCAGCTACACACTTTGTTATCTTGGATTCTCCAGCATCTGCAGTTCCCATTATCTCAGTTTTTCACCACCCTCGTTGGTCATCTTGACTGTTTGTGATTCACACAAGTCTCCAAAAAAAGTCTGGATCTCAAGCATGGCCCTGCCATAACCAGGAACACCTTGTGATGGTCTAGTGCCTTCGTTCAGGAAGGGACACAAAACAGAGTGGACAAAGGTACAAACTCATCTGTCCAGAGTCCTAGCCCTGGACTCAAATGCAACAGGACAAAAGCCTGAAAGCAGATGGCCCACTCTTGCATTGAGCTGGCTGGAACATAGTGTATGACTAAAGGAGCAGTGATATAAACAGGGCAAAAAGTAAAATAGCACAAAAACTGGAATTAAAGACGTAACAGATTGCTCTACCATATGTAAATTAAGTTTCGCAGAAACTTCTAAGTTTCAGAGTTTCTGCTGACAATTGGATTGCAGAAATTTTATGTATGGGGGAAGTAGATTCAGCAAACCACCACAACAAAGTCACTACACCTATTAAATTAAAACTGAATTTTAAGCATTAATTTGAAATTAATGCATTATAAATGTGTTGATGGAAACAGCCAAAGTACCGACAAGAACCTTACATCTTTCACAGTTAAAGAAATTAGGCAGAGCAGTACAAGACCAGGTAAGAAAAGTAAATGCATACACAATGGCAAGTTATACCTTTTGAGGAGATTTTCAAAGGAAGCAAATTAAGTAACAAGATAAAGGTACTAGCTGAGGAACTCCAGAGATTGATGACAAAAGGATTGATTTCTCTGGAGCTCATGGTAGTATTATAACACCAGATAAAACCTGAAATTTTGTTACAATTAAGGTAGGGACCAGTAATGTTTATGTAAAAGAAATTATGTTTGAAAGCTCGGGGATTCATGAAGACAACAAAAGGGCAAGATTCCACTGTTTTAACCAACGGAGAAGCTTTTACAATAAAAAAGAGTAAACAAAGTAAACAGTGGATACTATCGCATATTCTAAGATCCAAAATTAACATAAGCTAAACACGGGTTAACAGGCAAACTGTGATCAAACATAACGCCACAAGCTACACATTAAAAAGCAGACACAGTCAAGGCAGTTCTCAGAAATCTTTCAGCAACCTACGTAGATGTCATTGATCACTATGAGTCATACAAAATAGTCTTCCTCATGAGGGCAGAACATGAATTGTAGTTCATGACTTCATAGAATTACTACAGTGCGGAAAGAGGCCATTCAGCTCACACCAATCCTTCGAAAATGCATCCCACTCAGACCCATCCCATCCCCAGAATCCTGCATTTACCATGGTTAATCCATCTAACCTGCATTTCCCTGAACACTACGGTACCAATCCAGCTAACCCGCACATCTTTGGACTGTGGAAGGACCCAGAGCACCTTCCCAAAACCCATCCAAACAAGCAAACTTCAAGCAGACTGTCACCCAAGGCTGGAATTGAGCCCAGATCCTTGGTGCTGTGAGGCAGCTTTGCTGAACACTGAGCCACTGTGCCCGTGTGAACCTGTCAATCTCCTGGTGGTACATCACAACTATGCCCCTCTGTGCTCTGTAGTTATAGAGTCATACAGCAGAAACAAACGCTTCAGTCCAACACTTCCATGCTGACCAAGTTTCCAAAACTAAACTAGTCGCATTTGCCTGCAATTGGTCCATCTCCTTGTTCCTCCTACAGTACAAAGCGGCAGGCAGCAGTGCCAGATTTCCACAAATATACTGAGGAGTGTGAGATTTATGGTAGAGGAATCACTGAGTGTGATAAGACATGCAGAATCTATGGATAATTTCTCCAAATAATAATGGAGCTGGAAAACTGCAGATGGCAGTCAGATACATGTAGAATATGATTTGAATAGAAGTTTACCATGGACTCTTTGACACAAGTCTGCACTGTTAACCCAACTAATTTCTGGGGCAGCAGCCTGTACAGGTACAAATCAAAGCTCACAGAAGTGGCAAAAGCCAACATATCACCTTGATGCATTAATCAATAGTTAACAAAATGTTTCCTTGGGTTTTGTTTTATGAAAGCTAATTAACAGGGGAATTTCCTGATTTCAGTGGTGCACTAAAATGTGTTATGTAAAGGGAAGCTCATTAATTAGTAAAGAACAGTCTTTGCTACGTACAGCAATGAGGCATTTAAACTCTTAAAATAACACGGGCAGTCCAGGCCAGTTGCTTGAACAGAACTGTTTTTAAAGAATGTAATCAAGAAAGCTGCAGAAGGCCAAAGGTACACTGAATCTTAACATAGCTTTGATTGAAAGAATGACTGGGAGATGGATTGTAAATGCTGCCATTATTCCAAGGAAGTGCCTGGTGCTGAGGTCATGGAGGCAGATCGTGAGGATTCTCCATTGCTGTTCGAATTCAGAATCTAAAAAAGACAGATGCAAACTGTACGCTATCATTCACAGCACTAATCATTCGGACTTTCACATGCTATAAGGTATCCATTCAATGCTCTGAATGGGGTTGGGCTTAGTAAAATACGATGTGGAATAACTCAGTAAATCTTTACAAAGTGAGGCTTTTGCTTCTAAGGAAATCAGAGATAGAAGCATATTTTCTTGTACACTCTGCTTTGGGGCCATCAGCAGACGAATCCAAGCATCTTTGGTGTTGCCTGCCATTCTGACACATCTCCATTTCTTTCCCTCCTCCTCAAATAAAAATTGGCTTTGGAATTTCCAATAGGAAACACATTGTTCCCTATGTGAAATGTGGAAGAAGAAAGACATCCCAGTGATAAATTGTGAGAAAAGTTTCACGGTTGATCATGATCACTGGTAACTCTCCCATATTGAATATGTCAGAATACATAGGATGATTGTTGGTGGGGATGACAGGAACTGAACATTCATACCACCTATGGGTGTCTAGCATATTCAAGCACTCTGCTATGTCTGGGGAACTGGTTGTTGGATATATTGAACTTGCCCTTATCGTAAGTAGGTAGCAATTAAAATAATCAGATCTTTGGAATTCAGCTAATGGTTTTCTTTAAATATAATGATACAAAACACGAACAGCAGTATCAAAATGGATTTAGTGTCAAAGTTAACCCAGTGTATTATAAGTGGAATACATTCCAGGGTCCTCTTAACAAGTGATAACAAGGACATGATAGAAATGTACATTTTCAGTGTTATTATGCAGAAAGTCAGCTTTCAGTCCACAACAACACACAACATTTCAAAGTGTACAATATATGAGGGCCAACCAATAATCACTTCAATGTATCAATGCCTCAGAGATGCATAGACATCTCTAAGCTCTTTATATTACTGTTACATAGAATGTCTGCCATACACAATGGTAATACTTGCCCATCTCATTAACAATAACATTAAACAATCTACAAAAAACCTCAGCCCATATGAGATAACAAGGTGTAGAGTTGGATGAATACAGCAGGCCAAGCAGCATCAGAGGAGCAGGAAAGCTGACGTTTCGGGTCTGGACCCTTCTTCAGAGGGTCCAGACCTGAAACCTCAATTTTCCTGCTCCTCTGATGCTGCTTGGCCTGCTGTGTTCATCCAGCTCTAAACATTGTTATCTTAGATTCTCCAGCATCAGCAGGTCCAACTATCTCTCTCAGTCCATACGTTGTTTGATTCTACTTTTCTCATTCAGTTTATGAATTGCATAAGCCTAGCTTGAAAGATTAAACTTGAAAATAAGTACCTTTACAAGAAAAGCAAAATATCCCAAACAAAATAAAGAGGAATATGAGAAGGGAGTGTAATCTTTATTTATCCAAAGTTGACAAACAAATAAAACATTGAAAACTGTTTTGTTGGTTACATTCTTAGCCACATGCAGTGTTACATTCTGTTTCTTTTCCCAATAGCATGCTGAAGGTATTCTGTGAAATAGGGGACCATTATTTTCACAGTCTGTGAGGTTTTAAATGACCCATTTTAGACTCAGCTCTTCCATTTCCAATTTAGTTGTGGTTCGAATCAGTTGAATTATTCTCAATTTACTTTTCCAGAGACTTTGATGGTTATACTATGTCAGAAGTGAGGATAGTTATCAGATATAGTTTGAGCATACTAGACATACAATTTCTTCAGACTGAAACTGACTTCTGAACACTGGTAAACAATCAATCTTTCTACCTTATCTCTCCTATTCAGTAAATGATCAACTTCTAAAGGGAGATGATGACCAAGTCATATTGTGCTGGACCAACTTTCCAGAGGCCAGGTTTGTATACTATCACAGCAGATGGTGGGATTTGAATTCAATAAAAATTTGGAATTAACAGTCTAATGAAAGCATGGACGTAAAAACGCTTCTGATTACTAATGTCCAAAACTGGGTGACCTTCATGTGATTCTGGACCAATGTGGGCAGACATCTTTACAGGCCTCTGAAAAAGGCTTAGCAAGCCATTCATGTGTATTCACCTGGCATTGAGTGTGGCACAGAAATGGCAAACTCAGCCCTGTCAAACTTACAAGGTCCTCCTTATGAGCATCTGGGGTCTTGAGCCAACATTGGAAGTACGGTAATTGGAAGCAATAGCCTAACCATCTTCACACTCACAGAATTATATGCTACTCACAATGACCTAGATCATACCAAAATCATGCCTAGGTATGTCCCATCCCACTGGCAGAGGATGTGTAGTAGAAGGAAGCAGTTCAAGGAGTTCACAGCATTAGCTGTGGATCTCATAAATTCTCATGACATCCAGTCAAAACGTAGGCAAAAAAACCTCCTGCTGATTACCAACTACAACACCCTTTAGCTAAAAAAAATAGTGTTCTTCTTCATGGAATACCCACTTTAAGGAAGCTCTGAGGGTGGCAAAGGCAGAGAATGTTTTCTTGGATGGGGACTTCAATGTTCACCACTGTGGCCCTGCGGCTAACAGAGTTGAAGCCGAATATGCATGAATGGCAATTATATCAACCTTATGTAAAGATCAGATCAGCTGGCTATAAAAGGAAGAAGTAAAACCAAGCTGCAGATTGAGCAAATGGTTGATGCTAGAGCTTATTTGACCTCTGTGGTAGCAGAAAGGGATGAAATAACACCAATAAGAGAAAAAGTAGAAGCAGAAAACTTCTATTGACATAACCCTTGGAATCTCAGAATCTTGAGTGTTCTGATCAAAGGATATGTCATTGATGATTCTGGAAGGTTGGAAAAAACATGTAAGAACAGGAACATTAGAGACATTGGGAGTGATAATTCAAGACGCACCATCACGGGCAGAGGAAACGCTGAGTCTGGAACTCAGAGAAGACTATGACTTGTCAAGGTGAACCTAGCCATTTCATCATGCATGGATAGTATGAAAGTTCAAGTCAGGATGCTTACAGTGTAGTAGCAACTCAAAGTAATGAATTGAATACCAGGTAGTTAAGATGTAATGAGATATATGTACGTTAAATATGATTTAAATATTAATTAATGTTAAGTTGTACTAGACTCTAGCTTAACTGTCTTTTGTCCATCATGTCAGTTGATCTTTTGGTCCATGGGTCAACACCACCAAGAGTAGCTAGGCAGCACCACCTCTGGCCAAGCTGGTTGTGTCTTAATGGACATGGCTACTAGATTGAGCCTATGGCAGGTGGTAAGACAACCATTGGGAAGGGAAACAGACTTGACCTCATCGTCACCAAACTGACTATCATAAATGCACTTATCAATTGCGGTACCATTAAGTATAACCACCAGGCAGTGCTTGTGAAGATGAATTTCCAGCTTCACATTGACAATACTTTCATCATGTTGTCTGACCCTAAATGGGGCACAGTTTGAACAGATCTAACAACTTAATGTGGGGCATCCATGACGGGTGGTCCATCAGCAGTAGTTGAAATATATTCTAACACCTCGTAGCCTGGCATATTCACCACTATACCATTACCATCAAGACAAGGCATCAACCCTGATTCAATGAAGTACGCAAGAGGGTAAACCAGGAGCGGCACCAGGTATATCTAAAAATGAGGTGTCAAATTCTTGAAACTACAAAACAGAACTACTTGCATGTGAAATAGCATAGGCTAGGAAGTGATAGACAGAGCTAATTGATTCTACAACCCACAGATCTGATCTAAGCTCTGTATTCCTGCCACAGCCAGTCATGAATAGTGGTGGATAATTAAACAATTCACTGGAGGAAGAAGCTCCCAATGCTTTTTCAACCTCATTTACTGGGACATCCCACATCTCAGTGTAAAAAGATAAGGTAGACATGTTAGCAACAAGCTTCAGCCAGAAGTGTTGAGTTGTTGGTCCATCTTGGTCTTTTCCAGATGTCCCCAGTATCACAGATGCCAGTCATCGGCAAATTCAATTAACTCCACATGATATCAAAAAATGGTTGGAGCCATTAGTTACTGCAAAGTTTATGAGCACTGGCAACATTCCATCAATACTACTAAAGGCTTATGCTTCCAAAACTTGCTGTATCCCTAGCCAAGCTGTTCCAGTATAGCTACAACACATGCTTTTACCTGAAAATGTGAAAACATTTCTGTGCCTATCCTGTACACAAAAGACAGGACAAGTCCAACCAGGTCAATTACTGCCCTATCAGCCTACTCTTAATGACCAATCAAGTGATGAAGGCGTTATCAACTGTACTATGAAGCAGCACCTACTGAGCAATAGCCTGCTCAGTGACATTCAGTTTAGCTTCCCCCAGGGTCGCCTAGCTCCTGACATCATTACAGCCTTTGTTCAACTAAACTGAATTCTAGAAGTGTGGTGACATGTCTTTGACATGAAAGTCACATTTGTCTGTGTGTGGCATAAAACACCCCCCAGCAAAACTGGAATCAATGGTATCAGAGGGAAAACTCTCCACTGGTTGGAGTCATACCTGACACAAAGGAAGATGGCTATGGTTGTTGGATGTCGCTTATCACGGCTCCAGTACATCTCTGCGGGAGTTCCTCAAGGTATTGTCCTTGCCCAGCTATCTTAAGTTGCTTCATCAATGGCATATCGTCCATCAATAGGTCAGAAGTGGGAATGTTCGCATTTGATTGCACCATATTCAGCAACAACTGTGACTTCTAGGATACTGAAGCTAACTACAGTATGTCCAAATTTGGTAAGACCTGGAGAATATTTAGGTTTAGTCTGACAAATGCCACACAAGTATTAGTCAAAGATCATCTGCAACAAGAGAGAATTTAGCCTTACACTTGGACAACATGCTCCCAAAAATTGAAATTTAATATAAAAGAGCACTAGCACCAACAGACATTTGATCAAGATTAGCAGAGCAGATTTGGAAAACTGAGAGTGCTCTCAGGAGGAGAGTTGGTACTTGTGGGAAATTGTTTAGACCAGCAGAAGTGGATCCAGCAACAATAACAAGCAGGGCAGGTTCACTCAATCAAACAAGAAGGGCCCTAGAAACATCAGGTAGAGCAACAATCATCCAGGATATCCACAGTATTAAGAAAGTCCGAGGAATCAAAGGTCACCAACTAGTGGGTTCACTTTCTCAGGCTGTAATATTCACATCAATAGTGAAAGAGTTGATAGTTTAAAAAATGCCCTAATATTCATGCACCCACTTCCATATTTTGTAAGACACTCGGAGCTGATACCAATGATGCAACTGAAGGACTGGCTGATCAGTGTTCTTGGGAAATCTTGAGGGAGAGAATAAGTGAGAGACACAACAGCACTCACCCACCACTGAGACTCCTAGGAGGCAAAACATCCAACAGAAAAAAGAAAGCTTCTGGACTTCCTTCATCAGAAGATTTGAGAAGCATAAGCAATTCCATTAAATAATCGTGGCGTCATTTCAACTGTATAATGGAGTTTAAAAGATGTTTGTTTTTTGTAAGACTTTGTGCTTTATCAGTTATATAGCCAATTGCAAGCGATGCATTGTACATCCAGATTTGTTGTGAAGATAACTGCTTGATGATCAACACAGACACCATGGGTCATCCTGTAATAATGTATGACAGTTTATTTGTTATGGGAAAATATGCAAATATCACTTTATGTCTATCAGCGCCAATCCAAATGAACATTTTGCCCTCTAGCCTGTGTCTGATACCTGTCTGAATACTGTCCATGTGCCTTTAAAAATAGCCCGGTGCTCACTTTGCCAGTCCTATGGCTCATCCTCCACCTGAATTAGGCATTTTTCCCAGGCCATGTCCATACTTAATTGCCTCTCCTTTATAATATCATGATATGTGGTGTGCTACAATTGAGGTACCCCAGGCATTGGGGTACACAGCTGAACAGTAAAATGCACCCCAGACTGAGAGATCAGGAAAATATTGTAAACGAAAACTGTAATTTTTATCCACAGTGCACAGTTTAAACTAACAGCAAAGTTTGAGGTAATTTTTAAATGAACTCATATTAATCACCAATAGCTGGGTATACAGAAGCAGATGTTTTATTTTAAAATGGAGGATACCAGATAAAAAATGGATGCCTCTGGCATTCCTGCGTGGTCCATTAGCATCATAATGGAATTTCTGCAATGAGCACATCTTGTCATTTCTTCGGGAAACATTAACTGAATGGGAAATAGCCTGGTCTAAATACATGCAGGTGAGTTATGAATCATTTGAAATATCGGTAAAGGAGCAACCCTGGGAATGAGTGAAATATGCCCCATAACCCCATACAAAATGTGAACATCAACCCCAAAAAGCTACAAGAAATAGATACCTTAACATTTGCAATTCACTGCAATAATAATATCAGTCTTCTCAAAATACCTCAGATTTTTTTTTAAAATACAGCTGCACAAAAATAAAACCTGTAATTGATACAGCTTAGCTTTTATGTACTTCCCTGGAATGTAGTCTGACGACTGAGAAATGTATTTCATCTATGTATATTACCTAGCATTGTAAAACTGCAGGAAGCAATCACAAATCAATGTGAATAACAGTAGCCATGCAGTGTGTTGGAATACGTTCTCACACATGAAAGGTGCTAAATACAGATTCCCTCATACTGACAGTCATCATTTTCAAAGACTGGTCTGTATAATGTTGTAGACAACATCTGATTCCTCCATGCTCTTATCTAATTTCCACTTTAATAGAATTGATCTGGCCTCCAAAAATGGGACATTGGAAATCTGGCAAAAAAGACAGGAAATGGAACATAAAATGCAGTAGCCAGAAGCACCTGAGTGAATGCAGCTCCATCAACACTGATGATGCTCGCCATCATTCAGGATAAAGCAGCCTGTTGTCCCCCATCTAAGATTTCTGTGTTACTTTCCCAGATGGTTAGCACCTGTGGTATTTGCCATCTCTACCAGTTTGTTGTCCTGGGTATGGGTTGGATGAAATTGTTGCTGCTGCCACTGCTCCTTTGTCTGTGCTCTGCCTTGGGAATCTGCAGTGAATAATGGGAAGACAACGTACAAATATAAAATGGGCATATGAATAGGAAGGGTTTAAAGGGAAATAAGTCAAACGCTGGCAATTGGGATTACATTAATTTGTTGGACTGAAGGGACTGTTTCCATGCTGTATATCCCTATGATTTTAAATGTATCTGCTCGTGGTTCACAAGAAGGTTTATTGCATGATAGCAGTAAGTACAATATTTGATCAGATATAATCACCAGGGTCTTTGGGAATGGGTTTAGATACCTTTGCTCCTTCTAATAGCTAGAGTGGAATGTCTTGTCTTTGCCCACAAACTGAGTGTATATCAGTAGAATCAGTGGAGCCAACGTGACATGAACACAACACTTCAGAAGGAATAATTTATGCAGCAGAAAAACATTGAAACTGGAAGCAAGAGTAGGCCATTCAGACCTTCACCATCTGGTATGACCATTGCTGGTATCTGGTATCTGGTATGATCCTCTATCTCAATGCTGTATTTCTGCCTTCAACCCATAGCCCTTTAAAATCTGAAGAGTCTATCTATTTCTTGAATATATTCAGTGACTTGACCTCCATAGGTTTGTGTGGTGGAGGATTCCAGAGATTCACAATATTCACTGCCAAGCATTTTCTCCATAATTAAATCATCACATAATTATGTACAGGGCAATATTACATTTGTCATTAGCTCATTTCCCTCATGGACTGGAATCTCTGATGAAGGGTCCAGGCCCGAAACGTCAGCTTTTGTGCTCCTGAGATGCTGCTTGGCCTGCTGTGTTCATCCAGCCTCACATTTTATTACCTTGGAATTCTCCAGCATCTGCAGTTCCCATTATCTCTGGAATTTTTCATTCTTTTCCCAGAATATACTCTTTTTAGACTTAGAAAATTGGACTGCCGCATGCTTGAGAAATGTTAACCATGGTTGTGAGTACAGATGATTCTTCACTACGGGATTTTGTTTTTCATTTATCTTTGCAATGGACATTGTTTGAGTCCTTGGCCACTGGGGAGAAAGGAGATAAATGGGCAAGTGTTGCACCTTCACTGGTTGCAGGGATGGGCACGTTGGGCTGTGGAGGGTGTTGGGAGTGAAGGAAGGGTGGACCAGGGTTTCCTGGAGGGAACGGTCTCTGTGGAATGCGGACAAAGGAGGGGAGGGGATTATGTGTTTGGAGGTGACATCTCACTGGAGGTGGCAGAAATGGCATCTGATGATCTTCTGGATGTGAATGCTGGTGGGATGGTAGGTGAACAAGGGGACCTTCCACGTGAAACAATATTATTTCTGAAAAATTTTCCTAGCCCAAAACATCAGCTTTGCTGCTCCTCTGCTGCTGCCTGGCCTGCTGTGTTCCTCCAGCTCCACACTGTGTTATCGCTTGTTCTATCGATGTTGGTTAGTCTTCCATGTAGTCATATGGAGCTTTACTCCCTCAAATTGTTCATCAGGTTAAATGTCTTCAGTTGCCTAATCATGGTTGTTTAACTGATGAGTATATTTTTTTCGGACTCTCAGTGGTATTGCTAATAAGTGCTGCTCATCCAGCACTTTCTCCGCTATTGACCTTGAATGTTCTTCAGTAGAAAACAGAAGATTTTTACTGATCCTATGCATTTCTGAAAATGTTAAAAAGCTCTATTATGTCAACATATGTGATTTCACTTGAATTGTTCTTCTGTTTGAGTTCCACCGAAAGTTTCAGAATCCAATGAAGGCTTCTACTGGGTGCCCATTGCCAGTTTGGTCAATGACAGTTTGTTCCTGAACCAATGTTTTGGGCAACTATTTGATTCAGGACCAGTTTTTCTTTGGAGGGTTGTCTATCTGCTCTAATTTTCCTGTGAAATTGAAATGGCGACATGTATGAAGGTTCAAATGTGAAGGAGGTGGAATGCAAACAATGTACCCATTTTCATCTCTCTTATTTGTGTTGCATTTATTATATCTTGTTGCATTCCTATGCCTCTGACAGTTATTCTACCTGTGCCATGTAGTCTTATCTCTGTCAGCTGTAAGTTCTATTTTGGGAGCCATGGTAATTGGCCTGATGGAAACATTTCCACCTGTATCAATGATAAAATCAGAAGGTTGCTAGTTAATGTAGACATTGAGTTCTAACTCTGCTGATTCATTCAGATTACATTGTTCCCTGAAGAATGCCTCAAGAATTCTCTCAAAAGGAGTTATCTCCAATGATAGAGCTCTAACGATGGAGGATGGGAGCCCTAGTGAATATAGCTCTTTAAGTGTGTGACCACCAGTAGCTCCACTGTTCTGAAGCCATGTGTTAAATCTCACCAGAAATCAGCTAAGTACCTTTTCAGATGACTTTCATTCAGAATTTCTCTCTGTGAGCCTGAGCAGATTTCCTCAAGCTATTCTCCAAAACATACCTCGTTAACTCTACACCATGTCCTCTATGATGCCCTACTTGCCATTTCCTCCTATTCATCCCAGGTATGAGTGTTGGCCACTGCTCAAACCTCCCAGCATTCCTGGTGCCAGCACAATCTTGAAAACTGAGTTATGCATCTGGCCAAGTGCAGACAGTCCAGAGAAGCTCTTCATGGTTCAATTTGTTTGCCCAGACATGTCAGACAAAGGGGAATTAGTATCCTGCTTTGCTAGCATGGACTTGGAGGTCCTGCTACATGAGCTGAGAATGCATGCACTCACTGCCAATGGAGAATACTCAGGCATGTTAGTGACTGATGGAGGGCCTGAGATGCATTTTACATGCTGGAGCCAACAGGTTAACACTCTGACTTTCATGTCAGGAATTGTCAGTTTCTAGATTCTATCTGTCAGGTGGGAGAATGGGAAACTACATATCAATGAGGTGAGCTGTTGAAAAAAGTGAGTATGATAGTACATGTATGATATTCAAATAGGCTTCCATCACTCACTAGCAAAGAATCTTATCTCATTGTTCCACACTCAGCTGGTAAGTAGGTCAGTTTGCTCTCAATGGTTGGATACTCCTCCCTGTTTATCTGACCTGATTCTCTCAACTTTCTTACTAATTTCCACAACATTTATTGGCTGGAAAGATTCTGACCTGTGCCTTACTTCTGTAAATCTTCTGGAAGTGATGTACATTTTTGCAAATGCAATATTCCTTACTGTTGATCTTGTTTATGCTTATGAGTACTTGTCACACAGTCTAATCAGTGTTTTAGTAGCAGGTGTTTAGCGTGTGCACTGTGCAGGTATATCACACATCTCTCTGGATTGTCTCGACCTTATCAAGTGGATAAAGCTTGCAGCTCCCTTGAGATAGTATTCTTCTTCTCTTGTCAGGATCCATTTTAAAATCTTTCTGCTTTCTGCTTTCAGTGTAATTTGAATGGCTCTCTCCAAAGACAAAATTTCATTGGATTGTGAGATATCTGCGAATCTCCCAAGAATTCATTCTAAAAATTCTGTCTCTGATAAATTCTGATTTCAAATCGGTAAAGGTCATTAATATAATTGCCTACAATTCTCTTGGAAGCTGAACTGTTCAGTTGGAACTTGATCGTTCAAGACTTGTTTGTCCTCAAATTGAAGTAATTATAAAAAGTTTATATTCCATCTTCAGAAGTGTCCACTTCCTTTTATGTTTTGTCTACTAATATCATCATCTGCAATCAGACTTACTGAATAGAGCAGTGTATTCATTTGCTCAGCTTCAGACTTATGGTTAAGTTTTGAGACAATGTTGCATCTTAAGAATTGTCACTTCTACGAAGGCCAGCCTTGCGTCCTGCATTATTCTTCTCTGGCCTTGAATTTGTTAAGAGCAATGATATATTTTGCCACTTATTCTCAATATGCTGATCAATTTCATTACCTAAGGCATTTTAAATCAGTATTTCTTCAATGTTGCCGAAATCTGATATTTTGCATTTTGTAACCATGCATTGGTTAGGAATGGTCAGTGCCTTGTTGCAAAATGCCAAAGCAACATCTATTTGATGCAATATGCCAGTCTTTGAAATATCCAATCCCCACACTTACAGCAAACCACACAGAAATTTAAAAATCACATAACTCATTCCTGTGATAGGTAGAAGATCTATCTGGTTTGACAGCAGTATCCTGTACTCATGTGGATTCTGCACAGCAGTGGCATGAAATAGCTAGCTTCACCTGTTGCTCATACGTTTGAGATACCTTCCCTTTCCATGATAATCTGAAGTAGACTGGGCATTTTTCAGCACTGGACACAATGACCTTGGGGCCCATCTATGCACTTCATGACATAAAATGAGAACTGATGTGATCAAGGTAGCCATCATCTTGCTTGGTAACTTTGATGTGCCCAAGTTTACGGAGGGAGCAAACAACTTGAGTCCTATTTAAAATTATTTTCTTTGAGACTTGTTCTGAGATGTTTTTGCATCTCTCCAACAGGCGGGACTTGAACTCAGGTCGCTTATTTGATAGATTGCTGATAAGCCAATTGTATAGCTGCCAATTGTATATTGTCCAGTGAAGCGATGTTTGTGGTAAACAGTAGTCGAGAAATCCCAGGCACAATTCTCAACAAGGACAACAAGGGAAGAGAGCTAATTTAACTGTTCCATTTCAAAATAAACTCGAGTGCAGGATGGACCCCATTAAAATAGGTAAGGAAATACTTAAGAACAGCTATAGATTCACGTATAATAGTAACATCATCTACTTATCAGAAATATGCAAGCAATAAAAGGTTAGCTGTTATTCTATCAAAGACTTGAATGCCTTGATTTGTAGTTTCAGGTCATCTGCACAGTGCAGATAACTCAAATGATGATATGTCAGACAAAATCTGCAATGTCCAGTATATTTCCTGGACACTATCGTTACCATCAAACCAGGGGATTAACCCTGGTTGAATGAAAAATGCCTGGCAGCACCAGGCACATCTAAAAATTAGGGGTATGTCTGATGAAGCTACAACACAGGACTACTTGCACATGTACGGCATAAGCAGCAAATGGTAGAGCTAAGTGATAATGGATGGCATCAAAACTCCACAGTCCTACCACATCCAGTGATGAGTGGTGGTTGATAATTAAACAACCCAATTTCAGAGACGATTTTATAAATACCACCATCTTCAATGATGGGGGAGCCCAATACATCAGAGCAAAAGGTAAGGCATTTGTAAAAGTCTTCAACCAGAAGTACAGAGTCAATGATTCATCTTAACCTCTTCCTGAGGTCCCTAACATTACAGCCAATTTGATTCACTGTAGTTGATATTAGGAAATGGCTGACGACGCTGGACAATGCAAAGGCTATGGGCTCAAACAACATTCCAGCAATGACACTGCTCTATAAGTTGCCACACCCCTAGCCAAATTGTTCCAATACACCAAGAACCTGATATGACCCAACAATAACAATGAGGGATGGGTATGAGGGGGTCCAATGTCTTAGCACTGCTGTCTCAAAGCATTAGAGACCCAAATTCAATTCCAACCTTGGGTAATTGTCTGTGTCGAGTTTGTACTGTCTCCCCATGTCTGTGTAGGTTTTCGCTAGGTGCTCCTGTTTCTTCTCACAGTCCAAAGAAGTTCAGGTCAGGTGGATTGGCTATGCTAAATTGACGCATTGAGTCCAGGATATGTAGGGTAGCTGAGACAGCCATAGCAAATGCGAGGTCGTAAGAATAAGGTGTGGGCTATGTGTGGGTGGGGTGCTCTTTGGAGGATTGGCACAGACTCCTTGGGCCAAATGAACTTTTTCTGCAATATAGAGGTTCTATGAATGTGGAAAATTGCCCAGATATGTCCTATAAATAAAAATCAGGACGTATCCAATCTGGATACCATCAGCCTACAATCAGTCATCAGTAAAGTGATGAAAGATGTCATCAACAGTGCTATCAGGTAATACGTTTTTTAAAAAAAACACAATAACCTTCCCATTGGCGCCAACTTTGAATTCCGCCAGGGATGTAGCTCATAACCTCATCATATCATTTGATTCAAACACTGACCAAAGAAATAAATTTCAGAGGCGAATTGAAAATGGCTGCCCTTGACTGCAAGTCTGCATTCAACCACATGTGGCATCAAGGAGCCCCAGCAAAATTAGAGTCAATGGAACTAAGCAGTAAATTCCCCACTGGTTGGATTTATAACCAGCACAAAGTAGAATGATTAAGGTCTAAGACATCTCTACAGGAGTTTCTCAGGATAAGTATTTTGAATTAAATTATTTGCACCTATTGTTGTACATTTCCTGTAGAGATGGAACTTGAGCCTAGGTCTTCTGGCCCAGAAGCAGTAACACTACCTACCACTGTGTCACAAGCACCCAGCTTCTTGGGGTGGCAATCTAGGCCTAAGCATGTCCAACTGCTTCATCAATGACCTTCACTCCTTCGTAAGGTCAGAAATGGGGATTTTTGCTGATGATTGCATAACATTCAGCACGATCCATGACTCCTCAGGCACTGAAGCAGTCCATGACCAAAACAGTGAGACCTGGACAATGTTCAAGTTTTGGCTGACAAGTGGCAAGTAGCATTCATGTCACAAAAGTGTCAGGCAAAGATCATTTCCAAGTAGTGGGATTCTAAACCTTGTCCATTGAATTCAATGATGTCACCATCACTGAATTGCCCATTATCCATATCCTACAAGTTACATTTAATCAGAAACTGAACTGGACCGGCTATATAATACAGCAGCTACAAGAGCAGGTCAGAGGTTGGGAATACTGCAATAAGTAATTCATCTTCTGACTCCCCAAAGCCAATCCATCATTGACAATGGGCAAGTCAAGAACATGAGAATACTCATCTTATCTGCAACTCCAGCAAAACTCAAATCAGCCTGCTTGATTCGTACCACATCTACAAACATTCACACCCTCCACCACCGATGCTCAGTAGCATAAGAGTGTACCATGTACACAATGCATTGCAAAAATTCACCAAGGCTCCTTGGACAGCACTTTCTAAACTCATAATAAACCACCTCAATGGACAAGGGAAGCACTAATGTGGTAGCAACCTCATCTGCAAGTTTCTCATCAAATCACTCATCATTCTGACTTAGAAATATATCACTGTTACTTCACTATCATTGGGTCAAAATCTTGAAACTCTCCTAAGTGGCATTGTGGGTCTGCCTGCACCAAATGGTTTGCAGAATTCAAGAAGGCACCTCAACACTACCTTCTCAAGGACAACTAGGGGTGAGCAAGAAATACTGGCGGAGTCAGCAACACCGACATCTCACGAATATCAGCCCCACCTTCTGTGCCTTTTCCTGCAACACCTGTCATCCTCAATTTGAGGATGCCAATGTGGGCCTGTAACTTTCTACCAGGGCCTATTCACAACTTGCAGATCTTTGGGTACATGGTGCAGAATGTCCAATATGGTCATGGAACATGGAGTACCATGTTTATTTCCTTTTCTTTCCTATTCTGCCTCACCATGAAGACATCGGAACTGAAGGGGTGATGCAGCTTGATTAACAAATGTCATCATTTTGAATGATTGTTGTCAATGTTAATGTTGCTGCTCATCATGGTGTCATGGTAATATTTTCTTTGTCCACCCCAGAACACTGGCTGTTTAATCGAATGTACAGAGCCTGACAGTGATGAAGATTTTTGACATCGTATCCAGTCCATCAAAATTGATTTTGTAGTAATTTTGACTTAACTGGCTTCAAGAAAGTCACTAAGGTTTTGTTGGATGGAGCTCTCTTTGAATCCAGAGGATGCAGAGAAGATATTGTTAATGCAATTTTTATACGTTGCTGATATAAAATCTTGACCTTACTGATGTATAGAAGTATGGTGATGTCAACTGGTCTATACACTACAATCTTTGTTGACCTGCAAACTCTTTTTATCATCAAACAGTTGCTGCTGCCATACTTTGTAGAAGGCTGAATTGATGTGGCTGATCAGTGATGGGTCTCATCATCAATAATGATCTCTTGAGAGAGATGTTTGGTCAGGTGTGGGAAACATCTTACTTTATTCCAGTGTCTTTTTTTCAACAAATATGGGAGATGAAATAATTGACTGACCAAGCATGGTATCAAATAGCTCTGTTTGGCAACATTCAAGGATATACCAAGCTCCTTATATGAAAATCGAATGTACTCTGCTCCACCGTCAGGAAGAACTCTGAAAATTATAAGCCAAATTAAAGGGTCACAGAGCAGCCATTAATGTTCTCTGCCCATTTTTACCTTGGAGTCATGTGCCCCCTAACTGAGAACACACAAACGAGTAAGGTATCTGGTTTCAGCTCAAGTTGAATCTAAAGCTTCCAGAAAGAATACCCAGATTTAATGCAATTTCTTCAAAGTCAGTGCTACTGATAACAGTAATGAAGAATTCTACCCCAAAGGATAATAACATAATGAGCAATTTGTCGCAGATCATCTGGGCCCAAAGCCTCAAACAATTTACATAGTTAATTTCTTTGGATCAAAATTTCTTTATCGTCCCAATGATTGTTTCCTTTTTGGGAGGTTATATTCTAACATACAATAGCTTCCAATATATAGTCCATACATGGCTCAGGATATTTATGGTAGAATTCTACTTTGTGGTAAGATCTCATGAGAGTAACCTAAAATTATATCCAGGTATAATAGATTTGGGGTTATTAGAACTCTATTACAGACCATGGTCAAAACCCCACTGTTTTGGGTTCAAAGATTCGTTGGATTTACTTGTTGCGTATTTGGTAGAAATCTAATGAAAATTTTGTGTGAGGCATCAAAAAATCAGTGAAACTCAGAGCCACACCTTATTGTTTATTTGCTATCTGAGACCAACTGAAGTAAATTAACCATGCATCCAGAACTGACAAATAAGACATTGCAGAAAAGGCTCTATTTGTGCAGTTCTTTATTTTATTTTATTCTTGATTCACTGCCACATTTCCTTTAGGAATGCTCCCCTTGAAAAGGCTCTGCTCCTCTTTTCATTTTCAGTATTTTCATTTTAATCTTTCTTCTTTCTAACCATTTTACTTTCCCTTCTCTTCTACTTTTGATAATGGATCCATCAAAACTTGCTTCCACAACCACATCTCATTCCTCAATGACTGCCTCCAGGTCTTCCTCAAGCTATGCGGATTTACACGGAAGTTTCCTCCTTTGTATTTTGAATCCTCTCAGGATCACAGATATCTTCATGATGAATTGCACTCCTCAAATAGCTGTTCTCTTTGCAAGCTGAGAGCTGCACTCAGTGCCATGCACAACCGTACTCTCAACCTCTCTCTCCAGCAGCACTGTATCATGCTATCTCAGATCTGTCTTGCCCCCACTTCCACTTCGTTCTTTGGCTCATTCGACGTTCTAATAAGAAACTTTTTATCTTTCTTTTTGACATTATGGAATGCAAGCTGCAACAACTCAGAGGTACCACACCTCTCTGGAACCTTCCTCCCCTCTCCTTCCTCTAACTCCATCTCCTCTCCTAACCCTACCTCTCGTTGGGTACTTACTAACCCTTTCAACATTCCATTCTCTGATATTTAACATTCTGTACTCAACAAGGTCTTAGTTTTATTCACCCAGCATCTACACCTCAACTAATTTCAGGCAAAACATGATATTGAACTTTTCTTCCGATGCCTTCGTCTCAATGCCCATTCTTCGGATAAAAGTCTTCTCCTCATCCCACAGGCCCTTTCACCTACTTCCAAGACTGTGCCTCCACCTTTACCCCTTCTTCTTACCTTTTACCTGCTTTCAACCTGTTCATTTAGAACTGGCAATTTGAAATCAGTTACTTTCTTTGCTCCTGTCACCCGAGCATATTTCCCTCTGAACTGACTGCACCTGATGCTCCCAGATCCAATTCCAACTTTGTCATCAAGCCTGCTGACAAAGATGGTGCTGTTTTAGTCTGACATGCTGCCCTCCACATTGTGGAGGCTGAGAACCAGCTAGTGGACACCTCCTTCTTTACCTCAACAATCATGACTTAACCATTGAAAATCAGCCATTGCATCCACAACTGTCACCATCTTCATTTCAGCTAGGGATCTCTTGCCCCACCACAGCCTCTCAGCTCATAGTCCCCAACCTCATACAGTCTGCTTCTACCTTATTCACAAAGTCTACAAACAAGACTGCATGGGTGCAAAGCCAATGTTTCTGCCTGTTCCTACCACTCAGAAGTTGTGTCTTCCTATCTTAACAGTTTTGCCCCTTGTCCAGGACACTCCTGTATACATCCATGAATATTTTGATGCCTTATATCAGTTTCAAATTTCTAGTTTGCAAACACCAACCACATCCTGTTCACCATGGTCATGCAATGCCCCTACACGTCCACCCCCATCGGGATGACCTTGAGGTTCTCTACTTCTTCCTGGAAAGATGAGCCTGAACTATCCTTTCCTCCACCTGGTTGAGCTCATCCTTACTTTGATCAACTGTTCCTTTAACTTACCTCAGTTTCTTCATATCAAAGGCCTGCACGGGCCCCAGTTATGCCTATTTCTTCATGGGGCACGTGGAGCATTCCTGTTCCAATCGTACTCAGGTCCCTCACAACAACCCTTTCTCAATGACATCATTGATGCTGCATCTCTCATTCAGAGTTGTAAAAATTAATCAATTTTCCATTTCCATTTCTAGTAATAAGCTGGCCACTCGTATCCATTAAAAACCTATCAACTCCCACAATTACCTGGATCATACATCCTCACACCTTGCTTCATGTAAAGACTCCATTCCATTCCCCCAGTTTCTCCATCTCCACTGCATCTGTTATGATGATGCCACCTTCTGCAGGGAATCCTCAGAAATGTGCAATTTTTTCCCTCAACTTTGGATTGATTAACAGGGCCCTTAGCTGCTCTTCTGTTGTCACCCCTTCTTTTCCCTCCCACAACAATGATAGGGTCCCCTGGACTTCATCTTCCACCCCATTAGCCTTCATATCCAAAGGATCATAAGCCACCATTTCTACAATCTCCAGCAGGATGCTACCATCAGATACATATTCCACTCCCCTCCCTTGTAATCATTCCATAGGGGCCATTGCCTCCAAAACAATCTAGCCAACTCTGCCCTCAGGCCCAACACCTCCCCACATCCCCTGCAGCATTTTCCCAATTGTAGAAGGTGCAACACCTCCCTCCTCACTACTCAAGGCCCCACTCAACCTCATCTCAAGTATTTGCCACTTATTTTGTCATCTCCTCTCCACTGGAGAGTTGAAATGCAGGCTGGGTGACCACTTTGTGGAACACTTACATTCTGTCCCCAAACCTGACTCTGGGCCTCCAACTGCCTGCCACTTCAACACAGAACCATGTTCCCTGGCTAACAGTTCTGTCTTGGACCTGCTGCAATGTTCCAGCGAAGCTCAGCACAAGCTGGAGGAACAACATTTCATCTTCCACTTGAGAACATTGCAGCCTTCAGGACCCAATATCAAGCTCAATAATTTTAGAACCTGAATACTTTCTTCCATGTCCTTTATGCACCCCCACACCCAGGGCCTGCCTTTAAATGGGTTGCTTTCAGCACAGCATATTTTTATCTACTCATAAACCCCAATAACATGTGTCTAGTTTTTGTTCTTCCCTGGTTTACTATCAACAATGCTTTGTCAGCCTAATCATTTTTCTCCCTTTGTCTGGGCTCTATTTCCATGTATCCACTCGTTCTTTTCCATCTTTCTCTCTCCAGAGATGCTGCCAAACCTGCTGACTTTTTCTAGCAATTCCTGCTTTTGTTTCTCCTTGTGGCTAGTCCACATCAAAAAAATTCTTCAGAGGAAGAATCATAAAAATGGTACAGCCAAGTGAATCTTCTAGCAATTCATATTGGAAAAACCCAGGAAGAGCATTTTGCAATATGGATTATATCTGCTATAGACAACCACAGCTGAACAGGTGAATTAAAAATCCTCAGATGTATTTCCCATTGCAAAATTGAGATTGGCCATCAGCCAGGAAAACAGATAACTTTGCTATTAACCTGGCTTGGGTCTACTTATCCAATAGTTTCAAGGTTAAGATAAATAAAGTAGTTAGACAGTATAATGATATTATTTATTGCAGTCTCATAATAGTAACATGTCCAGACATGTGCTGCAGGAGATGAAAAAAATCAGGTTTTAAAGAATTTGGAATATTGGCCAGAAAAAGCAGGAAACTCTTTGAGTTCCGCTCACGGCAGTCTTTCAGTTTTGAGATGAACCATGTTTAACTTTTAGAAATTTGGATTTGAAAAAGAAAACGTCATTAGTGGACAAGGTTTTCAGGAGAATTTGATTGTGTGTTTGAACAAGGCTAGACAATGTTGAAAGAATGTATGTAGAAACATAACATTTGACAATAAATGGATATTAAAAGGAGATACTAATCCAATAACTCATATCACTTTAATGTGAAAAAGTACTGCAGAAATGTAAAGAAAAATAGTAACCCCAAGAAAAGGGTTAGAAATATATAGACATATCAACTTAAGAGGAGGAGTGGGCCATTCTGCCCTTCAACCTACTCTGCTATTTAATATGATCATGGCTGATCATTCAGCTCAGTACCCTGTTCCTAATTTTTCTCCATACCCTTTAATCCCTTTAACTCAAAGAACCTTATTTAAGTCCTCCTTGAAAATAGTCAATGTTTTGGCCTCAAGCTTTCCATAGCAGAGAATTCCACAGGTTCATGCTGCTTTGGGTAAAAAATAATTCTCCTCATCTCAATCTTAAATGCCGATCCCATATCCTTGGACTGTGAGCCCAGGCTCTGGAATTCCTGGTCATCAGTAAGATCTCTCCTGCATTTATCCTATCTACTCCTGTCAGAATTTTATAGATTTCAATGAGGTCCCCCTAATTCTTCTAAACTCCAGTGTATATAACCTGAATTGATCCATTCGGCCTTCATATATCAGTCCTGCTATCCCAGGAATCAGTCAGGTTAACCATCGTCACACTCTCTCCATAACTGGAACATTCTCAGAGAAGGAGACCAAACCTGCATACCATACTGTAGGTGAAGTCTTGCCAATGTCCAGTACATTACAGCAAGCCATCCTTAGAGTTAACAACTAGTAAAATTGCAAGTGAGATAATAAAATGTGAGGCTGGATGAACACAGCAGGCCAAGCAGCATCTCAGGAGCACAAAAGCTGACGTTTCGGGCCTAGACCCTTCATCAGAGAGGGGGATGGGGGGAGGGAACTGGAATAAATAGGGAGAGAGGGGGAGGCGGACCGAAGATGGAGAGTAAAGAAGATAGGTGGAGAAGGTGTGGGTGGGGAGGTAGGGAGGGGATAGGTCAGTCTAGGGAAGACGGACAGGTCAAGGAGGTGGGATGAGGTTAGTAGGTAGCTGGGGGTGCGGCTTGGGGTGGGAGGAAGGGATGGGTGAGAGGAAGAACCGGTTAGGGAGGCAGAGACAGGTTGGACTGGTTTTGGGATGCAGTGGGTGGGGGGGAAGAGCTGGGCTGGTTGTGTGGTGCAGTGGGGGGAGGGGATGAACTGGGCTGGTTTAGGGATGCAGTGGGGGAAGGGGAGATTTTGAAACTGGTGAAGTCCACATTGATACCATATGGCTGCAGGGTTCCCAGGCGGAATATGAGTGGCTGTTCCTGCAACCTTCGGGTGGCATCATTGTGGCAGTGCAGGAGGCCCATGATGGACATGTCATCAAGAGAATGGGAGGGGGAGTGGAAATGGTTTGCACCTCCCAGTCGCAAACCATTTCCACTCCCCCTCCCATTCTCTTGATGACATGTCCATCATGGGCCTCCTGCACTGCCACAATGATGCCACCCGAAGGTTGCAGGAACAGCAACTCATATTCCGCCTGGGAACCCTGCAGCCATATGGTATCAATGTGGACTTCACCAGTTTCAAAATCTCCCCTTCCCCCACTGCATCCCTAAACCAGCCCAGTTCATCCCCTCCCCCCACTGCACCACACAACCAGCCCAGCTCTTCCCCCCCACCCACTGCATCCCAAAACCAGTCCAACCTGTCTCTGCCTCCCTAACCGGTTCTTCCTCTCACCCATCCCTTCCTCCCACCCCAAGCCGCACCCCCAGCTACCTACTAACCTCATCCCACCTCCTTGACCTGTCCGTCTTCCCTGGACTGACCTATCCCCTCCCTACCTCCCCACCCACACCTTCTCCACCTATCTTCTTTACTCTCCATCTTCGGTCCGCCTCCCCCTCTCTCCCTATTTATTCCAGTTCCCTCCCCCCATCCCCCTCTCTGATGAAGGGTCTAGGCCCGAAACGTCAGCTTTTGTGCTCCTGAGATGCTGCTTGGCCTGCTGTGTTCATCCAGCCTCACATTTTATTATCTTGGAATCTCCAGCATCTGCAGTTCCCATTATCTCTGATAAAATTGCAAGTGAGACAACTTTTGGCTCTAGGAGTTTGGTTGTAATGGTGGCCTTTAAAAAAGAGTTTAACTGTTTTAACTGGAGGCTGTGAACTCATTTGAGGTAAGGAGCTTTTATATAACAGTCAGTGTGGGTACGGAAGCTGGAATCTCCACGTTCAAATGAAAGGACCACATCAACTGAATAGCGTAACCATGTTTTTCATTACTCCTGGGAAGGATTTTCTTCTGCTGGGATAGCTTCAAGCTCCTTTATTTACTGACTTTTCTTCAGGCAATTGAGAGTGCCTACATGCCAAGGTGCTCCCATGCTTACCTGTCTGTCTCAGAAGCATCATCCTGTCAGCCAGTCTGACACTGCCATCCTCTGGCCTGCCACCTTTCCCAGTCTGTTCACCCTCCTTATCAGGGCAGGGCTCCCAGAAATGGCTTTTTAATTGCCTGCCTCACGAAAGGCCAAAATCCCACCAAAGCCACTTATAGGTTCCCAACTTGGATTTAGGATGATATTGATCTAATTTAGACTTGTGTCTTTTTTTTCCCCCTTTATTCATTCACAGGATGTAGGTGTGACTGGCTAGGCCAGCACTAATTGCCCATCCCAAATTAAGAGTCAACCATATTGCTGTGCTGTCACATGTAGACCAGACCAGGTAAGGATGGCAGTTTCCTTCCCTACAGGATATTAGTGAACCAGTCATCGTAAGATTCTTAATTCCAGATATTTATTGAATTCAAATTCCACAATCTGCCATTGCAGGATTTGAACCCAGGTCCCAAGAATATTGTCTGGGTCTCTGTATTAACAGTCCAGTGATAATGCCACTAGGCCATCCCTTCTCGTTGGTCTATAGGTCATATTAGCAATAGGCAGATAAGGAAAATAAAGAGGCATTTTCACTGTTAAGACCTTTAAGAATCCTATGTGTTTCAATGAGATCATCTTTCATTCTTCCAAACTCCAGAGAGTAGAGTCCCATACTGTTAAGCCTTTGCTCACAAGACAATCCTTCCATACCAAGCATCATCCTAGTGAACCTTCTATAAACTGCTTAGAGAACATTTAGAGAAAGTATGCATGACTTTGTTCGGAAAAAGTTCAATATTATGGGCTGGATTCAAAGAAGAGGAGTACATGTGCTTAGGAAGCAATAACATTCCTAAGATCTTCAACAGTATATGAGTCACCAACTGTGATACAAATGCAGGTGAGATATCAAACGTGAGCTACGGGCAGATGCATTTGGAGGTAAAGAGACAGATTCAATGGTAGGTAGAGGATGAGGAAGAGCTTTGATTTTTTTGGGCAAGAGAAAGGGAAATTGGCATAAAGTACCAGATCATCTGCATTTGAAAGCTAGAATAAACTTGTTATTAACTCTCTCACCACTGTCAATGATGACTCAAGTTATGAGAAAATTGACTAATTGACTAGATTAATAGAAAGATCAAATTATCATTTTGCAACACTCACCCAAGTCTATACTTTAAAAATGTAAGAAATTTATTAAATGCCAGATTTTAAACTATCATCAATATAAATGGAAAATCAGAATAAGTAGACCAATCAACAAAAATCTACCCTAACAATGAGAATTCTAGGAATCTATTTGGACAGAGAATGGGAAAAAAATCTGGTGGAGAGATTAATAAATACCGGACCAAGCAATGAATATCTACACCAAAAAAATACAATCAAACCTAAATAAACTTAATAAATATAACTGTGTAGACAGAGATCATGAGTTCTGCCTATAGAAAGGCCTCATTCCTTCTGGTAGTGGGCATAATAGTCATTCATTTTTGAGAGGGAGAAGTGTACTTATGATGTTACCCACTGATCTTGGAAAAGAGTGTGGGAGAGGAAAGGATTGAAGTCTCCACAATTCTCTGAAGTCCCTGAAGAAAATGGGCTTCAGTTGAGAGAACCATTATATCTAAAGAAGATATATATCTTGTTCTTAAATTCTTGGCGCCATTGACTAAAGGGATAACAAGGTGTAGAGCTGGATGAACACAGCCTGCCAAGAAGCATCAGAGAAGCAGGAAGGCTGACTTTTCAAGCCTAGGGCCTTTCTGCTCCTCTGATGCAGCTTGGCCTGCTGTGTTCATCGAGCTCTGCACCTTGTTATCTCAGATTCTCCAGCATCTGCAGTTCCTACTATCTCTTGACTAAAGAGACGTTGCAATCCCAAGTACACTTGCACAATAGCACATCAATGAGAAACACGGGTGAGGAGTCTTGATGAATCAAATGTTACTGACGAAGATTGTAACAAACATGTCTGAAATATTTGAGATGGTAAGTTGTTGAACTTAGCATCAGCAGATATTGAGCTAACTTCACACATGTCCATATTTGAAGTCCACACATTTTGGCCCACATGGACACAATGAGCTAAATGGTCTTATTCTGTGCTGTATGTCTTTCTATGTTTTGAGTACATTTTGCTACAGTTTCATTAAACAGTGAATTGTTACATACTTCTCCCCCTGCCCTATCTCCACGCTACTCCCCTCAAGCCTACTTCTCATAACCAAAACAAAATCTGCTAACTCAGTTGTATTTAAAATAACATCAACACTTTTTTTGTCACCTGTTAACCCAGTAATTGAGCCTCACTTCAGTAAGTAAACCTCCAATCAGGAATATAATTATAAACTGTTTTGAAGCAACTGCAAGGACTTCCAGGTGCCTAAACTGTAACCTTCAAATCCATTTTCTTCTGTTATTAGAAAATGCAACTCAGTCTAATCCTAAACATAAAAGATTCCTTTTAGGTAGCAAGAACTGCAGTTGCTGGAGTCAGAGATAACACAGCATGGAGCTGGAGGAACACAGCAGGCCAGGCAGCATCAGAGGAGCAGGAAAGCTAATGTTTTGGGTCAGGACCCTTCTTCAGAAATAGCGTTGTTTCACCTAGAAGGTCTCCTTGTCTTTACCTACCATCCCACCAGCATCCACATCCAGAAGATCATCTGATGCCATTTCCGCCACCTCCAGAGAGATGCTACCACCAGACACATAATCCGTTCCTCTCCCTTGCCCAACATCCACAGGGACCATTCACGTCAGGAGACTCTAGTCCACATTTCCTTCACTCCCAGCACCCTCAACAGCCCCACAGCATCTACCCCTGCAACCAGCAAAGGTGCACCACCTGCCCATTAACCTCGTCCCTCCCCACTACCCAAGGGCCCAAATATACCTTCCAGGTGAAGCATCATTTCACCTGCACTTCCCAGAATCTATTCTACTGCATTCACTGCTCACAATGTGGTCTCCTCTACGTTGGGGAAATGAAGCGTAGGCTGGGCGCTGGCTTTACAGAACATCTATGTTCTGCTTGCAACAAAGACCCTGAGCTTCCAGTTGCGTGCCACTTTAACACACGACCCTGTTTCCTGGCCAATGCCTCTGTCTCTGGCTTGCTGCAGTGTTCCAGAAAAGGTCAAAACAAGCTGGAAGAACACCTCATTTTCCACCTGGGGACCATGCAGCCTTCAAAATCCTCGCCCCCTACCTTGTTATCAGATAGCCTGTTATACACTACCTATTGTTAATCACTACCAGTTCCCATTGACAGACATTCACCCTCCCGGCCAGATCATTATGAACTCCATTGTCTATCCAACTGCTTTCCCCTCTCTTTGAGTTCAGTCCTATATTTACTCCTTATCCCATCCCCCTCCTTATATTCTGCATATTTTCCCAGCTCCATCAGTTCAGAGAAAGGGCCACTGGGCCCAGAACATTAACTCTGATTTTTTTTCTTCATAGTTACTGCCAGGATGGCTGAGCTTTTCCAGAAACTTCTGTTTCTATTGATTGTGTTGTGTGGTATTACTATTGTACAAAATAGGGCAGACTTCCATCAGATCTAGCAGCTCAGACCTGGGCATCCATGAGGTGTTATGTTCCATCAGCAGCAACAATGGCACAACATATCCAGCTTAAAATTAATGTTATGTCCATATAATATATATACACACACACCCAAGTTCTATCAAACTTCATTCTTTTGGATCAGCAATTGACCCTACAAATGCTTCAGTTTTTTTTTGTTGATGCACATTGATGAATGGTGAATACTTTTTCTTTAGGAAACAGTTCTACTGCATTAACTGCTTTGTGAAGAAATCATTTGACTTTTATCTATTCTGAAATTGTGCTTTATTTCTCCACATCTTCTGAAACTGCTCCATAGTTTTACAAATGTGGCATTCTTTCACCATTCTTGAACATGCTAATGCCTGTGAGTGTTCAAATTGACCATTCGTACCTGCTGTTTGACGTGCTGTTTGTATTGGCTTGTCAGTGTACATTTGTGGAATGTTAGTACATTATAAAATGGCTAGAGTCTGTCTATGTGGCTTTGATGTGCTGTGATGTGGTTTTTATGAACATACAAAATAAGAGCGAAAATAGAATATTTAGCTCACGTGCCTGCTCTGTCATTCAATAAGATCATGATTGATGTAAGTTTTGAATTACATATTCCTATCTAACATCAAAAACACTAGGATTTCCCTGCCTGATAAAATCTATTCACAGCAGCAACAAAAATACCGTAAGAACTGCTGATGTTGGAAATCAGAAACAAGAACAGAAATTGCTGAGAAAGCTCAGCAAGTCTGGTAGCGTCTGTGGAGAGAAAGCAGAGTTAATGTTTCTGGTCCTATGACCTTTCTTCAGCCCAGAATCCACTGTCCCAAAAATATCCAGTGATCCAGCCTCCACCACCTTCTTAGGCGAGAGTTTCAAAGGCTCACAACCACCTGAAAGATAAAAAGGTCTCATCTCTGTCTTGAAAGTGTGACTCCTAATTTTAAAATAGTGCAGACCCTGCTGACTCCCTGGCCAGAGGAAATATCCTTCTTTTTTCCACATCACCAAATTGTTTGGAATCTTACAAACTTCAATCAATCACTCGCTCTTTTAAAATCCATTCAAGACATGTCCAGGCTGTCAAATATATCCTCATAAGAAAACGCACTTATCCCAGGTATCTAGTAAACCTCCTCCAATCCACCTCCAATGCATACAGATGCCTCTGTAAATAGGGAGAACAAAACTGCATACAGTATTCGAGATGTGATTTCAGCAACATTTTGTATCATGGAGGCATGACATCCTTATTTGTAAGATCAATCCCTCTCATTATAAGGGATAAGTCCCTGTTAGTCTTCTTTAATTAGGGTGGCATGGTGGCATGGTAGCACAGTGGTTAGCACTGTTACCTCACAACATCTGGGACCTGGATTTAATTTCACCCTTAGATGATTGTGTGGAGTATGCACACTCTCCCTCGGTCTGTGTGGATTTGCTCTACGTGCTCTGGTTTCCAAAGATGTGCAGGTTTGGTGGAATTGCCATGATAAATGGAGGGGTGGGTTTGGGTTGGAAGCTGAATGGTCTGCTTTTACACTGTAGGGATTCTAAGAATCACTTGCTGTACTTAAATATTAAACTTTTGTGATTTATGCACCAAAATACCTCTGCACCTTGGAACTCTGCAGCCATTCTCAAATCTTTCCCTAATTTTGAAGTACATACAGGAGGCTACCTACCTTCCCCAGTCCCACCCCTCCTCCCTCTATTTGTTTATGATCTCCCTTCCCACTCCCCCTCTCTGAAGAAGGGCCTTGACTCGAAATATAAACTTTCCTGTTTCTCTGATGCTGCCTGACCTGCTCTGTTCTTTCAGCTTCATACTGTATTATCTCTGACTCCAGAATCTGCAGTTCTTGCTATCTCTACATGAGGCTTTGTTCTGTTTACCTCAAGGATTTAATTATTCTGCAATAGATAAATGCTGATGGCTTTAAAACTTGTAATCTTGCATTAAATTGGTTTCATTTGAATTTATATATATTTGATCAGAATGCTGTTAAATTGTATTATAGCAGTGCTGTAGTATAGGCTTCTAATAATGCTTTAAATTCTATAATATGGCAACACTGCAGAGTGCTACTCCATTGAAAGTCAATTCTTTTTATAACTACATGGAATGTCTGCACAGTTGTTGGGGATTTTCTGGCATTTTTTCCCAATCGAAGTGGTGGTGTCATACTTTCTGAAAATTTCCCTGCTTTCCAAAGCCAACATAGAAATGTCCTGCTATGTTCTGTTAAAAAAAAATGGTTTTCCACTGTATACAGACTAATGCACAACATGCATCACCTTGCACAATCTTTCGAATAAACTTATGCGGATGCATCCTTAATAAATCTTCCCCCTAAAATCATGATTAACTCATGAATATCTTGATATTATCACAATTTTTATATGCTTCTAATATCTTCTTCCATTAAACACCATGTTCAGAATCTTTTAAATTGCCTTTTAGTTGCCTTAAATTTACCGCATACTTAAACCAATACTGGGCATCAGTATAAATTATTTTCTCTTCCTTGCTCTATTTGCTGTAGCCATGCTTCATGAGCCTGTTCACGAGGGCATCAACACTGTTTTTGAATGAGTAAGTACTCCTTTTCATTTCTACCCTTCTAAGCCTAGTCTTTTGCACAAAAAACATTTTCCCTCATTTGCCCATAGTTATTTCTAATTGAACTCCAAATTGGTCCAATAGATTTTTCTCCTGTAAGGATTCTGACATTTCCCAGTGTGACTGGTGTGATCTAGCCCACACTATTTTTCGTGTGCCTGTTTTCAGCTTTGAGAAAAAGGGTTTCTTCTAGAATGCACCTTATTTCCTGCTTGCTACTTCCATATGAGTTGCTGACTGTTTGTCTGCTCTGTACATAATGCTACCACGCAATAAGCTACATTGTGTTTTGCAAGGCCAGTGCCTATTCTTGCTAAGATTCAATAGTGGTTTATCCTCTACCACTACTAATGACATGGACCCTTACCTCAGCTCAGAAAAGAGGATTGGCGGCAGCGTTCTATCAAAAGCACAAGTTGCCAATGGTCAGTACCAGCTATTTGCAACTACTGACTCACTGGCTGACTCAGTTTAATCTTTAGGCAGTAAAATTATAAACTCACTTTTCTTCTGAAATGCATTTCCTCCCTCATCAAGAGATTTTTATTCAATTTTGCATGAATATCTCAATTTTCAAAGAAGTAATACTCTACAGCTTTGCCATAACAGAGAATTTAAAACATTATTTGAAGACAATACTGCATCTCTGCCAAATAATAGAGTTTAACGTATAGCAGATCAAGAATATATAAATTAAAACTAAATCAATTTAATGCAAGATTACAAGTTTTAAAGCTATCAGTATTTATCTATTGAGATCTCATGTAATAACAACCCACATCAGAGTTCAACATGCCATATGTTGACGGCAACACTGTACAGTTAACCATCATCATTAAAATTAACAAGAACCAGAGATGAAACTGTCTCCTTTGGGATCTCACATTAGACTGGTAATCCTTCACCCAAAGACAGTGTGACATAATCATATTAGGTGGCGCTTAATAAAATCTCCATCTTCAATCCTTCCAAATCCATTACTTTACATAATATAATCCACCCTCTTGACCCATGCCGGTGATTGGCATTTTATTAGAATCATTTTGTTCCTTAACAGATCCAACAGTTCCTTTATCAAATAAGTTCTAACATTTTTGTTTTTGTTATTTTTGTGCAGTGATTGCAACCAGGGGAGGTCCTTGAATGGGGCTGTTGACCTGGGCCAATCAGGAAGAACTGGCCGACCAATACAAACAGGGGATAATCTGCATCTCCATGTCCACGGGTTTGGTAGGAGAGGAGGGCCATTGGGGTAATCAGAGTTGGGGATGTGCTGTGTAGCGGGCACCTGGGCTGGATGTTGCCACAGGAATTGACATGCAGGAATGCGCTGGGTGTCCGGTTCGTGGCCATCATCATTCAAGGCCTGAAAACGGTGGTGCTTGGACCCGACATTGTGCACCAGTTGGAGGACGCTCAGGTGTGCAGTAGAATCCCTTCTGCGTGCACCACTGCTAGGACAGAATTTAACATTGGCCCTGTAGGACTGAGCAAAAATCTTATCATTTTGCTAATACTGGACAAAAACTTTTAAGTTTCTAAAAAAACCAGAGCTTTTAAAATACACAAAAAAGGGCAGCTGGGCTATACAATCACAGGGATAGCTGTCTGAAACCAAAACCAGACCTAAGACAACAACTTCAAACATCCTGCAGCCATCAGAGACATCAAGCCATTCAACTTTGGTTTAATTGCAGGCTTCAATCTCAGCTGGAGGGAGAAAAAAAGAGAGAGAGATAAGGAAAGAGAGAGAACGAGAAAGAAGAATGATCCACCTCAAGAGCAATCTCCCACAGCTACCAACAAGAGAAGGACTGTAGAGAGCTACCCGCACTGAGAAAGACTCCTTCATCCCTCTCCAACCACCAGCGGTTGACCGTGACCTGCAGACCGAACAACTAACAACTTTCAAGAACCACCAACCTGATCAACTTTACAAAGCCTCAGACACATCTTGAGTGAAAACCTACTCACAAAACCTACCAAAAGGAAGAAAACCAAAGAACTCACTCGTTACATCCCCAACATGTATTAGTGCATCACCGGACTCAACCCAGACTGAATCACTACACTGTCTGAAGTCTTCAGCCAAAAACCGGTTATGGCAAATGGGAATGGCAAGCTGTAATTCAAAATGCATTTATCCCCAGTGATGATCTTATTTTGCTTGAGATCCAAAAGTATCCAACCTAGCTAGCAGGGAGGGGACAGTGGGTTGGTGACAGTGCAGGGCACCCCAGCATCAGGAAGTCTGATTAAAGTGTCAATGTTTAAAACTACTGTTTAATTTATAACGGTAAGTGGGCTGGGTAAGTGGTTAATAGTGGCAGTTTTGCAGACAACACAGTATAGAGCTGGATGAGCACAGCAGGCCAAGCAGCATCGGAGGAGCAGGAAAGCTGACGTTGCAGAAGGGTCTCAACCTGAAACATCAGCCTTCCTGCTCCGCTGACGCTGCTTGGCCTACTGTGTTCATCCAGCTCTACACCGAGTTATCTCAGATTCTCCAGCATCAGCACTTCCTACTATCTCTGCAACACTGTTTTGCATTTGTTTTTCTATCATTTGTAGTTTATTCACCTTTGTATTATTTCACTATTTGTCACTCTTGCCTTTTCATTTCTTGTGAGATACGCACTTTTGTATTTAATAAACGCAGAGATTCTTTGCCCTGAAACACCTGCCTCCTGATTTATTACCCCACCTTCACTAAGTCCAGTGTCAGAACCAATGATCTAGTGGGTGATCCAGGCTGCCTGAGAGTTCGGGTAGGGTTACAGATCACACAACCAGAACTCTCTACGACTTAACTTCTGTAGTGGGGAATGTGCTTGAATCTATCATCAAGGAAGAAACAACAGAACATCTATATAGAAAGTGCCCCTTTGGACAAAACGCAGCATAGGTTCATGAAGGACAGGTCATGTTTAACTAATTTGCTGGAATTCTATGAAGACATTATGAGCGTGATGGACAAAGGGGACCCAATAAATGTGGTGTATCTAGATTTCCAAAAGGCATTCGACAAGGTGCTACACATAAGGCTTGCTGCATAAGACAAGTACACGGCAGTGCAGAAAATGCATTAGAAAATGTATGAGGATTGGTTGACTTACAGGGAGCAAAGAGTAGGGATAAATGAGTGTTTTTCTAGTTGGCAATTAGTGACTAGTGGTGTGCCTCAGACATCAGTGTTGGGACTACAATTGTTTACAATTTACATAGATAATCTGGAGTTGGGGACCACGTGTAGTGTGTCAAAGTTTGCAGATAACACTAAGTTGAGAGGTAGAGCAAAGTGTGCAGAGGACTCTGAAAGTTTGGAGAGAGATACAGATAGCTTAATTGAGTAGGCTAAGGCCGAGAAGATGGAGTGCAATGTTGACAAATATGAAGTCATTCATTTTGGTAGGAATAACAGTTAAAAGGGCTATTATTTAAATGTAAAACAACTGTACAGAGGGACCTAGCTGTCCTTGTGTATGAATTGCAGAAGGTTAGTTTGCAGGTAAACATGTAAATAAGAAGGCAAATGGAAATTTGTCCATCATCGTTAGAGAGATTGAGTTTAAAAGCAGGGAGGTTATGTTACAGATGTATAGTGTGCTAGTGAGCCACACCTGGAATATCGTGTGCAGTTTTGGTCTCTTTACTTGAGAAAGGATGTATTCTCACTGGAGGTGGTTGCAGAGGAGATTTATTAGGTTGATTCTGGAGTTGAGAGGGTTAGATTATGAGGAGAGACTGAGTTGACTGGGATTATATTGATTGGAATTTAGAAGAATGAGGGGCGATCTTATAGAAACATATATATTATGAAGGGAATATATAAGATAACAGGAGGAGCGTTTCTATTGGCAGGTTAAACTTCAACAAAAGGGCATAGCATCAAAACTAGGGGGAGCAGATTTAGGAACAAATTGAGGAGGAACGTCCTCACCCAAAGGGTTGTGAGTCTGTGGAATTCCCTGCTCAGTGAAGTAGTTGAAACTTCCCCATTAAATGTTGTTTGAAGGTAAGATAGACTTTTTTTTAAACAGCAAAGGAATTAAGGGTTTTATGGTGAGAGGTTGGGCAAGTGGAACTGAGGCCATGGAAAGACAAGCCATGATCTTATTAAATGGAGGACCGGGCTCGAAGGGCCAGATAGCCAACACATCCTCCTGGTTCTTATGTTCTTCCTCCTGCCCTGGTCCATCTTACAGCTGAAAGTGACATGTCTCATGAGCACTGCCCCCATGACAAGGACTGTCCCCTCATGAGCACTTATCGATATATCCTATTTCTCAGGACTGCAAGTTTTCTTTACATAATTCACCCTTTTAATCTTTGAACCTTTGAACCAAAGCAAGGTCTGCTTAAGGGGGAATAAGGAGAAGGATCAATGACCTCCTTTGATCTGTCTGGGTAACTGACACAGAGTAAGGGGACAACCAGTAATGTACAAAATAAGGAGAAATTTTTCACACAAAACATGTGGACCTTTGGAATTTTGTACCACAGAATTCTATGGAGGCTTAGTCTATTTAAGGTAACTCTGAATGGTGGGGCAAGCTCGAAGGGCTGACTGGCCTACTGTTGTTCCTGTACCCTTATTTCCAAATTCCACGGGAATAGTTACCACCCCAGCCCCTTCAGTGAAGGCCTCGAAAGATTGTTAATTGTTAATTGTGACACTGAGAGCTGGTAACATTACTGAAACATAGTCAATCCCAGTGAATTCATCCACATATAAATGTACATGAAATACGTTGTACTATTCCAGATTAGCGTTAGAACGGAAAGTTTAGCGTAACGAGCCTTACACAGCCCTTTGAGTTTCTCAATGAACGTTAAGTCCTCCAGGCCTCCTAGCAATATTTCTTAATTATATTTCCCATGTTCACAAGAGGAGGGAATAGCACTGAGTATCAATTACAGAAACTGTTGAAAGTTTGGTAACTCAATGAACAAGGACAATGAGGGATATGGAGCAGTCAAAGATGATAAGACAGTTGGTGACTGGCTCTCTGTTATGAGTACTACTATGCCAGAGGTAAGTTTTGTCTTGCTTTGATTTCTTGTTTGCAATGAGGGAAGGAAACAATCTGCCCAAAGTCTTATCCTCCACTACTCAATATCATCCCTGCCAAGCTGTTGAAAGTAAGGCTTTGATGCTTCCATGGAGATATTGATTACCCGTATTGTGCGGAGGGAGTGAGAATTAAAATGAAGGAAGTTAAAGAAATCCTGCTGAATTGCAACTGAATCTAAACCAGTACTTCCTTCAGCCAAGACAGATGGAATTGCTTTTTCCATTATGTTTGCAGTGTTGGAAGGAGCAGAACTGAACGGAAGCTAAGATCTAAAAGACTCAAAGCTGCTAAATTAACTAATATCTTCACAGGGAATCTACTTTGGAGAAAACCTGTCTAAGTTAATTCCACAGTAGTGCTACTTCACCTAGTCTTAAGGTCTTATCTAATCAATGTGCAGCCTGTTGATACATATCAATTCTCTCAAAGCCCTATAGATCAGAATCTTCAGCGGAAAGATCAATAATTTAAACTTTTCCAAGTGGCAAATGTTCCAATGATATCACCCTCAGTTGAGGAAATCCTTTCTGTACAGCCCAATATCTTTTAAAGATGGAGCGTCATATACCAATTGGTCCCAACTTCTATGATGTGCAGCTAGAATGTTGGCCTTTCTTTCAAAAGGAACAAAGGATAAAAGTAACGAGGTTTTGCAATAACAATGCAAAGTATTAGTCAGCTCACAGCAGGAATACTGTGAACAGTTTTGGGCCCTTTATCAAAGGAAAACTGTACCGGCATTGGAGGCAGTCTGGAGAATGTTTGCAAGGCTGAGACAGGTATGGAGGGCCTATCTAATGAGGAAACTGAATAAATTGGGTCAATACTCATTTGAACATAGAAGAATGAGAGACGACCATATTGAACCATGTAAGGTTCTTAGGGGTATTAACAGGATAGATGGTGAGAAGTTGTTTCACGTAGAAGATTCAAGGAGCAAAATACATAATCTCTGAGTAAAGGAACACCCATTTAAGACAGAGATGAAAAGAAATTTCTTTTCTAGAACGCAATGAATCTGTGGAATTCTGAACCACAAAAGGCTATCAAGTTTGGATAGTTACGTATATTCAAGGCTGAGATAGATTTTAATCAGTAAAGTAATCAGGGGCTATGTAGCAAAAGGCAGGAAATTGGAGATGAGGGTAATCACAAACAGAAACAGAAATTACTAGAAAAACTCAGCAGGCCTGGCAGTATCTGTGGAGAGAAATCAGAGTTAATGTTTTGGTCCAGTGACCCTTCTTCAGAATGGTCAGTGGACCCAAAATGTTAACTCAGGCTTCTCTCCAGTTGCTGCCAGACCTGTTGAATTTTTTCCAGCAAATTCTATTTCTGTTTCTAATTCCCAGCATCCACAGTTCTTTGGGTTTTTATTTTCAGGCCAGCCTTGATTGTGTTGAATTGCAGAACAGATTCAATGTGCCAAATTGCATACTTCTGCTCCTGTGTTTTTTGGTGTTTTGGTCTTACTTACCAGCTCTGATTGGTGGTATTCTTGGAGAGTTGATCTGTCCTCAACACATGATAGCTGCAATTTGATCTCAAATTTGATCCACAAATTTTACTGTAATTGCCTCCTAAACGCTAGATCCTCATTGCTTGTTGGGAATATTTGCTTGTGGAATCATGACTGCTCCTGTTGCACAAGAATGGTGATCAAGTGAAGTGGGGAAACTAAAGTTGAGGATGAACTAAAGGAATCAGAGATGGGAGATGCATTGATTCAATGAATAGCCAATGGCAATTCATTGAAGTGTATTCATAACTAATAACCATACTCGTACACCTCAGATTTCACTCAAAATTAACAAATAATATAATTTACTGATAGTCTATATTACAAGCAATAGGCATAATGCCCCAATATCAGACTAAAATTAGTGAAGATTCTATTTCCGTTCTCAGTGCTGCTGTTTTACTTTTATGCACCGTGTTGCTTCTTCTTGGGAAGTTTAGAACCCAGGGAGTATAGTTAAAAACTAGAGGCCTCCCATTTAAGACTAAGATGAGGTAATTTTATTTTCTCTCAGAGGGTTGTTGGCCTGTGAAATTCCTTTCTCCAGAGAGCAGCAGAGGCTGGATCATTGAATATATTCAATGTTGAGTTAGAGATATTTTGATTGACCAGGGAACCAATGAGTCTGGGGGACAGACAGGATAGTGGAGTACAGCCAGATGAACAATGACCCTATTGAAAAGGCTGAGCAGGATTGAGGGACTGAATAACCTATTCTTGCTCCCGCATTTTAAGTTCTTGATCTCCCACTTCTGCAGAAAATACTGATGCCTATACACAATCCATTTTCCAACTCAAGTAGCATTTCATAAATCCCAGTCCACATAATTCCCTTTATTCAAATTCACACAGCCATGTTTCCCTCTTTTATCCACCGTTCATTGAACACAATCCGCTTTCTATGGAATCCCAGATCAGAATGTCATGGAGACAAGAGTCCATGACCAATTCTTTCTGGGAAGCTTACTCCATCAAGTGTCAATAGGGCATTTGAAGTGGTTGGGTATTGCCACTACAAAGAGGAAGTTGGGGTGGGAGGTCACACTCAGAGGAGAGCTGATGACCAATTTAATGCTGGCAGCATGATTAGATGACAGTGTCACCGAGAATGTGGTGTCTGCTGCCAAATCCAGCATCACGCAAGGCAGAGGTTTGTCACTGGATCCCAGGCCTAAAGAGTGTAATGGTGGGAGGGATTTAGGTCATGGGGAGGCAGGCTCTTAGCTACCCTCCCGCCTGATTAAAACAAACATGCCACAGCACAAGCAAAAGATGCTGGCTCCAATCACTTTCTGTCCTCAGTCCTTATTTTCATTTCTATTTCTGCTTGACATTTTTCACTCTCCCTCCTTCTGATATCACATTCACGTATCATAGGCCCTCTCCCTCTGAGAGTCCGTTACTTAACCTACACTTTCTTTCCCTCTGATACCTGTCTTGCCTAAAGCCAGGATGAGTGAGTGTTGTGAACTATTTTGATATCTCATATTTAATTCTGTCACCATGGAGATGAATGTACCAAATGCTATCACTCCTCCCCAACCCCATCTCTCCAACTCGAATGGCTAGATGTGTAGAGATCCCACTGAATTCTAGAAGCTCTGCCTCTTGAGCTGCTCATTGCAAGATGGCTGGAGGATTACAAATGCTTTTCTGTCTCTCCCTCCTGTGATTTCTTCTCCTGCCAGGGAGCAAGATAAAAGATAAATGAATGAAAACAATAATACACCGTGATTAGATGCATGGAGGTTAACTAAGGATGAAAGAGGAACTGGTATGGGTACTGTTTACAGATGTGGATGGGTGTCAGTGATAGACGGATAAATAGATATGTGAGGAAGCTTGCATCTGCTGTTTATCTTTGATTGAGGAGTGTTAATTTGGAGTAGGGCGGGGTGAGACATCTAGAGTGATCACAGATATCAGTATGTAGGTGAATTTGTTCACCTTTCCTGCCCTGTTTATGTCTTTGAAGCACTTTCAAAGCCAAATCCACAAGCTGAGCTCTATTCTTATACCTCCTCTGTTTACAATGCAAACTCTATCCCAAACCCTCACATCCTGGCGTGCCCTATAATTACTAGAGTTGAAATCGTATTACATGGTTTCACATTAAACCTGTTCCAGCTACTTGGCCAACCATGAAACTGTCTGAAAATGTAGTAGCTTGGCCAAGAAGCTACTGATGGGCGGGTTGAACTTGCTTCTACTCACAACTGGACACGTCGGATCCCAACTCAGCATGACACCAAGTTAAAGTCCAACCCCTTACATATTACTTCACTGCTACAACCACCACCCATATTGTATTTTGCTCTCCATTCTATGTTATGTATGATCACTTAAGATCTTTTGTTGCAATACAACAATACTCTTCAGCCACTACACAAAATGGGTGGCTCATCTTTCTGAAAAACTGTTTTGTTTTATTTGATAATTAGTTTGAATATTGTATGCTTAGCTAGATTCAGTTTTTGGAGCTAAAGAAGAGTCCTTGGTCACTAAACATAACACTTACTAATTTATGCCTGAATGAATTCTATCATTACTTCACCCTTAATGAGTGAAAGTGTTTGCACACAAATAAAATTAAATTGTAAGGTCGACTGACTTTGCCAACAGGTACCATTTATACAATTCCAGACAGAACAAATAGATTTCTCAAGGAGCCTTAAAGTGAAAATAAGCCAGCTGTTTAAACCCGGGGTCTCAAATCAATTAGGTAATGAACTTGCTCTGAATACCTCAAAGTACGTTTGTTGGCAGTACGCTTTAAATGATTCTTACAGAACACTTAAAAAATAACCAAATCTCTACTTCTAAGAAGTACTTAAAATACTTAAAATAATCGCAACACTGAAAGGAAAAAAATAACCAAAATTTGGAATAAAACATTTCATAACTGAAATTTGCCTGGACTCCAATTATTTATTTTTACAAAAATTGATTTATGAACTTTTAAGGCAGCTCAAAAGAGCAACTGCACCACACTATATGACATTGAACCATACTGTTTCTGGATTCCAACCCTGGGCCATACTGAGCAAGGTGATCTCACTGGGCATTTGCCCAAACAATCCTCTAGAATCAGGAGAAATGAGGTCCTGTCCTGTTTGTTACCCAGTGCCTCCTGTTCATGGGGTGCGTAAGTGTGACTGACTGCTGGGCAGCAACAAGTTTGTGCTGAGCTTTGAAACTGCTCCACTGTGGAGATGAGCCACAATGAGTGGACTTAGCAGAAGATCTGCCACTTGTATCCCAAGGTACTAATTTGCCATAAAGTTGTGTTCCAGTGTTGAGCTACTGCTTTAAGGAGAGAAATGTGGGAATGAAAAGCTAACTCAATTTGGCACTGTCATTTGAACACTTTCACATACAGCCCTTGCTGCCTGCCAGAGATGAATATTCTGTCTTATGAAGTTCCATATGGGAAAATGGCAAGCATTTTTATGGGCCTGTAAGAGGTAACGTAATCTCTGCACATCATTACATAAAGGAAAATCTGCTAAGGTTATTAACAGACTAGCAGGGAGCCTGAGATATGTTTTTCAGCTAAATGTTCCATGTTGGACTCAAGCTCAAATCATTAATCTTGGGAAAAGCAATTCATGGCAAAGAGCCACTGGGAATGAAGTTTATGGCCATTAAGCCCACACATTTGAAAACATGTTCTCCAAATATTCTTCAGGAGACCAAATAAATAATCAATGGTGATGGGGCGTTGACTACAGTTAGTGTGTGACTGAGTGAGATGAGGGAAACAGGAGGAAAAGCACAGGGAAGTGTTTACAGCATACCTGTGACATTTTATACCTCCCTCAGGTTCACACAATATACCTTTATGATGATATTGGAGTTACAGCTATTTCCTTTAGATAGCAATCTACAAAACATGGTATTTTCAATTTTCATCCCTCCGCTCCTGTAAGTGGTCATTCATTTTGACTTAATTCTATGACTATTATATCTATATTCAAGAGTCAGTAAAACAGGCAATGAGAGAATATCAATTGCTGGAGGTCAACACATTGCTGTGGCCCACTAGCAGACCAATCAGGAGTGAGAAATCAAAGTGCTTTGCTCTTCCCCAGCCCCAACTCCACCCACTGTCACAGCTAACCATTCCCATTTTGATTCATTGTTATCCATTTTAGTTAGGCCTTTGACAAAATCCCTGAACTGATCAGCAAAATAAAAGCTCAGGGACACTTGGTAAATTGGATCAAAAATTGGGTTTAGTGACAGGTGACAGAGGGTGGTTGTAGAAAGCTGTTTGTGTAACTTAATATCTAGTGGCATTGCACAGGCAGCAGTGCTGGGTCCCTTATTGCTTGTGATGTTCATATATAATGCAGATGAGAATATGTGGGGGAGGTAATGAGAAGTAAGTTTGAGGATAATACAAAGATTGGCTAGGTGGTTAACAATGAGATGGAAGGTCTTGGTTTAAGGTATATATGGATTGGTCAGTTGGGTAGATCAATAGCAGATGGAATTTAAGCCTGATAAATGAGAGGTGATGGAAGATGTAACAAGACAAGGGAGCACTCAAAGAATGGCAGGAAATTGGGAAGCTCTGAAGAACTGAGGGATCTTGAGGTGCTTGTCCACAGATCCCTGAAGTTAGCTGGGCATGTTAATAGGTTGGTTAAGAAAGCATACAGCGTGCTCATCTTTATCAGTTGAGATATTTCTGCCATCGAAAGGCACAGGTGAGGTGTCAGAAGACTGGAGGTTGGTTAACATGGTGCCACTATTTAAGAATGGTGGTAAGGAAATGCCAGGGAAATGTATACCAGTGAGCCTGGCATTGGTGGTGGGCAATTCGTTGGAGGGTAATCCTGAGGGACAGGATTTACATCTACTTGAAGATGCAAGGACTGATTCAGAATTGTCAATATGGCTTTGTGCTTGGGAAATTGTGTTTCATGAATTAGAGTTTTTTTTGAAGCAGTTAAGAAAAGGATTGATGGATGCAGAGCAGTAGACGTGATTTATATAGGTTTTAATAAGGTGTTTGACAAGGTTCCTCATGGTAGACTGGTTAGCAGAGGTTAGATTACATAGAATAGAGGGAGAACTAGCTATTTAGATACAGAGCTGGCTCAAAGGTAGAAGGCAGAGGGTGATTGTGGAGGAGAGATAATGGGGACTACAGATGCTGGCCAATCCGAGATAACAAAGTGTGCAGCTGGATGAACACAACAGGCCAAGCAGCATCTCAGGAGCACAAAAGCTGATGTTTCGGGCCTAGACCCTTCATCAGAGAGGGGGATGGGGAGAGGGTTCTGAAATAAATAGGGAGAGAGGGGGAGGCGGACCGAAGATGGATAGAGGAGAAGATAGGTGGAGAGGAGTGTATGGGTGGGGAGCTGGGGAGGGGATAGGTCAGTCCGGGGAGGACGGACAGGTCAAGGATGTGGGATGAGGTTAGTAGGTAGGAAATGGAAGTGTGGCTTGAGGTGGGAGAAGGGGGGGATGGGGAGAAAAAGAACAGGTTAGGGAGGTGGGGACGAGCTGGGCTGGTTTTGGGATGCAGTGGGGGAGGTTGACCTGTCCGTTCTCCCCGGACTGACCTATCCCCTCCCCACCTCCCCACCTATACACTCCTCTCCACCTATCTTCTCCTCTATCCATCTTCGATCCGCATCCCCCTCTCTCCCTATTTATTTCAGAGCCCTCTCCCCCCCCCCCACTTCTGGTGAAGGGTGATTGTGGAGGGTTGCTTTTTAGACTAGAGGCCCGTGTCCAGCAGTGTCCCACTAGGATCAGTGCTGGGTCCGCTGCTTTTTGTCATTTATGTAAAAGATTGAGATGTGAACATAGGAGATATGGTTAGTACATTTGCAGATGAGACCAAATGAAGTTCAAGAAGCTTGACACTATCCAGGACAAAATGTTTTGCTTTAGTGGCCCCTGTCTACCACCTTCAACATTCACTCTTTTGATCTTCAATGTACTGTAGCACCCTATACAATCTACAAGATGCACTGCAGAAACTCACCAAGCCTTCTTCAGCAGCACCTTCCAAAGTTGTGAGCCCTACCAGCCTCAAGAACAAAGACAGCAGAAGCAAGGAAATAACCTGTAAGTTCCCCTCTACACCACATATCTTCTTGACTTAAAACTGTGTTACCATTCCTTCAATGTCACTTGGACAAAATCTTATCGCTCATCCCCCAATGCCATAGGACCATGTCTGTTCAAGAAGGCAGCTCATCATTATCTTCAGCTTGGCAACAAATGTTGCTAGCCAGCAACACCCATGTCCCATTAGTGAATAGAAAATAACTTTTTTACTAAGTTACATTCTCTTTCTCTAATCATGAGTATGCGTCACTTCCTTCTATAACATCACAGACGAGTATTACACTGCATCCTTTATAGTGCATGAACTTAGTGTGTTGACAAAATGAGCACCCAATATAGTTTAAATATATGGGAAATTCAATAACAACACCTTCACATAATAATCAGTTATTACATTAACAGTAGACTGAGGACAGAAAGATTTGGAGAAACTTATGAAGGGTTGGCTGTGGATCTCCGGTAGTTAAAGACTCCAGCTTATGGCTCTTGCTTTGGCCTGGATAAGGGAAAGAGGTTTTACTGAATTCTCTTGCATGATTTATGGAGGTGTGAGATGACATTCAAGATTCCTTTTCTATATCTTTAATTTGTGTTTCTGTCCTCCACGTGGAAGCACTCTGCTAACACAAGCCCTTTATTTTTATATTGTAAATTTCAAAATCCAGTCTTCGAGTTAGTTCAGGGGAAAACAATTGTAATTAAATGGGTCAATTTTTCTTTTAGATTCCCCATCTGATTATTGCTGATTGATTTGGAGTACTGAACTTAGAACCACAGGAACACGTGTAGACCATTTATCCGTTTGAGGCTGCTCTACCATTCAGTGAGATCACAGCTGACCTGTGACCTAATTTCATACTTCTGTCTTTGTCCTCTATCCCTTAATACTTTTGCTGAGCAAAAATATATGCTTGCTCAGATTTAAAATTTACAGATCATCTAGCATCAACTGCTGTTTGTGGAAGTGAGTTCAAAAACATTAGCATCCTTTGTGTGTAGAAGTGCTTCTGAGCATCTTTTTGAATGGATTAGCCCTAATTTTTGGATTATGCCCCCTAGTTATACAATCTCCAGCCAGCAGCAGTAGTTTATCTCTGTCAATCCTGTCTTTCCCTGTCATTATCTTGAAAACTTTGATTAGATCATCCCATAACCTGCTAAAACTTTGCAAAAATAAGCCTAATTTGGATAATCATTCCTCATAACTTAATCCCTGCTCCAGGCATTATCCTTGTAAGCCTACATTGTACTTCCTCCAAGGCCAATATACCTTTCCTAAGGTGTATCCTTCCATGCTCACAACTCTCCATGTGGGATCTAAACAGGGTTTTGTATAACTGCAGGATAACTTCTGCATTCTTGCATTACAGTATTCTGGATATAAAAGACAGTATTCTATCAGTCTTTTTGATTATTTTCTGCACCTGTTCAGGATATTTTAAAGATCTATACACCAGAATGCTGTGCCTCTTTGGACATCCATTGTATTTAATTTCATACCATCTAGAAAATATCCTTATCTACCCTTTTGTAGTCCAAAATGGATATCGTCACACTTGCTTACATGGAAATCTAGCTGTCTACATTTTTTGTCCATTCAGCTAGTCCATTAATATTCCTTTGTTATTTTATACTATCATCTACTCTGTCTACAAATTCTAAGTAAGTTTATCTTCAAACATTCCAAATTGAAACAAGAAAAAAAAACAATTGCTCTCTCAGTAGAAAGAGAAAACTGGTGGTGGTTTAATCTGAGGGTCACCATCCATCTGGTGACAGAAGAGGGTGAGATGGAAAGTTCTTCATAGTAACCTCAGTGTTAGCTAGCACTCTGGAATACTTGTTGCTTTTCAAATAATGCTTCTGGATGCTTTAAGCCAACTTGGTTGCAAAACGAAGCCTGAGTAACATCCCACCTGAAATATTGTATCTCCAACATTGCAGAACCCTGTCAGTTCTGAAGCAGACCTTGAATCTCTGACTTTCTGACTCAGAACTAAAGTGTTACGATGGAACTAATCCGACAATGACAGAAAGTGCCACTCTTCATTACAAGATTTAAAGATTTAGAATTATTCAAGCCATTTCCTCATATTAGCAGGTTGTCAAAAGTGATTTGGGATGAATGGTTTGAATGAGTATTTTGTCAAACCTGCCTAGATGGGTGCAGCTCCAACAACACTCAAGAAGCTCAGTTTCTTCTCGGACAAAGTCGTGCACTTGACTAGGTTAGTAAATTTGCAGATGACACTAAGGTCAGTGGAGTTGTGGATAGTGATGAAGGATGCTGTAGGTTGCAGAGAGACATAGATAAGCTGCAGAGCTGGGCTGAGAGGTGGCAAATGGAGTTTAATGCAGACAAGTGTGAGGTGATGCACTTTGGTAGGAGTAACCGCAAGGCAAAGTAGTGGGCTAATGGTAAGATTCTTAGTAGTGTAGATGATCAGAGAGAGCTCGGTATCCATGTACACAGATCCTTGAATGTTTCCAGCCAGGCTGACAGGGCTGTTAAGAAGGCATACAATGTTTTAGCTTTTATTAATAGAGGGATCGAGTTCCGGAACCAAGAGGTTATGGTGAAGCTGTACAAAGCTCTGGTGCGGCCGCACTTGGAGTATTGCGTACAGTTCTGGTCACCACATTATAAGAAGGATGTGGAAGCTTTGGAAAGGGTGCAGAGGAGATTTACCAGGATGTTGCCTGGTATGGAGGGAAGGTCTTACAAGGAAAGGCTGAGGGACTTGAGGCTGTTTTCATCAGAGAGAAGAAGGTTGAGAGGTGACTTAATTGAGACATATAAAATATTCAGAGGGTTAGATAGGGTGGATAGGGAGAGCCTTTTTCCTAGGATGGTGACGGCGAGCACGAGGGGGGCATAACTTTGAATGGAGGGGTGAAAGATATAGGCCAGATGTCAGAGGTAGTTTCTTTACTCAGAGAGTAGTAAGGGAATGGAACGCTTTGCCTGCAACAGCAGTAGATTCGCCAACTTTAGGTACATTTAAGTCGTCATTGGATAAGCATATGGACGTACATGGAATAGTGTAGGTTAGATGGGCTTGAGATCGGTATGACAGGTCGGCACAACATCGAGGGCCGAAGGGCCTGTACTGTGCTGTAATGTTCTATGTTCTACGTAAACACCACTGCCAACATTCACTCCTCCACCAAGTGGCAGCTGTGTGTGTACCATCTGCACAATACAATGCAACAACTTGCAAAGTTTCCTTTCACAGCTCCTTTGAAATCTGGAAGGATAAGACCAATAGATACATGGAAACTATGTATCTATTACAGGTACCGCTACAGGCCACTGGCCACCATGATGTGAAACTCTAATCAGATCGTTTGATGTCACTCCATGAGTTTGTGTTCAAGAAAGACCAGTATAGGAGAAGGCACAGTCAAGAATTGTCCGAGGCTTAGGCTTCAAAATAACACTATTTATTACACATGAGTACTAAGTAATATCGAGGTTTGAGAAGATTTGTAGCTCAGGTTGAGTTTCTGGATGTGAGTTTGCTCGCTGAGCTGGAAGGTTAGTTTTCAGACGTTTCGTCACTTTTTTTTAATTTGAAAAAATATACTTTATTCATAGAATGTACAAAAAATAAAACATTTATACACCTATGCAGTCATGCAAGCCGCTCCGGGTTACCAGGAGGTACGTACACCAACTAAAGGCAAAAACAAAACAAAGAAGAAGAAAAAAACAAAGCAAAAAAAAAACCCGGCAGTCGTCTCCCCGTACAGCTCCGTTGGCCCCCTGACCAGTTGGTGTAGGCGCCAGGTGGGCCCAGTTACCAGATAGGGCCCTTTTTTCTATTCTGGAGAAGGGGTTTCATACCGTGGTCTTTCCCCACCGCGCCTTGGCGGCGGCTGCCCCAAGCTTCAGCGCGTCCCTCAGCACGCAGTCCTGGGCCTTGGAGTGCACCAGTCTGCAACACTTGGTCGGAGTCAGTTCTTTCAGCTGGCAAACCAGCAAATTTCAGGCAGACCAAAGAGCATCTTTCACCGCATGGATGGTCCTCCAGGCTCAGTTGATGTTGGTCTCTGTGTGCGTCCTGGGAAACAGCCCGTAGAGCACGGAGTCCCGTGTCACGGAGTTGCTCGGGACGAACCTCGACAAATACCACTGCAGCCCCCTCCAGACCTCCTGCGCATAGGCACACTCCAGAAGGAGGTGTTCAACAGTCTCGTCCCTCTGCCGAAGCCACCTCGAGGGCAGTGTGCGGTGGCGCAGCGATTCCGGGCATGCATAAAGGATCTCACTGGCAGAGCCCCTCTCACGGCCAGCCAAGCAATGTCCTTGCGCTTGTTTGAAAGTTCTGGCGATGAGGCATTCTGCCAAACGACTTTTGGCTGTCTGCATGGGGAACCACGCGACTGGATCCACACTCTCCTTTTCCCGAAGGGTCTCGAGGATACTACCTGCTGACCACTGCCTGACAGCCTTGTGGTCAAAGCTGTTTCCCTTCAAAAATTTCTCCACGAAGGACAGGTGGTATGGGACGGTCCAACTACTCAGAGCGTTCCGCAGCAACGAGGCCAAGCCCATCCTTCGCAACACCGGGGACAGGTAGAACCACAGTAAGTAGTGACACTTGGTGTTTGCGTACTGAGGATCTATGCACAGCTTGATGCAGCTGCAGACAAAGGTAGCCATCAGGGCGAGGGTGGCGTTCGGTACGCACTTTCCCCCATTTTCCAGGTCTTTGTACATGGTGTCCCTGCGGACCCGGTCCATCCTCGACCCCCAAATGAAGTGGAAGATGGCCCGGGTGACCGCAGTGGCACAGGTCCAGGGAATAGGCCAGGCCTGCGCCACATACAACAGTATCGAAAGCCCCTAGCACCTGACAACCAGGTTCTTACCTGCGATGGAGGGGGACCGGCGCGTCCACCTGCCCAGCTTCTGCTTTAGTTTGGTGATACGCTCCTCCCAAGTCTTAGTGCACGCCCCACCTCCACCGAACCAAACACCCAGCACCTTCAGGTTGTCTGTCCTGACGGTGAAGGGGATGAAGGAGCGGTCGTCCCAGTTCCTGAAGAACATGACCTCACTCTTACCCCTATTGACTTTGGCACCCGAGGCCAGTTCAAACTGGCTGCAGATGTCCAACAGCCTACTCACTGACCCACGATCGGTGCAGAAGACAGCGACGTCGTCCATGTACAGGGAGGTCTTGACCTGAGGGCCTCCGCTGCCTGGGATAGTCACGCCCTTCAGGCTCACATCCTTCCTGATGGATACGGTGAAGAACTCCACACAGCACACAAACAAGGCAGGAGAGAGCGGGCAGCCCTGCCTGACTCCAGATCTGACGGGAAAACTGTCCGATTCCCATCGGTTGATAGAGACTGCGCTAACGATGTTGGTGTAGAGCGGCCAGATCCAATTGCGGATGCCCTCCCTGAACCCCAATTTGGAGAGGACGTCCCTCATGTATGCATGAGAGACCCTGTCGAAGGCCTTCTCCTGGTCCAGGCTGACGAGGCAGGTGTCCACCCGCCTGTCCTGCATGTAGGCGATCGTATCCCTGATGAGCGCGAGGCTCTCAGTGATTTTCCTGCCCGGCACAGCATAGGTTTGGTCAGGGTGAATCACCGACTCCAGGACAGACCTGACCCGGTTGGCTATGACCTTGGCCAGGATTTTGTAGTCCACCTTCAATGGTGAAATGGGACGTCAATTCTTAATTTCTTCCCTCTCCCCCTTCCTCTTGTAAATGAGGGTGATGATGCCCTTCCTCATGGACTTGCACATTTCCCCTGCCCGAAGCGTACTATCGTACACCTCCAGCAGGTCCTGGCCGACCAAGTCCCAGAGAGCGGAATACAGCTCGACCGGTAAGCCGTCGCTCCCTGGAGTCTTATTCCTCTCCAAGGACTTGAGGGGTCTGGTCAGCTCGTCCAGGGATATCGGCCGGTCCAGCCACTCCCTCGTGCCGTCGTTTAAGACCTCTGTGATAGATGACAGGAACGACTCGGAGACCACGCTGTCCGTGGGCTTCGTGTCGTACAGTCCGGCATAGAAGGATCTGCTGATCCTCAAAATGTCGGGCCGAGACGTCATCACCGAGCCGTCGTCCTCCTTCAGCCGGCTAAGCACAGTGTTCTCTTTGTGCACCTTCTGAAAGAAGAAACGCGAGCTCGTCTCGTCCTGCTCCACGGAGCGGACCCAGGACTGGAAGATTATCCTGGAGGCCTCCGTGGCGAAGAGCGAGGCTTGCTGGCCCCTCACCTCGCAGAGGTCCTCCGTGACATCGACCCCCATCAACTGCAGAAGGAGCAGGTTTTGCACCCTTTTCTGGAGTCGAGACAGCTTTCCCCGCCTCTCTCTCGCCTTCCGAACACCCTTGAGGACAAAGAACCTCTTGATGTTCTCCTTCACCGTCTCCCACCAGTCACCCGGAGACTCAAAGAGGGGTTTCACAGTTCTCCAACCGGCGTACGCCCTCTTAAGCTCCTCGACGTTCTCTGGGGTCAACAGAGTCATGTTGAGCTTCCACGTCCCCTTGCCGGCCATCTGGTCGTCCTGTAAGTGACATTCGGCCAGCAGGAGGCAGTGGTCAGAGAGGAACACCGGCTCGATGCCGGTGGACCTGACCGAGAACGCCCGTGACACAAACAGGAAGTCTATCCTTGAGCGAATAGACCCGTCTGGCCACGACCAGGTGTACCTCCGCTGCGCTCCGTCTGCAGGGGTGATGAAGAAATCGAGCAGCTTGGCGTCCTTCACCGTGCCCATCAGGAATCTGGATGTGACGTCCAGTTGACTCCCCCGACCCGCTGTCCCCACGCCGGATCTTCCACCTGCATCGATGATGCAGTTGAAGTCTCTGCCTAGGATGACCGGCCTGGACGTAGCCAGCAGGGGTGGAAGCCACTGCAGGACGGCCAACCGCTCACTCCATACCGCTGGGGCGTACATGTTGATCAGCCTCAGGGGAGCGTTCCTGTAGGTGATGTCAGCCACTAGGAGGCGCCCCCCACCACCTCCGGAGCTTGAGAGATGGTGAAGTTGCGCCCCCGCAGCAGAATAGCCGGGCCCGAGGGCCGACAGTCGTTACCCCCCGACCAGGTTGAAGGCCCACAGGTCCAGGCGCCGGACCATTTCCTGTACCTGCTGAGGTGCGGTATCCCACACTCCTGCAGAAACAGGAGGTCGGCCTTGACGGTGGTCAGGTAGGCCAACGTGGACACACATCTTGCGGTGGACTTGACGCTGCGCACATTAATGCTCGCAACTCGTACCCCCATTGTGGGCAGTGACCGCAGTACCCTCCCCAAGTCCAAGGTCCAGCCCCTCTATCTGTCCCTTCACGCCCATTGCCCGGGCTAACTGCTGGACGCTCTCTGGGCTCAGGAAACCGTCCGTGCGGCCTTCCGGGTGGCATCGCCCCGTCGGGGGTACGGAGGCAGAAGAGTTCGGCTCTGGGTCAGGCTGGGGACGCGCTGTTTCCTCCTTCCCGCCTGGAAGTTCCGGGGGGCCCAGCGGCACGTGACTGGGTGTCGGAGGGAGCCTCAGGACGCCTCCCGTCACCTGGAAGCGGGGTGCTGCTTTCCTTCTCCCTTGAGATCTTTAGCTTCTGCATCGGGCGGGCCCCCTCCGAATCTCCCTCATCAGAGGAGCTCTTCGCGCCTGATGGTTGCAGTTCCTGGGCCTGCCGACTCACCTTCCTCCTTGCTTTCCGGACCGTCGTCCACTCCCCTGGGTCGCCTGTTGCCGCCTCCATCGACTCTGGGCTGTCGGGCGGGAGCGGAGCCTGCAGGGGCGCTTTGCTGGCCTCAGGCCCATCCTGCGGGGCTGGGCCCTCCTGCATGACCTGGCCCTCCTGCACATTTGTGGGGTCCTTGCTGGGCCCTGGTGCCTTCCTCTCCTCCGGGGAGGCTGGCCCCACATTGCCCCTGCAGGTGACCTGGCCGTAGGTGGTCCCCGCCGCAGGCATGCCCTATGGAGGTGGCCCGCTTTCAAGCAACGGTTGCAGCTTTTTTCTTGTGGGCAATGCTTTGCAAGGTATCCCTCCTCCCTGCAGTTCCTGCAGATGGTGGCTTTGCAGTCAGCGGCCACGTGACCTGACCTACCACAGGCATGGCAGACTTTAGGTTGCCCTGCGTAGGTCAGGTAGCCCTTGCTCCCGCCGATCGCGAAGCTGGATGGTGGGTGTACGATGTTCCCGTCCGCGCCCATCCTCAGCGTCACCCTGACCTGCCTCTTACTGGTCCAGATGCCAAAGGCCTCCATGATCTCAGTTAGGTCCCCTTCCACCTTCACGTACCTTCCAAGGAAGGTCAGGACATCAACTGCTGGCACATGCGGATTGTACATGTGTACAGTCACCATACGGCTCCACTGCGCTGGCATCACAAACAGCGGGACAGCGGTCAATACAGAGAGGGGGCCCTCACCTCCTTTCTCCTTGAAAACCTCTAGGAAGCGCTTGCAAAGCTTGGCACTCCTGAGGGTTACATCGTAAAAACCCCCTCCGGGGAAATCCTGCAGGCAGTAAATGTCCGCAGCAACCCACCCACAACAGTCCAACAGGACCCTCTTCACGAAGAAGGAGCGGTTCACAGGTGCACCTTCATCCACCTTCTTTACGGAGACACAGATGGTGTTCTGGACCCCCTGACCTGGGGCACGAGCACTCGCCGCAGCCATCCTTGCAGGTTGGCTGCTCCCCTGAACCAGCGTTAGGCCGAAGCCAGCATTAAGATCCACCGGTTGCAAGGGTGCACAGCCAACCCGACGTCTTCCTTCCACCTCCAACACAGCGCTCTCCTCCTCTCGGTCCACAGAAGAGTGGGTCTTTATTTTGTTGCAGATGTAAGCTGGTTCACCGAGCTGGAAGGTTTGTTCCCAGATAATCAGTCACCATTCTAGGTAACATCATCAGTGAGCCTCCGATGAAGCACTGGTGTTATGTCCCGCTTTCTATTTATCTGTTTTGGCGTCCTTGGGTTGGTGATGTCATGTCCTGCATTGGTGATGTCATTTCCTGTTCTTTTTCTCTCTCCTTCCTGCCTTGTTTGTGTGCTGTGTGGAGCCCTTCACCGTATCCATCAGGAAGGATGTGAGCCTGAAGGACGTGACTATCCCAGGCAGCGGAGGCCTTCAGGTCAAGACCTCCCTGTACATGGATGATGTCGCCGTCGTCTGCACCGATCGTGGGTCGGTGAGTAGGCTGTTGGACATCTGCGGCCAGTTTGAACTGGCCTCGGGTGCCACAGTCAATAGGGGTAAGAGCGAGGCCATGTTCTTCAGAAACTGGGAATACCGCTCCTTCATCCCCTTCACCGTCAGGACAGACTACCTGAAGGTGCTGGGTGTTTGGTTTGGTGGAGGTGGGGCGTGCACTAAGACTTGGGAGGAGCGTATCACCAAACAGAAGCAGAAGCTGGTCAGGTGGACGCGCCGGTCCCTCTCCATCGCGGGTAAGACCCTGGTTGTCAGGTGCGAGGGGCTTTCGGTACTGTTGTATGTGGCGCAGGCCTGGCCTATCCCCTGGACCTGTGCCGCTGCGGTCACCCGGGCCATCTTCCACTTCATTTGGGGGTCGAGGATGGACCGGGTCTGCAGGGACACCATGTACAAAGACCTGGAAGATGGGGGAAAGAGCGTGCCGAACGCCACCCTCGCCCTGATGGCTACCTTTGTGTGCGGCTGCATCAAGCTGTGCATAGATCCTCAGTATGCAAACACCAAGTGTCACTACTTACTGTGGTTCTACCTGTCCCCGGTGTTGCGAAGGATGGGCCTGGCCTCGTTGCCGCGGAACGCTCCGAGTAGTTGGACCGTCCCGTACCACCTGTCCTTCGTGGAGAAAGTTTAGAAGGGAAACAGCTTTGACCAAAAGGCCGTCAGGCAGTGGTCAGCACGTAGTATCCTCGAGACCCTTCAGGAAAAGGAAAGTGTGGATCCCATCGTGTGGTTCCCCACGCAGACTGCCAAAGTCGTTCGACAGAATGCCTCATCGCCAGAACTTTCAAAAGCACAAGGACATTGCTTGGCTGGCGGTGAGAGGGGCTCTGCCAGTGAGATCCTTTATGCATGCCCGGAATCTCGAGGCGGCTGCAGGGGGGACGAGACTGTCGTTCACCTCCTTCTGGAGTGTGCCTATGCGCAGGTGGTCTCGAGGTGGATGCAGTGGTATGGATGGAGAGGGACTGGAGCGTCCACCTGCCCAGCTTCGAGGTTTGTCCCTAGCAGCTCCATGACACGGGACTCCGTGCTCTACGTGCTGTTTCCCGGGATGCACACAGAGACCAACATCAACTGAGCCTGGAGGACCATCAACGCGGTGAAAGACACTCTTTGGTCTGCCCGCAACTTGCTGGTCAGCCAGCTGATAGAACTGACCCCCACTGAGTGTTGCAGACTGGTGCACTCCAAGGTCCAGGACTACGTGCTGAGGGACGCGCTAAAGCTTGGGGCAGCCCCCGCCAAGGCGCGGTGGGGAAAGACCACGGTATGAAACCCCTCGTCCAGAATGGAAAAAAGGGCCCTATCTGGTAACTGGGCCCAGCTGGCGCCTTTCCCAACTGGTCAGGGGGCCAACTGGGACTGTGCGCGGTGACGACTGCCGGGGTATTTTCTTTACTTTGTTTTTTTTCTTCTTTTTTTTTCCTTTAGTTAGTGTACGTACCCCCTGGGTAACCCAGAGCGGCTTGCATGACTGGGTAGGTGTATAAATATGTTTTATTTTTTGTACATCTTATGAATAAATTATATTTTATCAAATTAAAAAAAAGGTGACGAAACGTCTGAAAACTAATCTTCCAGCTCAGCGAGCAAACACACATCTACTGAGTAATATATCAACTCTGATTTAATTCTATTAATTACAGAATATCTATCTATCTTCAAGTTATAGAGTCATCGACATTGATTCATACAGCGCAGAAATAGACAGTTCAGTCCAACTTATCGGTGCCGACCAGACATCCCAATAAACCCTCGTACCATTTGCCAACATTTGGTCCATATCCTCGCAACCCTTCCTATTCATAAACCCATCCAGATGCTTTCTAAATGTCATAATTTTACCCACCTCCACCACGTCATCTGGCAGCTTGTTCCATACACATACTACACCCTGTATGATAAAGTTACCTCCCCCCAACCCCTTTTTAAATCTTTTCCGTTTCACCTTAAAACCTATGCCCTCTATTTGAACATAAACAGATCAAGTTGCTGCTGTACAGGGCTTTGGTTAACACGGGCTAAATGCTGGTGAATGGGACAAGATATTTAGGATATCTGGTCGGCATGGATGAGTTAGACTGAAGATTTATTTCCATGTTGCATATCTCTATGACTTCAAATGTTATCTGTGTTTGATCCAGAGAATTTTATCTTTGTGTGGGTGAAACTCTTCAACGTGTTCTAACTCCACTCAACCTGTGTTATGAATGCTCGGTGAGGTGCAGATTTGTGATGTCATTGTAAGGTTATTCTAGGCTCCTGAATGCTTTATTTAACAGAACAATATCATCATTTCCTCAGTTTCCCTGGGTCAATATCCTAGAACTCTATGTGTAACTATCAGAGTCCTTACACCCAAAGGACTGCCACAGCTCAAGAAGGCAGCTTACACCAACTTCACCATTTATGGATGGGCAATAATTAATATTTAAAGTGTTTTCAAATTAACAGGAAGTTTACAATTTTGCAATTTCATTTAAAAACAAGTGAAATTAACATGATAACAAAGTGTGGAGCTGGATAAACACAACAGGCCAAGCAGCATCACAGGAACACAAAAGCTGAAGTTTCGGGCCTAGACCCTTCATCAGAGAGGACTCTCTGATGAAGGGTCTAGGCCCGAAACGTCAGCTTTTGTGCTCCTGAGATGCTGCTTGGCCTGTTGTGTTCATCCAGTTCCACACTTTGTTATCTTGGATTCTCCAGCATCTGCAGTTCCCATTATCACTGATGCAATCAACATGATGTTTTCTTAAGACAGTTTTGCTTCTCTAGAAGATGTGTAATCCTTACCATTTTTAAAAAAGGATGGAAGCCCATTCAAGTTGATACATGAGAGTTGCTTCAATAGAAGTGTAATATTGTGTTAATGCCATAGTACGAGTGAGAGACTTAGAATCCTTATAGTGTGGAAGCAGTCCGTTCGGCCCATCGAGCCCACACTGACCCTCTGAAGAGCATCCCACCTAGACCCATCCCCCTACCCTAACCCTGCATCACTTCACTTCCCACAGCTGATCCACCTAGCTTGCACATCCCTACACACTATAGGTAATTTAGCAGAGCCAATCCTCCTAACCAGCTTATCTTTGGACTGTGGGAGGAAACTAGAGATTTTGGGGCAAACCCATGCAGACACATGGAGAATGTGCAAACTCCACACAGACCGTTGCCCGAGGGTAGAATCAAACCCAGGTCCCTGGTGCTGTGAGGCAACAGCACTAACCACTGAGCCACTGTGCCGTCGTGGAAGGTTTGGAGTGGTGTGACATGATATGGGGTAATAGGGAGCTTATCCCATGGGAAATGTCCATTTCCCCAGGGTGCAAAGGTCAGGAAAAGAATCATAGGTTTTATTTTGCCATGTTTCCACCCCTTTCCATTTCCATATTAATAGCTAGGAGAGGTGGGAGGTGGGATCAATTGGCTAGATGGCTGGTTTTTGATGTAGAGTGAAACTGACAATGCGGGATCAATCTCCTCCACTGCTGAGGTCACCACAATGTTCTTAACTTCTCAACCTCACCCCTCACCTAAGGCATAGAGACCCATAGGTTAAACTCGACAGCAGTCATCCCTGTCTAATGAGACAGCAATCTGATCCTTTGGGATTTTGGTGACTTCAATGGGCAAGATTAGGAAATGGTGGTGCTCATGGACTAATGTCATGTGCACAATTCCTGTCCAACAGTTGACATTTATGTGTGTTTGCGGGTTGTTTGGTGGATGTGGTGATTATGGAAACTTACTCTGTATATGGATTATTAAAGGATGAAGCATTACATGAATAAAGATTATGAATTAGCAAGTTCCTTAGATGCATATGTGAATAAATATGTATGAGAATGGGCAATCACTGTTAATCATGTGTTTTTCAGTATACCCTGAAGTACATCCTTCCTTGTCTTGACTGCATTTATACAGATCTTGATGCCCAGGGCCATGTTTCCCTCTTCCAGGTTGCATTCCTGTTTTGAAATTGGAAGTAAATTACCAGCAGATGATTCTGACTCTAGAGAAACATTAAGAGCAGATATGTTCTATTGAGGAAACAATGCAGTAAAATCTGAAATAAGCCTGAAAGTGAGAGTTTAAAACTTTATTTCCTCTTAGACTACATGAGACTTATGTTTCTTTATTAAAACATACCATGGGAAGTGTACACTTCAAAAATTGGCATACAGTTCAAATACTTCCTACAGGTAAAAGGTTTAACCCATTCTCACGGATAAAATCTTCCAACCTAACCATGTTCACGTAATTCACATCCCAAATTAGCAAACATGGCTATATTGTCCAATTATGTTCAAACTAATACACATGAATTATTACCCAGTTGTATCCTTACATTTCCATATGTTCTATCTGTAAGTACATCTAACTATTAGTACATACTTTGTGATTACCAGTCAGCACGCACTCTCTACTTTTCTCTTTCAATCACCATTATTGCCTACACAGTCTATTTTCCTTTTCAAGCCTTACATTCAGGAACAGCACAAAAGTGAAGAATTTCTCTGTCTACAAGAGGTTATGGAAAGAAAATGCTGAATACTCGTGGCAAATCTCTTCAGGCTCAGATATGCTAAGGATGCAGCCCTAGCATGTTGACACCAGTATGTGTACATCACAAGCTATTTTCCAGAAACAACAGATATAGGTCCAGGCACATGAAGCATTCAATCCATGTGAAAACCATGTTCTCTGGAGACTCTGACTAAGAAATAATGTAGTGACAAAGGAAGACAGGATCTTCCACTCAAGCAATATTGAACAGATTACCTTCACGTCTCTGGGGAGAATGACAGTGATGTAGCAGAATTACAAGGTGAACCTGGAATAAGAGGTGACAAGATTGCAAATGGATCATTTCATTTTTATATACAGAATAAAACTTTAAATATGCAGCCGGTTACAAAGAGAAGAAAGTCTGGCCTCTGCAAGAGTTTCAGTAAAAGGAGCCACTTGTGAATGACAGGAGTTTTGAAAATCTACAAAGAAATCTGAAAATAAAGTTAGAGGAAATATATAGTTAATGAATCAAACAAGCTGAAGCACTGATTCAACAATTAAGCAAACTGAAGTTCAGTTTCGATATATTAGAATCTGTGAAAGGTGAATTGTGCTTTGATCTTTGACCTCCCACTTGCAGGAAAGCATCTGGGCTCAGCTGGACATCTGGCCACAACAATGAGGCCAATCGAACCTATGTTTTCTCTTGCTCTGGCACTGCATGTTAGTGCTCTTACCTGGTGTGCTACCAGATTGGCTCCAACTGGATGGTTTGTTTTTTTTTAATGTTTTCCAATAATTGGAAAAAACATCCAACTGTTAAATTCAATGTGTGAAATTTGACAGAAATCTTACAAAGCTAAGTTAAGAAGTCATGTGGTCTGCATCGACTGAAAACCAATAATGAGTCACACATACAGACAATATTACAAGCTCTCATTCACTCTAATTGCACTGTGAGTATAAAGTTAAGCTGCAAATAGTTCCAAATGAAACCAGTGACAGAGCAGTTCCATTGAGTAGAAGTCAGTGGCTCCATTTCAGGAGCCTTTTTTATTTGAATCAACTTGTTCAGGGACACTATTAACACCTCTGATACAGATAGAATTTGCATCTGGGCTTCCTACCTTAGAGGTGGAAAACTGCTACTGCACCACGTGTCCTAATGGCTCAATTTCAAAGTGAATTAATGAATATCTGTACATCACAAGCTGTTTTTTTTAAAAACAACAGGAACAGATCCAGACACTGGAAGCATTCAATGTGAACTGCATTCTCTGGAGGCCCTATCTAAGAAATAACATTGTGACAAAAGAAGATAGAATCCTCCACACAATCAGTGTTGAACAGATTAAGTTCACCTCTCCAGAAGTAATTAATTAATCAACACTGCTACACGTCTTCAGCATTTGGTTTATATTGTTTATAAACGTATTTGCTACATTTTAGATTTTTAACAGCTGAACCCACTGTAATTATGGGAAACATTTGTACATGATTTGTTCCATATGTCTCTGTTTTGTATGTTCAATTCAAGTTAATCAGTCTACAGCTGCCAATTCTCAATTACTTACAGAAGAGATAGCAATGTCTATTTTTAAATGTGTTGCATTGATCAAATACATTGGTGAAGAGAATGTTCATTTACAGAATATTGATTACCAGTAAGACTATCTTTAATATGTTCCATTTCCACTCGGTGAAATCTTTAAAGAACCTTTACAATATAGCTCAGACTTAGAGCAAGACTGGCTCTCTCACAAGAAAAGAGTTTGAGTTTTCTTTCCCCAAGTTGATAGGGAATTAAACTTCCATTTGTTACCCTGTAACATCAAGAGATTTCTGAAAATGGACTATTGTCACACAAAGAATGGATGGTGCTATCAACACCGTCATGGAAGAATTCTTTAGATGACATTTATTTTTCACCAACATGCTACAGAATTTGTTCCCAGCAGCAGCATTCATTTATTTTCAGCATTCGGGTTTATTGCTTTTTGAAGAAGTGGTTTGTGATAAATACTTCTTACAGGCTTCAGAAACTAGCTTCTACCTTTTTTCTGTCGAGAAAATAATTGCCATTGCCATGACCATCATTACTTTTCAACTGGATCACTGAAGTAGAAAGTATTCCTTTCATATTAGAAATAGCTTTCAGCTCCCTGTCTTCAACACCCCAGGATGTAGTTGCATTCAAAGCTGCTAATGACCATTGGATGGTAACTGATCTTGTCCTTAAGGTCAATACAATAATATATGAAGAACGTCTGAATCACTCACAAAAGCTCTGAGCGTGTATAACTGACAGAGCAGGTAAACTAGAGGTAAACCCAATCAACCTGCTTATACCAACATGACCAAGGGACAACTCTCAGAGATTAATAAATGACTGGTAATCATACTGAAATTTGTTGGTAAATTACAAAGCAAGCAAAGCAGGTGTATAAAAACATAGGAGTGAATTGGATCCACATTGATTGATTATTTCTAATATGAAACTATAATAACAGACAACTTTTCGTGCTCTTCAGACACCTAGTTATCCCAAATTAAAATTGGTGTCAACAATTCATTCGCTCTCAAACATCACAATCTACATAAACAGTAGGCATCACACAGAAACACAAGCCAGTACCTATCCATATCACTGGCATATCTCATGACACGAATATGATGTACATGAAGGTTTTAGTTACCATTCTACCCTCCTATCAGTTTGTTATACCACGTTTAATAGTGAAACACTAGGTTACTTCAAAGTGGGAACAAAAGTTGATTTTTGACAATCAAAATTCCAAATCAGATCATCAGTGAGAGGTAACTGGAATGTCACACAGAGTTGGGGATGGAAGTTTGGCACTCATCACTGAAAATCTGCCATGAACCATTCAATCAGCCGAAGTGGAAACCTAAAGGAAGATTATCTGTCAATTTCAAGCCATTCTCAAAATACATGGAATATCCATGACCTATGAGAATTATTGATTCATCAGAACCCTGCACATGCTCTGGGTTTATTGAGAACACAGTGACTTTGACAAAGGTTGCCTTTATAAAAATTGTTCTATTCAGGCCACTTTCAGGTGTTGTTTTCTTTGGGTCTAGGAGGTCCTCAGGATGATTGATTGAGCTCTTTTTTAAATGAAGTAACCAAAAATCTTGATGAAGACAAAGCAATAGGTGCTACTTTTTTGGATGTTAGGAAAGGATTTGACAAGGTTCTATATGGTAGACTAATTAGTAGGATTAGATCACATGGGATTCAGGTTGCGCTCGCCAATTGAATACAAAGGAGACAGAGGGTGGTAGTGGAAGGTTGTTCTTTGGACTGGAGGCCTGTGACCAGCAGTGTTCTACAAGGATTAGTATTAGGTCCACTTTTGTTGGTTATTTATATGGTAAGACTCTGCGTAGTGTTGTAGAACAAAGAGGCCTAGGAGTTTAGGTACCTGCAATGGGAATTGGCTTCCCAGATAGACAGGGTGGTTAAGAAGGTATTTAGCATGTTTACCTTCATTGCTCAGAGCTTTCAGTATCGGAGTTGGGACATCATGCTGAGTTTGTACAGGACATTGGTGAGGATTCTACTGGAGGACTGCATGCAGTAAATGGTCACCATGATTTGGGAATAATGTTATTAACTTTGAGATGGTTCAGAAAAGATTTACTAGGATGTTGCTGGGAGTGGAGTGTTCGAGATAGAAAAATAGGCTGGAAAGACTGGATCTGTTTTCACTTGAGTACAGGAGGTTGAGGGGTTACCTTACTGAGATTCATAAAATCATGAGGGGCACAGATAAGGTGAATAGTAAGGGCCTTTTTCCTAGATTGGGGGAATTCAAAACTAGGGGGCAAGCTTTTTAAGATGACATGAGAAAGATTTAACAAGGATATGAGGGGCAATGTTTTTACATGGAGAGAGATTCATTTGTGGAATGAACTGCCAGAGAAAGTGATGAATGCAGGTACCACTACAATGTTTAAAAGATATTTGGATAAGTTCATAGGAATGCGTTGGAGGGATATGGGTCAGGAACAGACAAGTGAAACTAGTTTAGTCTGTGAACATGTTATGTGGGCAGGCCGATGAGGGTGAGGCCATTTAGTTATGTGGACAGGCCAACAAGGGGGAGAGGCCATTTTGGATTTGGTGCTTGGCAATGAGCCAGAACAGGTGTCAGATCTCGTGGTGGGAGAACACTTTGGCAACAGTGACCACAACAGCTTCACATTTACCATAGCCATAGAGAGGGAAAGAAGCAGTTACCAGGGGAAGATATTTAACTGGGGAAGAGGAAACTATGATGCTATCAGACAGGAATTGGGAAGTACAGATTGGGAGCAATTGTTCCACAGAAAGGGCACAGCAGACATGTGGAGGCTGTTTAAGGAGCAGTTGTTGTGAGTGATGTATAAATTTGTTCCCCTGAGACTGGTAAGAAGGGGTAAGATTAAGGAGCCTTGGATGACGGGTACAGAGGTGCTTCTTGTCAAAAAGAAAAAGGCAGCGTACGTAAGGTGGAGGAAGCAAGGGTCTAGCACAGCTTTAGAGGATTACAGACTTGCTTGGAAGGAGCTCAAAAGTGGACTGAGGAGGGCCAGGAGGGGGCACGAAAAAGGCTTGGCAGGAAGGATCAGGGAAAACCCGAAGGCATTTTACTCATACGTGAGGAATAAGGGAATGATCAGGGAGAAGGTAGGGCCGATCAGGGATAGCATAGGAAACTTGTGCGTGGAGTCTGAGCAGATAGGGGAAGCCCTAAATGAGTTTTTTGCTTTGGTTTTCACTAAGGAAAGGGACCTTGTTGTGAATGAGAACTTTGAGGAGCAGGAAAACAGGCTTGAACAGATTAAGATTGACGAAGTTGAAGTGCTGGAAATTTTGGCAATCAAGATTGATAAGTCCCTAGGGCCAGACCAGATTTATCCTAGGTTGCTCCGGAAAGTGAGAAAGGAAGTTGCTAAGTCGCTGGCGAAGATCTTTGCTTCCTCACTCTCCACGGGAGTCGTACCGGAAGATTGGAGGGAGGCAAATGTTGTTCCTCTTTTCAAGAAAGGGAATAGGGAAATCCCTGGAAATTACACACCAGTCAGTCTTACGTCTGTGGTCAGCAAGGTTTTGGAAAGAATTCTGAGGGGTAGGATTTATGACTATTTGGAAAAGCATGGCGTGATTAAAGGGAGTCAGCATGGTTTTGTGAAGGGCATGTCATGCCTTATAAATCTTATTGAGTTCTTCAAGGAAGTCACGAGACAGGTTGACGAGGATCAAGCAGTGGATGTGGTGTACATGGACTTCAGCAAGGCATTTGATAAGGTTCCCCACGGCAGGCTCATTCATAAAGTCAGGAGGTATGGGATACAGGGTGATTTAGCTGTCTGGATTCCGAAATGGTTGGCTGACAGGAGGCAGAGAGTGGTTGTAGATGGTAAGTATTCTGCCTGGAGGTCAGTGCTGAGTGGTGTCCCGCAGGGGTCTGTTCTTGGGCCTCTGCTCTTTGTCGTTTTTATAAATGACTTGGATGAGGAGGTTGAGGGGTGGGTTAGTATGTTTACTGATGACACAAAGGTTGGAGGTGCCGTTGATAGTATCGAGGGCTATTGCAGGCTTCAGCAAGACATTGACAGAATGCAGAGATGGGCTGAGAAATGGCAGATGGAATTCAACCTGGATAAATGCGAAGTGATGCATTTTGGAAGGTCGAACTTAAATGCTGAGTATAGGATTAAAGGCAGGATTCTCGGCAGTGTAGAGGAACAGCGGGATCTTGGTGTTCAAGTGCATAGCTCCCTCAAAGTTGCCACCCAGGTGGATAAGGTTGTTAAGAAAGCGTATGGTGTTTTGGATTTCATTAACAGGGGGATCGAGTTTAAGAGCTGGGAGGTTATGCTTCAGCTCTACAAAACCCTGGTAAGACCACACTTAGAAAATTGTGTCCAGTTCTGGTCGCCCTATTATAGGAAAGATGTGGAGGCTTTGGAGAGGGTGCAAAGGAGGTTTACCAGAATGCTGCCTGGACGGGAGGGCTTGTCTTACGAGGAGAGGTTGACTGAGCTCGTACTTTTCTCTCTGGAGAGAAGACGGAAGAGAGGTGACCTGATTGAGGTGTACAAGGTAATGAGAGGCATGGATAGAGTCGATAGCCAGATACCTTTCCCCCGGGGCAGGATTGACTGCCACGAGGGGTCATAATTTTAAGGTGTTAGGAGGAAGGTATAGAGGAGACGTCAGAGGGAGGTTCTTCACCCAGAGAGTTGTGAGCACATGGAATAGGTTACCAATGGTAGTTGTGGAAGCAGACTGTTTAGTGACATTTAAGCGACTGCTGGACATGCACATGGACAGCAGTAAATTGAGGGGAATGTAGGTTAGGTTATTTTATTTTTGGATTAGGATTATTCCACGGCACAACATCGTGGGCCGAAGGGCCTGTACTCTGCTGTACTTTTCTATGTTCTATGTTCTATGTTCTATGTGGTCTTATAGGACCAAAGGGTCAGTTTCCATTCTATATGACTCTATGACTCTAAGAGAATGGTGAAGGTGTCCAAGTGAGTCAGTTCCAATGTCTTACCCTGGGGACCTGGAAGCAATGCAGAAAAGAATTGATAACCTTCTGGTGAAGGTCAATAAATGCATTTCACATGATATCCTCCACCAGCGGCCTCTTTTGCTGCTCAGTGCACCACAACACTCACTCATCAACAATCAAAGCTCATGCTAATGGTACAAAGTCAAAGCCTGATGTATAATACTGCCTGGAGGATTTAAGTTTTGAATGATTGTGGAAAAAAAATTGTTTCAGGTTTTGTGGAAATAACTGGAATGGTTTCCATAAAATAAGTAATTGAAAGTTCACTGTAGCCATCAGAATTCTTTTTTGCTTTCTTAAAATCACATGGTTGGTGCTAACTGCTGGTTTTTCTGTAGAACCTCGCAGGGCTATTTGAACAGTAACTGGATTAGACACATTCTCTGGGCTTCACAGTGGGTACTAGAGGCTGGTGAGGAGGGGCTGCACAGCTGATCACTCCCATTTCTGAAAAGAAAACCATCAGATTGAAACCTATTCGTTCCTCTAAAAGAACAATTGAAGGAACATCTAATATTGTATATCTGGAACAAGAGTATGGTGATAACCATGTGTGATCATGATTTGACCACATCTGACAGAACATCAGTGCAAAAGACTTCAGAGCATTCTATTCTTAATCTTTTCTGTCTCCAACAATATGTGTGTGTTTTGGGGATAATTAGAGAGTAAAGCATTTATATTCCTTTACTACTAACTGCCTATTTTAACCATTATTGCATCTTCTGATATAATCTATATCAGATCATATAGATTATGCTGATCTATATGATCAGAAGCCTATAATTACATTTATTAAGAAATCTGGTGAATAGATCTTTGAATTTAGAGCCTAACATAGATAAAGTTTAAATGGCCATCTTGGTAATTGAACAAACTATTTTTATTTTATGGAGTAGTGGCATTAAAGCAACAGCAAACTCCTACAAGCTTAATCATAACAACTGAGCATTCAGAGACACTGTCAAGTGCTAATAGGCTCATCTTCACCTCTTGTAATTTCTATATACAACCATCTATGGAAGGTACGATAATGCAAACAAAATTGTAAGTTTCTGTTGGAACTCAACAGGTCTGGCAGCATCTGTGAGAAGAAAAGAGAGTTAACATTTTGAGTCCAGTGACTCTTCATCAGAACCTCTTCTAGTTCAGAATGTCTAGTTTCAATCAAGAGTCCCGAGACTCGAAACACATGCTTTCGCGCTGCAGATGCTACAAGAACTGCTAATTTTAAACAGCAATTTCTGATTTTATTTCAGATCTCCAGAATCAGCAGCTCTTTGTTTTATTAACCCTTACACATAATACTGACTCACTCATAATCTTCCCTTTCCCTTGCAGACCAAGGTTATGTGTTCCTGAAGGAAACAGAGAGAACTGGAGGAGCCAGACAACCTGCATTGCTTGAGCTTTATAGCAAGAGTCTGCTCTGAATTATGATGTTGCCAGTGACTAAAGCTAATGCGTCTGCTTTTGCCAAGAGCACACCAAATGATTCTATGTTCCAACTTCATATGCCTTCTTAAACCTCACTTCACCATCACCCAGACCTCTGGCATAAATTCCAATCTGCGAAAAGTGTAACTGTCGGTTTCTAGTTCTCCTCCCCCAACCGCCCCCTACACCCCCACACATTCACCTTCCTTCACCCCAACCCTTCGCCCTGCAAGTTTACTTTCAGATACTCAAGATTCTCCTCCTGGCCGAACCATGCAGCATTTCCCTGGGGGATAAAACAACTGCAGACCTCTGATGGACAAGAATCGTCATTTAATCAGGCATCATGAGAACGTAAGAACTAGGAACAGGAATAGGCAATTCAACACCTTGAGCCCGCTCTGCTTTTTGATATGATCATGGATGATCACATCTCAGCCTCAACTCCACTTCCCTGTCCATTCTCCATAGGGAGAATGTCCATTCAACTGATTACCAATTAAAAATCTGTTTATCTGCTTCTTGATTTTATTCAATGTCTCAGTATCCACACATTCTGAGTTAGTGAATTCCACAGATAGAAGCAATTTCTCCTTATCTTTGGTTTAAACCTGTTACCCCTATGCTAAAACTATGGCCTCTTGTTCTAGATTGCCCCATGAGGAAACATCCTTTGTCTGCCTACTTGGTCAAACTCATTTGACATCTTATGTACTCAATTAAATATCCTCTTACCCAATTAAATATCCTCTTATTCTTCTAAATTCCAGACAATATAAGCCTAAACTGCTCAATCTCACTTCATAAATCAAACCTTCCTTCTCTGGAATTAATATAGTGAATGTTCTTTTAACTGTCTCCTATGCAACTCTACCCTTCTCAAGTAAGGGGACCAAAATTGTATGAAATATTTCAGGTGCGATCTTTTTAATACCTTTTAATGTACAGTTGTAGCAACACTTCCCTACTTAACACCTTATTCCTCTAGCAAATTCCATTCGTCCTCATTATTACCTGCCATACCTGCATACTAGTTGTCTGCAATTCATACAAGATGAACCCCAAATCCATCTACACCGAAGCACTCTAAAGTTTCTCTACATTTAGATAAAAAGTTATCTCTCTAATCTTGTGACCAAAATGGATAACCCCACACTCATCTGCATTCGAATTCATCCACCAAATTCTGACCCATTCACTTAGCCTAACCATATCTATTTATTAATTTCTTACTTATTTATTGCAACTTATTTTCCCTACAATTTTAGTGTCATCTAAAAAAATGACTATAGAATTTTCTATCCCCACATCCAAGTGATTAAAACAGATTGTATATAGTTGGGGCCCAAGGACCAAATATGTTGCACCCCTAGTAACATTTTGCCAACAAGAAAAAGACCCATTTACCCTGACTCTCTGCTTTCTGTTGGCCAGCCAATCCTCTGTTCCTCCAACCCATGTGATCTTACCTTAATAATTTATTTTGCTCTTTTTAATTTTTTTTTAGTCACGTTTGTTGTTTTCTAAAAGATCCCAGTGCTCAAGTGAGCATGCAGCCTATCAGAGATTCACAGCAATCTGTATCCCAGCAGATTGCAATGTTTGCGGAGACCCTACCCCAGGGGAAATGGTGGATGACTCAGCTGTTCACAAATGCCCCATCCTGACGGGCACTGGGGGAATACAGAACAGATGAGTTTTTGCATATCTTAATGAAAATGGCATGATAAACATCGTTATGGAACTTTTCTTTGCTATCCCTTTGATTTCAAGATTTTGACTGCCCAACAGCAACTTAGAATCCCTATAGGTTGGAAACAGGCCATTCAGCCAACAAATCCACACCCAGACTCACCTCTAACCTATCCCTATAGCACTGTATTCCCCATGGCTAATCCACTTAACCGACAGATCCCTGAACACTGGGCAATTTCAAATGGCCAATCCACCTCACCTCAGATCTTTGGACTACAGGAGGAAACCCATACAGATGCAGGGAGAACACGCAACTCTACACAGTCGCCCAAGGCTGGAATTGAATGCAGGTGCAGAACTTGGAGCCAGTGGAATTGCAGTCTAAGTAATTGACGATTTTTGGACGAGGAGTACAGATTGCATCACCAACAGCCAAATGTACCTCAGCTGACACTTTGAAGTTTCAGTCCATTCTGTTTTATTCAGTGGGGAATATTCACACCCTCATGCCAATGCTTTTATCCACTGTACTTTCCCTCAAAATTCTTGCTACTTTCACAATGGCACTATGGAACTAAATGATAAAGAGCTGTTTTACAAATCTGTGTAGCTGCATATTTCATACCCGAATATGACATAGCCTGCAATACCTGCCAAATCATTTCAGGACTGAAGTAGTCACAAGAAAGGAGCATTAGATTGTTCAATTTCCATCATCCAAAATTAAAGCTTTCTGATTAAATATCTATTCCAGCCTGATTAAAGTACTTACAGAAAAAACAGCTAAATAGACTTCAGCATCCATGAAGACAATGCAAATGTTCTTTGTCCAATCTCAGAGGTGGTTCTAATTGAAAAGTTTGTTTCAAGCATTTCTGAGTTAAGCAGCATTTTAGGCCTTTGGGATATGCTGTGCTTACACAGTTTGAAAGCAACACCATGAAATTAAATATACAATGGAGTGCCAAAAGCTGACAAGTTTTAACCATTCAGTCAAAGAGGTAATACTTTCACTGGGAAAGTGGTGTTAAGTGGTATTGGATGAGGAAATACACTGTTGGTCATGGCTGTGAGATGCTATAACTTCTGAAAAAAAATTAGAGTAGCCATACATATTGCAAGTTGAGGCTGTCCGTGGTATGAAAGCAGATCACTGGCTGTTTAGAAAACAAGTTAATTCATTATTAGATCATCATTTTAGCTTCAATAACATTACACAAAAGATAATTAAAGTGTACGTACCATAAAATGATCTGGCAGTGTGGAGAATGAAGTTTTGTAAATGTGTGTAATTTAACTCACCAATAATAATACAGCTTACTTTGTACCAACAAATGCAGCTTCCACCTAACTGAAATGGCATGTTGGCACTGAACACTGGTATCATCACACAATATGCTGCATGGATTCACATCTGTCATTTTTCACACCATGTTAATTTCAGGCATGTTGCACAAATATTACAGAACGTGTAGGGTTGGGAAATTGGAGAGTTGAAGGGCTGGTCAAGTCACTCTCTTGTGAATCATAACTGCATTACTTGGAACCTTGGCCAGTGAGTCAACTTGTATAGACAAGGAATGGAGTAAATTGCATCTCCCAAACTCACCAGCCAATAAAAGAAAATTACAAATGTAATCAAACTACTGCAGATGTAAATAGGTCCAAGTAGCCACTAATTTGACAACTCTGACTACAAAAGTGAATAGGGCCTGGAACTGCTGTGCTGTTATGTTCTACATCTATTTGCCTTTTAGCTGATTTTTGTTAAACTTATAGAAGGGGTGACTACGTGCAAATTATTAAACCCCTAGTCAAAGCAGTTTAACTCAGCTTCTGACCCTTTTGCCGATTAACACGTCTGCTGTTGCTGTGAAGTTATAGGAACAGTGACAGAAAATACTTTATAAGAATTCAAAAAGAAAAATATTCAAATGCAGCGGTAGACGCAGAGTCAAGCTTTTATTGCAGTGAGAAGAATGAATAACACATTGTTTGCTAGAATAGGAGACAAGCTTTTCATTGCTGAAATCAATGTGCAGTTGCCTTTTCTGCCCAAGAAATATGCACAATTTCTTTGCCGTCATTGCTCACATTTCAGACCAAAGCAGGACTCAGCCGAAAGTAATCATTGTTACACGTAGCACAATGAAAAACCAATTTAACAGTGAAGCTTGTAATCTGTGCTCAGCTTCAGTGGCATCTGGTTTTATCATCTGTACTTGGCTTAAAACATATCCCAACAGAACATAAAGCAACTCAGAGTTACTTTTTTTTCAAAAATCAGAATGTAGTACTGCAGATGCTGAAAATCTGAAAGTAAAGCTGAAAGTGTTGGACAAACTCGACAAGTCTAGTTGCATCTATAAAAAGTGAAACAGAGTAAACATTTTGAGTTTGTATGACAATTCTTCAAAACATTTTCATTGCTTTTCTTTTATATTGTGGTCCTAGACATAATTTAAAGGGCTCCAATGTTTCTCTGCTCTATTCTTCAGCTGAATAATGTTTGCTAACATATTTTGCTCCCTCTTTTGTTTTGTAACCAAAGGTTCAGCAACCATAAGGCAGAACATATGCACGGTGCCATTATAACAAAGGGAACTTTATTACCTGCTGTCAAATTTGACAATTAAAAAATTGATGATTTTAGAAATAAGACTGAAGGAAATAAGGAGACCTATAGTCCTGAGGACCAAGGAAAGGCTATATTAATTTTAATATGAATGTAGGCAGAAGGGAAAACAACATAGCATCTATGAACCTTAGAAGAATCAAAAGAAATGCAAATACATTTTCGGAACAAAAATGGAAATTGCTGTAGAACTGGAGAAACGGGGCTCGAACTGTTAACTCTGTTTCTCTATCCACAAACACTGCCTGAGCTGCAGACTTTCTCCAGCAATTTCTGTTTTTGTTTCAGATTTCTAGTGTCTGCAGTTCTTTGCTTTATTTTTCATATGCCCATTGGTGAGAAACTAACATAGAAAATGACAGGAAGAGTTCTAATGGAACAGATTATGAGAAAGAAAAGCAAGACACTGCAGGTGCTGGAAATCTGAAATAAAAACAGGAAATGCTAGAGAAACTTAGCAGATCTGGCAGCATCTGTGGAGAGAAACACAGAATTAATGCTTCAAGTCCAATATGATGCTTTGGAATGGATCAGATTGTGAGCTGTGTCTCTTTCAGGCCTCACATTATTGGGATAGGTAGATGTTATAGTGTGCTACTTGGGAAATTGGTGGAGAGAAGAAAAGAACTATGCCGTGGCTCCTCTTGACATCCTGCTGGAAGGAACATTGGGATATGCCCCCTCTCCATGTTCGGTTGCAAATATCTGACCAGGTGAACGAAGGAGCAGATTAAAAGCATACCAAGCAACAGAAAAAGCAAACACAGACATCCCATCAAAATCTAAAACACAGCTCATGTACCTTTATTTACATGTTGCATCTTAACAACTCAGTGCCAGTCTTCAGGTTACATGTCATATTTTCTTACCCTCTTGCAATTGTTGTGGTATTACCCTTTTATGTTGAAAAGTGATTTGTTCATGTGTTAGACCATGCTAAAAACACATTCCAAAACTTTGTTTTTACATTGGTAACCATAGGCATCACTTTTGATTGCTAGTTGATGAAGGAAGAAACCAAAGGAGTCTGTACTTGGCATCAATTTATTCACAGAGTAAAGCACTGTAGGTGAATATCTCCTGACTCCACTCGACTCTTGTGTCAGTAAATACCTCTTCATATGGACTCAGCCATTCAATCAACGCTTCAATCTATATATATATCTCAAATGATGCAATTAATAACAGGAATTTGAAAGGCCCAGAAGAAAACACCATAATAGAACATAAAACATAGAACATAGGACTGTATAGCACAGTACAAGCCCTTCGGCCTACGATGTTGTGCTGAACTTTAACCCTAAACCTAAGGTCTATCTAACCTCCACCCCTACCTTATACTATCATCTGTATGCCTATCTAATAGCCACTTAAATGCCCCTAATGAGGCCGATTCCACTACCCTCTCTGGCAAGGCATTTCACACCCCTACCATCCTCTGAGTAAAGAACCTACCTCTGACATCTCCCCGATACCTACCCCCTTTCACTTTAAACCTACGTCCCCTCGTAAAAGCTACCACAGCCCTAGGAAAAAGTCTTTGGCTGTCTACTCTATCTATACGTCTGAGCATTTTGTACACCTCTATCAAGCCACCTCTCATACTTCATCATTCTAAAGAGAAAAGCCCTAGCTCTCTCAACCTTTCCTTGTAAGACCTTCCCTCCATTCCAGGCAACATCCTGGTAAATCTCCTCTGCACCTTTTCTCATGCTTCCACACCTTTCCTGTAATGAGGTGACCAGAACTGGACACAATACTCCAGATGTGGCCGGAACCAGACTTTTGTATAGCTGGAGCATAACTTCACGGCTCTTGAACTTAATCCCTCTATTAATGAAAGCTAACACACTATATGCCTTCTTAACAACTCTATCTACCTGGGTGGCAGCTCTCAGAGAACTGTGAACATGAATCCCAAGATCCCTCTGCCCTCCACACTGCCAATAATCTTTCCATTAATCCTGTATTTTGCTTTCAAGTTTGTCCTTCCAAAATGAATCACCTCACACTTTTCAGGGTTAAACTCCATCTGCTACTTCTCAGCCCATCTCTGCATTCTATCAATGTCCCTTTGTAACCTAGAACTCTCCGCTCAGTCCACAACATGACCCACCTTCGTATCGTCTGCAAACTTGCTAATCCACCCTTCCACTTCTTCATCCAAATCATTTACAAAAATTACAAGTAGAAGAGGACCCAGAACAGATCCTTGTGGTATACTACTCGCAACTGAGCACCACGTTCAATATTTTCTGTTCACTACCACTCTATGTCTTCTAAGGGTCAGCTAATTCTGAATCCAATCTGCCACATTTTCCCCATCCCATGCCTCTTTTCCTTCTGCATGAGCCTACCATGGGGAGCCATATCAAATGCCTTACTTAAATCCATGTATACCACATCTATTGCTCCACCTTCATCCATGTGTTTGGTCACCTCTTCAAACAATTCAATAAGGTTTGTGAGGCATGATCTACCCCTCACAAATCCATGCTGACTATCACAAATCAAACTGTGCCTTTCCAAGTGATCTAAATCCTGTCTCTCAGACCCCTTTCCAATAATTTGCTCACCGCTGATGTAAGACTAACTGGTCTGTAATTTCTGGGGTTATCCCAGTTCCCTTTTTTGAACAAGGGAATGATGTTTGGCTCTTTCCAATCTTCTGGCATTATAATCATGGATAGTGAGGATGAAAAGATCATCACCAAAGGCTCTGCGATCTTGACTTTCGCTTCCCATAGAATCCTTGGATAAATTCCATCAGACCCATGGGACTTATTTATCTTCAACTTCCTCAGAATTCCTAGCACATCTTCTTTACTAACATCAACCTTCTCTAGCCTACCTGTCTGTTTCACAACGTCCTCCTCTATAACTAGGTCCCTCTTAGTTGTGAATACTGAGGAAAAATATTCATTAAGGACCTCTCCTATCTCTTTAGTCTGTGCACAAATTCCCTTTACAGCCCTTGATCGGCCCTGCCTTTTCTCTGGTCATACTCTTGTTCTGCACATACGTGTAAAAAGCCTTGGAGTTTTCTTTGATCCTATTTGCCAAGGTTTTCTCATGCCCTTTTATCGCTGCCCTAAGCCCTTCTTCAACTCCTTCCTGGATAACTTGGATCCTTCTAGAGCCTTTTCTGTTCCTTTTATCCTAAACCTTACACAAGCCTCATTCTTCCTCTTAACCAGTCGTTTGACCTCTCTTAAGAACCAAGGCTCCCTCACTCGACCACATCTTCTCTGCCTGCTAGGGACCAAACATATTGAGCACATGCAGTATGCATTCCTTAAACAATCCTTACATTTCTGTGGTGCTCTTCCCTGACAGCTCCTGTTCCCAATTTATGTACCCAGTTCTTGCCTAACTGAATTGTAATTACCTTTCCCCCAATTATAAACTTTACCCTGCCGTATGTACCTAACCTTATACATGTCTATTGTGAAAGAAACAGAGTTATGATTGCTCCCGCCAAAATGCTCTCCTATCCATAGGTCTAACACTTGGCCTGGTTCATTGCCAAGCACCAAATCCAAAGTGGTCTCTCCTCATTTTGGTCTATCTACATACAGTGTCAGAAATCCTTCCTGAATGCACTGGACAAAATCTGATCCATCTAAACTATTACAACTAAAATGATCTCCAATCAACATTTGAAAAGTTGAAGTCACCTATGGCTACAGCCCTGTGACTTCTGCTCCTTTCCAGTATCTGCCTCCCAATCTGGTCCTCTACTTTTCTGCAACTATTAGGGAGTCTGTAATAAACCCCCAACAAAGTGACTGCTCCTTTCTTGTTCCTGACCTCAACCCAAACTGACTCTGTAGGCATATCATTTTTGAACTGCCTTTCAGTAGCTGCTATACTCGTCCTGACTAGCAATGCCATTCCTTCACCTCTTTTTCCACCCTCCCTATTTCGTTTAAAGCTTCTAAATCCCGGAACTTCCAACAACCATTCCTCTCCCGGAGTTATCCAAGTTTCTGTAATGACCACGACATCATAGTTCCAAGTACCCACCCATGCTCCAAGTTTATCCGCTTTATTTCTGATACTTCTAGCATTGAAGTATACACACCTCAAACCATCTCGGTGTCCGCAATTACACTCCATTGACTGCATTTCTTTATAAACCACCTCACTCCCTGTAGTGTCTGTCAGAAGGCCGAATACCTCATTCTCTCAATTATAAATCCGGTTCTCCACCCCCTGCCGAACTAGTTTAAACCATCCTGTACAGCTCTAGCAAACCTCCCTCCTGGGATATTTGTCCCAGGATAATGATTTAAAGCAGCTAGCCATCAGCACTTTTCAATTCCTAAAAAAACCTCTGTGACACAAGAGGAATAGAACCCCATATTATCACTTCAGTACATGCATGTAGGGTAACCTAGCATAAGTGATAGTGAAAACAGGCCACAGTTGCCTTACTGTAAAAGCTTAGATGAAGCTGTGAATTAACTGCACAGAGGCCAGTATCCAATCACCAAGTCACCCTTTATTTACTTGTGCACAGTTGTAGCTCACTGCTTGAATCCCCTGAACTGAGGGACTGCTAAATCTCCTGGTTATATTGTTTGGCTGGGACTTTCCTGATTGGCTTGATCCAGCTGGTTCCAATCGCTTCAAGCTGTGTCTCATGAAGTGAAATGAAGTTAGATGTAAACGGTTCAAAACTGAAGACAAGTGCAAAGCAGTATTTATTCTAGGTGGTGATTTCCTCCACGTAACAGTGGCAACAAAGATCAGCATTCACATTTTCTTTGGGCTGGGAAATCTCCCGGGGCCAAACATCACAGCAGTCTTTAAATGTACCAGGGCTTGACAATGAGCCCAAGGACAGCTTTTAGTGGGAGCAGGGGACAGCAAAATTTCCATCCCTGCCTTGGCCTCCGGAAGGACTGGCTAATTATTAAATAAATCTTTCATGAAGTCTGTGCCACAGCAACACCCATTTCTTCAGTGCCCTCTATCTCCAGCAGAATAGACAGCAGTGAGATAGAGTATCCAGCAGTATTTGAGTGTGACATAAAAAAATCTTGTGATACAATTTAAAGGGCTCTGATCTTTCTTTGCTCCAAACCTTCAGTTGAATAATGTTTGCCATGATGTTTTGCTCCCTCTTCTCTTTCCCTGGACAAATTGGCACTGAGAGTCCTTCTGTTGCATTTACCTTCTTCTGAGATATGTGTTGAGTCAGGATGAGTTTGCAAATAAGGGCTTTGTGGGTTTCAGTGGTGCTACAATATTGGGAAATAGTGGAGATTTAGGGCCTTGGATTTACACAGGTACAACAATGCACTGGGTGAAAAACATAAGAAAAGGAGCGGGAGCAGAGCATGTAGCCACCTGAACCAGCTAGGCCATTCCATTAGATCTTTGCTAACATCCTATCTCAATTGCATCTTTCATTGCCATTACCATATTCATTATTAGCATGCAAAAATCTATATATCTCTATATAACTAACAATTGTGCATCCGCAAGTGTCTGCGGTAAAGATTTCCAAAACTCCACAACTCTCTAGAGAAGATGTTTCTCCTAACTTTATTCAATAAAGGCTGTTCCCTTATTCTAACATCATGTCTCTGTTCTAAACTCCAAAATTATGATAAACATCCAGCCTGCGTCTCCCTGGTTGAGACCCTTAAGACATGTATATATTTGAATGAAGCCCTCTCACATCCTTCCAAAGTCTCAGGAATATTGGCCGAGACTTCTTTTCAAGGGATCATTCTCTCATTCCAGGAATTAGTCCAGTGAATCTTCATTGTGCTTCCTGTCACAGAAGTATAGTCTTCCATAGGTATTGAACCCGATTCTGGGCTCAATGCTTCAGGTGTGTACTCATCGTTTGTATAAGCTTGCAGAATGACTTTGTTAGTTGCCTACTCCAATTCTTCTGTCAAAGCAATGTTACAAAGCATATTTCACTGAGTCTGTAGAGTAAGGGTAAGTTAATTTTAACCAGTCAGCACTTCCACTGATGAAGTAATTGTAATGTCAGTGGAACAATCAGAGAGAAGCGTCTGAGATGGAGAACAAGAGAGACTATATACTGAGCTGTAGTAACGTATCTGGTGCAAATAAAGAGTTGGCTTTATGCTGCATCCAGGTTATTGGTAGTGTAAAAAGACCAGTATTACCAATCAAATGTACATGAAGGGAATGAGACTAAGCAAACCTAAAATAAAGGGCAGACAGGATCCATTTCAAGATCCATATCTATCCCAAATCAAAAGCCCCTGGGATATGAAAACACTTGTTTAAAATGCATAAGCTTTAAATGTATAATTATTGAAAAAAGAAATTAGCCAATGAGAAAAAAAGACTATAAATCCCCAAATTCTATTTTCATAGAAAATTGTTGCAAGTACCCAATAGGGCAGTCATTTCATGTCAACATTTATCTGAATGATTACTGAATTCCTCTCTGACAGGAGCATAGGGAATATCATTGACCAGAAACTGAACTGGACTAACTAGATAGATAGAGTTAACACAGTGTGAAGCTGGATGAACACAGCAGGCCAAGCAGCGTCAAAGGTGCAGGAAAGCTTGACGTTTCAGGTCGGGACCCTCTTTCAGAAATGGGGGAGGGGAAGGGGATTCTGAAATAAATAGGGAGACAGGGGGAGGCGGATAGAGGATGGATTAAGGAGAAGATAGGGTAAGAGGAGACAGACACGTCAAAGAAGCAGGGTTACAGCCAGTGAAGGTGAATGTAGTTGGGAAGTTGTGGGGGGAATAGGTCAGCACAGGGAGGATGGACAGGTCAGAGGGGCGGGATGAGGCTAGTGGGTAGTGGGTGGGGATGGGGCTTGAGGTGGGAGGAATGGTTAGGCAGGCCTGGACTAGCTGGGCTGGTTTTGGGATATGGTTGAGGGAGGGCAGATTTTGAAGCTTGTGAAGTCCACATTGATAACATTGGGCTGCAGAGTTCCCAAGTGAAATATGAGATGCTGTTCCTGCATCTTTCAGGTGGTGTCATTGTGGCAATGCAAGAGGCCCAGGATGGACATGTCGTCCGAGGAGTGCGGGGGGGAATTGAAATGGTTCGCGACTGGGAGGTGTAGTTGTTTGTTGTGAACAGAGCGTAGGTGTTCCGCAAAGTGGTCCCCAAGCCTCAGTCTGGTTTCCCCGATGTAGAGGAGGCCACAATGGGAACAGCGGATACAGTATATAACATTGACAGATATGTAGGTGAACATCTGTTTGATGTGAAAAGTCTTCCTTGGGCCTGGGATGGGGGTGAGGGGGGAGGTATAGGGGCAGGTGTAGCACTTGCTTCGGTTGCAGGGAAAAGTGCCGGGGTAGTGGGGCTGGAGGGGAGTGTATAGCGGACAAGGGAGTCACAGAGAGAGTGGTCCCTCTGGAAAGCACATAAGGGTGGGGAGGGAAAAATGTCTTTGGTAGTGGGGCTGGATTGCAGATGGCAGAAATGTCGGAGAATGATGCGTTGGATTTGGAGGTTGGTCGGGTGTAATGTGAAGACGAGGGGGATTCTGTATTGGTTATTATTGCGAATAGGGGATGTGAGGGATGAGTTGTGGGAAATGCGGGAGACACGGTCGAGGGCATTTTCAATCACTGTGGAGGGCAAGTTGCAGTTCTTGAAAAAAGAGGACATCTGGGATGTTCGGGAGTGGAATGCCTCATCTCAGGAGCAGATGTGGGAGAGGCGAAGGAATTGGGAATAGGGGATGTCATTTTTACAGGAAAGTGGGTTAGAGGAGGAATATTCCAGACAGTTGTGGGAGTCAGCAGGTTTAAAATGGATATTGGTTTCCAGGTGGATGCCAGAGATGGAGACAGAGAGGTCCAGGAAGGAGACAGAGGTGTCAGAAATGGTCTTTGTAGGCTATGTGGAACAATCCCTCTTCCAAAGCTACACCGGCCCCATCCCCCATCTCCTCCTCCATTACATTGATGACTGTTTTGGCGCCGCCTCGTGTTCCCACCAGGAGCTCGAACAGTTCATTCACTTCACTAACACCTTCCACCCCAATCTTAAGTTTACCTGGACCAGCTCTGACACCTCTCTCTCTTCCAGGATCACTCTGTCTCCATCTCTGGCATCCACCCGGACACCGATGTCCATTTTAAAACTACTGACTCCCACAACTGCCTGGAATATACCTCCTCTCACCCACCTTCCTGTAAAGATGCCATCCCCTATTCCCAATTCCTTTGCCTCCGCCGCATCTGCTCCCGAGATGAGGCATTCCACTCTCGAACATCCCAGATGTTCTCTTTTTTCAAAAACTGCAACTTCCCCTCCACAGTGATCAAAAATGCCCTCTACCATGTCTCCCGCATTTCCCAAAATTCATCCCTCACACTCCCTATCTGCAATAATAACCAAATCAGAATCCCCCTCATCCTCACATACCACCCGACCAACCTCCAAATCCAACACATTACCCTCCGACATTTCTGCCATCTGCAATCCGACCCTACCACCAAAGACATTTTTCTTCCCCACCCTTATGTGTTTTCCAGAGGGACCACTCTCTCCGTGACTCCCTTGTCTGCTCCATACTCCCGTCCAGCCCCACAACCCCGGCACTTTTCCCTGCAACCAAAGCAAGTGCTACACCTGCCCCTATACCACCCCCCTCACCCTTATCCCAGACCCTAGGAAGACTTTTCACATCAAACAGATGTTCACCTGCACATCTGTCAATGTTATATACTGTATCCGCTGTTCCCAATGTGGCCTCCTCTACATTGGAAAACCAAACGGAGGATTGGGGACCGCTTTGCGGAACACCTACGCTCTGTTTGCAACAAACAACTACACCTTCCAGTCGCGAACCATTTCAATTCCTCCCCCCGCACACCTCGGATGACATGTCCATTCTGGGCCTCCTGCATTGCCACAATGACACCACCCGAAAGATGCAGGAACAGCATCTCATATTTCACTTGGGAACTCTGCAGCCCAAGGATATCAATGTGGATTTCACAAGCTTCAAAATCTACCCTCCCTCAACCACATCCCAAAACCAGCCCAACTAGTTCTCGCCTCCTTAACCACTCTTCTCACCTCAAGCCCCACCCCCGTCCCCTACCCACTAACCTCATCCCGCCCCCCTGACCTGTCCGTCCTCCCTGGACTGACCTACACCCTCTCAACTCTCCAACTACATTCACCTTCACTGGCTGTAACCCCGCCTCTTTGACCTGTCCGTCTCCTCTCAACCTATCTTCTCCTTTGTCCATCTTCTATCCGCCTCCCCGTCTCCTGATTTATTTGAGAATCCCTTTCCCCTACCTCATTTCTGAAGGAGGGTCCCGACCCGAAACGTCAAGCTTTCCTGCTCCTCTGATGCTGCTTGGCTTGCTGTGTTCATCCAGCTTCACACTGTGTTATTTCAGAGTCTCCTGCATTGGCAGTTCCTACTATCTCTACATAAATAGGGTGGCTGCATGAGCACAATCCTGCAAAAAGTAACTCACCTCCTGTCTCCCCAAAGCCTGTCCGCCTTCTTTAAGACATGAGTAAGGAATGTGATTGAGCAGTCTCCACTTGACTGAACGGTTCCAGCTCCAACATGCTAAGAAACTTGACACCAGCCACAAGAAAGCAGTCCACTCTTTTGGAAACCTATCTACCACTTTCAACCTTCAGGTTAGCTCAGTGGTTTCCTCAGTTGATTGGATGAATGGTTTGTGATGCAGCGCGATGCAAATAGTGTGGATTCAATTCCTGCTACTGGCAGAGGTTACCATGAAGGATTTTCCTTTGTACCTCTCTTCACTGAGAAATGGTGAACCACTGACAGTCATGTCTCTCTATAATAAGAGAGGAGGAGGATGGCAACTTTACCCTCCATTACCAATGCCCTGTAACAGCAGAGTATACTATCTACAAAATGTACTGCAGCAACTCACCAAGGCTGTTGCTACAAATCTTCTAATCTGCAACTATTGCCACATAAAAGGACAAGGACAGTAGATGTGGTTGTACCACAACCTGTAAGAAGCCCTCCAAGTCACCTTCAGCTCGCCTCCATCACCATCTCAAGAGAAATTAAGGAGGTAAAACAAATGCTGGCATGATCAGCAGCGCTCATATCACATGAGCAAATATTTAAATAGTCCCCAAGGGGGATGAGTTTCCTTTTCCAGAGTTGTAGAGAACACCAGAAATATTAAATGTTTCGAATATCTGCAGACCTGCTATACATTTCCAATATTGAGTTTTTTTTTAATAATAAGGAATGTCTTGGTTGATGGCCAATGCTTAATATCTCCCTTCATGTGGTGTTGATTAGTTGTTCATGGGACATCATATCAACCTCATTTTGCAGATATTTATCATCACTGTATAGCTAACCATGAATATTTGTTCCATTTGTTCCAAGTTGCCAATATTTTTGCAATCCAGCACCAGGGAAAATAAAAGCTATGCTATTCTGCATGAAACAGCTTCTGACACCCATTGAATTGTGGAAAGATTTAACTACCTGCCTAACAATCTCATTAAAACTATTAAACTGTCTCAGCACAAAACACACGAGCCTTATACTAGGGCTTTGAGGTTTTCATTCCTGTGGAATAATAACTAATGTCTACCTGACTGCTGAAACACCCTTTATATCTTAAATAAGTTAAATAAGGAAAGAAAGGATAGGGCTAAAACTGTCAGCACAACACTTATGGTGGGTCAGGAACCAATACTTATGAAATGAGGATGGATTGTTTGGCAACATGTACGCTGCTTTTTTCTCCAAAGTGGCCCACATCACAGATATAGACCTTTAGTGCTAACTCAATCAGTTTGTCATTTTTGGAGCTCAGCATTCCATTTTACTACCATGCCTTCAGCATGCGCAACTAAACATGTGGTCAGCAGTTGATGTGATTTTCCCATCAGTACTCATTAAAGAGTAGGCTTTTCAGGGCACCCTCGAGCGGAGCTGGCATTATAGAAATTCACAACATTATTTTTGCATGACTTTTGAAAGAAAACTAAAAATAACTGAAGAAACTCAATTTTATTAAAACAAACATCATCCGATACTCAACAGCATTATTTACAATTAGTTAGTGCTGTTGGCTGTATAGCTGGGATCTCTAGGACAGGCACAGGGTAGGTATTCCTCAATATTGCATATTGTCGATGATTTGAGGGGGTTATGAACAAATATATTAATGTAAAAAAAATTGATGGAATTAGTAAACATTCTTTGGAGTTGCTCAGTGCACAAAGATAATAGTGATTACTGTGGAACTACAGCACTAACTAGTGGCAGTAACCTGAAATTACTATCATCAGGGGCTGGTTACAAAGGAGATTTTGTTCAAAACGTTTATATAAGTATTTTCAATTACAATGTTGACACAAATAGTGCAATTAACAAAAAGACAACCTGCGTGAAATATGTGAACAGCATGAGTTCAGTACGTGTAAAAAATTATATTTTATATGTTGAATAGCAAAAACAGTAATTGATAATAAAAATCAGGCTTTGCGGAGAAGCCTGAAGCTGCTGCTGGTCTTTTAATTACATATTAGTAATTATTCTCTCTGTAACGATATATAGCAAATACTTTATTCTCAATAACATCATTGTTTATATTTAGAATAATGAAGTATCTTAATGTACATTGCTATACTAACGGGTGCAAATATAAATAGCTCTTTTATTTGCCCTCAGAAATGTCTGACAACATCTGATTTGATTTGATTTATTACTGTTACTTGTACTGGGGTAAAGTGAAATGTGTTGTATTATGTGCTTTACAAGCAGATCGTACTACACAAGTGCATCCGGGTGACAGAACAGAGTGCATGATACAATGTTACAGCTTTCAACAAGTTCCAGAGAGAGAGATCAACATTGAAGAGGTCCATTCAAATGTGTGACATATTGCATTCAGCATCAATGTCCGGTTCTCTAATTACCACATTCAACTTTGTCAACTGTGAGCTTGTGACAGTGTTCTCATTTCATATTATAAGAAAGCCTCAACAAATTCCATCTCTGGTTTCCAAGAGGAATTCTTACCAACACGTTGGAATACTAAGTCAGCAACGGAGCATTCGTTTCTGCAGCATATCCACCACATAGCCTAATCTGCCTTGAAAGAAGCCAAATCCACTGCTTAGACAGATGAATGGGATAGAAGACAGTCACACGTCTGTTGTTGTCTGATACTGAGAGAAAGCCAATGCCGAGAACCAATAGCCACCTAAATTTCCTATTCAAGAAATTCTTAAACGATGAAAGAATGCCTCAACTCGACATAAATCATGACACGTGGGAAATTTGAGCTGGTGACCGACATCAACTTATTTTTTTTTGAGATTTTCTTCTATTTGCAATCATTAAAATTTTAAGATAGCTTAGAAGTTTCTTTGAAACCAAACAACCCACCAATCAAAAAGGATGAGAGTGATACTCTTAACCATTGGCAGATCTGAGATATGGCTGAATACCAATGAAAGACAAAACCCTTTTGACAAAATAAGGAGGCAGAAGAGAATACTGAAAAATAGGCTTCAGTGGCTTAGATTGGAATCCAGTCTTGACATTTGGAGTCTGTGATACTGAAAATTTATTATAACACAAGGAAAACAAAAAGAGACAAAGGTCTGCATTGTACTGAATGTTATCTTACATAATATTTCCAATGCAATCTATTAAACTAAATTAAAAACAACACACAGAACTGAGATGTGAATTGGTAAATTATAGTATTGGAAGGTAAACTTTTATTACTGCTGTCTATATTTCCACATCAATTCCCCGAGTGCTTACATCAGTTTCATTTGAGAATTCCTGGAGGCATTAAAGGATGAACAGGTTTATGACAATTATTTTTCTGCATTCTGTTATGGACAGAAGGGAGAGATGCATTCATTTATTTTATATCGCTTCTCTTTTGTCTGTAAGCAGAAGTTTGTATTTATTTTCTTCTTCCTTTTCAAACAAAGGCTGGTGTGTTCACCCCCCAACTTCCTGTTTGTGAAGTCCTTATTAAAAATGACCCACAGCAAGATTGTTAGCATTAAAACGGAGGTATGGTTTATTCATGCATTCAAACCTGAGGGATGCTTGTTTCAACACACACACACACACACACACACACACACACACACACACACACACACACACACACACACAGAGACGAGGAAGAAAGAAGAAACGAAATAAATGACAACCTCTGGGAGTGACTGTTGACCAGAAATTGAACCAAACTGTCCGTACAAGTACAGTGGTGAGAAGTGCAGGTGACAGGCTAGGAATATTGCAGCAAGTAACACAATTCTACCAGTGACAAGGCAATGGCATATGATGACTGCAGCTCTCCAACAACACGCTAGAAGCTTGACACCATTTGGGACAAAGCAGCCTTCTTGATTGGCAATACATAGACAAACATCCACTCCCTCCACCACCAATGCTCAGTAGTAGCGATGTGCACTGACTACAGGATGTGGTGCAGAAATTCAGCAAGGTTGCTAGACAGCACTTTTCGAACTCAATCGCTTTCATTGAGAAGGACAAAGGAGGCAGCAGATACATGCGAACACCACTACCTGCTAGTTCTCCACCATCCAGAAATATGTCATTGTGGTGGTGGAGACTTGTTTTTCAAACTGGAGGCCTGTGACTGGCAGTTTCATCATTTATATAAATGATTCAGATGTGAACGTAGGCAGTATGGTTAGTACATTCACAGATGACACTAAAATTGTATGTGTAGCGGATAACAAGGTTACCTCAGAGTACGGGTCTAGGCCCGAAACGTCAGCTTTTGTGCTCCTAAGATGCTGCTTGGCCTGCTGTGTTCATCCAGCTTCACACTTTGTTACCTCAGAGTACAATGGGATCTTAATCAGATTGGCCAATGAACTGAGGAGTGGCAGATGGAGTTTAATTTAGAGAAATTTAATAAGGACTTCACAAACAGGAAGTTGGGGGGTGAACACACCAGCATTTGTTTGAAAAGGAAGAAGAAAATAAATACAAACCTCTGCTTACAGACAAAAGAGAAGCGATCTAAAATAAACGAATGCACCTCTCCCCCCTGTCCATAACAGAATGCAGAAGGATGTCTAGGAACTGGCAAGAAATGCTTGGCCAGCTAGGGATGACGACTTTGCTTGGAAAGGCAAAGCAGGGCAAGACTTATACACTTAATGGTAAAGTCCTGAGGAGCATTGCTGCACAAACAAACATTGCAGTGCAGGTTCATAGGTCCTTGAAAGTGGATTCACAGGTAGGTACGATAGTGATGATGATGTTTGGTATGCTTGCCTCTATTGGTCCATGCTTGAGGATAGGAGATGTGAGGTCATGGCGTGGCTGTGCAGGACATTAGTTCGGTCACTTTTGGAGTATTGTGTGCAATTCTGATCTCCCTCTTATTGGAAGGATGGTTTTACTCTTGAAAGGGTTCTGAAAAGATTTATGAGAATGTTTCCAGGGTTGGAGGGTTTGAGTTATTGGGAAAGGCTGAAGAGTCTGGTGCTATTTTCCCTGGACTGTCAGAGGCTGAGGGGTGACTTAGAGATTTAGAAAATCATAAGGGGTGTGGATAGCCTAAATAGGCACAGTCTTTCCCCCAGTGTGTGAGTCTCCAAAATAGGAGGGCATAGGTTTAAGGTGAGAGGGGAAGGATGTAAAAGCGATCTGAGGGATGATTTTTTTCACACAGAAGGTGGTGCGTATATGGAATGAGCTGCCAGGGGAAGTGGTGGAGGCTGGTACGATTACAAAATTGAGTTGAATTTAGATGACTTATGAATAGGTTGGGTTGACAGGGATATGGGACAAATGCTGGCAAATGGGGCTAGTTTTATTTCGGGATATCTGGTCACATGGACGAGTTGGACCAAAGGGTCTGTTTCCACGTGTCTCAAAATCCTGAAATTCGATCCCTTTGGGCGAAATCAACTGCTGCAATTCTTGACAGCAGCTCACCACCACCTTCTCAAGGATGTCTAGGAACTGGCAAGAAATGCTTGGCCAGCTAGGGATGACGACATCCCATGAGTAAATTTTAAAAATTAAGAATGACTTATACAAATTAAATATAAGAGTATCAATTTACAATTTTGTCTGAGTTTAGAAAGGCTTCTTCAGAAAACCTCAAGTCCAAAATTACTCTTCTTTATTCTGAAGAGGTCGTATCAGATTCAAACTTTTAATAAGGTCTGTCTATTTATCAGGTGAATATAAAATTTATCTAGAAAACCAGATTTTAAGAGCAAAAGTAGTAGGCGCAGGAATAGGTAAATTAGCCTCTCAAGCTTGCTCTGACTGACCTCCTCTTAGTCTCAACTCTACTTTTCTACTTGCTGTCCATAACTCTTCAAACCATTACTAATTAAAAATCTGCCGATCCCCTCTTTAAATTTACTCAATGCCCTGGTGTCTACGGTACTCTGGGATAAAGAATTCTACAGATTTATGACCGATTGAAAGAGGTAATTCCTCACCTATTTTAAATCTGCCACCCCTTAGCTTGAAACTATGACTTCATGTTCTAGATTGTATTGAAATATCTGCTCCGGTCTACTTTGTCATTTGCCTTTAGCATCCAATATACCTCAACTAGATCTCCTCTCATTTTTCTAAACTCTAGCAAGTATAGGCCTAGAGATAGTAGGAACTGCAGATGCTGGAGAATCTGAGATGACAAGGTGTGGAGCTGGATGAACACAGCAGGCCAAGCAGCATCAGAGGAGCAGGAAGGCTGACATTTCGGGCCTAGACCCTTCTTCAGAAAATAGAGAAGGAGGGTCTAGGCCCGAAATGTCAGCCTTTCTGCTCCTCTGATGCTGCTTGGCCTGCTGTGTTCATCCATTTCTACACCTTGTTACCTTAAGTATAAGCATAACCTGCTCATCTCCTCAAAGGAATCGGTCAAGTGAGCCTCCTCCGACCAGCTCCAATGCAACTGCATCCCACCTCAAGGGGACCAAAACTGGAACCAATATGTGGTCTTACCAATACCTTGTGCAGTTTCTCTCCATTTAGAGAAATTGCCTTTTTATTGCAACTAACTTTCCCACCTATTTTAGCGTCACCTGCAAATTTGGTCATAGTATACTTTATCCCTGTATCCAAGTCATTAATAGATTGTAAATAGTTGGGACTCGAGGGCCACTTCGCTAGTTACAGTTTGCCAACCAGAGAGAAAAAAAAAACATTTATCCAATCTCTCTGCTTTCTGACAGTTGGTCAATCTTCTATGCAAGCTAACTTATTACCACTAACCATACAAGGTCCTACCATGCAAAATAACCTCTTGCACAACATCTTATCAAGTCCCTTCTGGAAATCGAGATACACTACATACAATATCTAAAGGACTGATTATGTTTGCTACATCATCAAATAAAAACTCTAGCGAATTAGTGAAACATCATTTACCCTTCATAAAACTATGATAACTCTGATGGATTATATTTTGGCTTTCCAAGTGTCATAGAATCCCTCCAGTGCAGAAACAGGCTACTCATTCCATCAGCTCGATAATGACCCACTGAAGGGCATACCACCCAGAGCCAGCCTCTACCCTATGCCCGTACTCAATCTTTACATTGGCAAATCCACCTAGCCTGCAGACCCCTGGATACTATGGGACAATTTACTGGCCAATCCACCTAACTTGCACATCATTAGATATCATGGTGGCTCTGCGGTTAGCAGCCTTGGGTAATCTCTGTGTGCAGTACGCACATTCTCCCCATGTCAGTGTGGATTTCCACTTGGTGCTCTGGTTTCCTCCCTCAGTCCAAAGATGTGTCCCACCACCACCTCCTTAATAATGGATTCAAATAATTTCCCAAAGACAGGTGTTAATCTAACTGGTCTATAGTTTCCTTCTTTCTGGCTCTTTCTAAATAAGAGCATTACATTAGCATTTTCCCAATCCTCTAGAATTTTTCCAGAATCAAGAGAATTTGAAGAGGATTTAGGCCAGAGCTAGGATTAACTCAGGGTGATGTCTGATTTGGTGTCATCTGTTAGATACCTAGCAGACTGACTTGATGTTAACGGTATATTACTTGTTACCAGACACAAGTAGTTTAGAATTACAAACAAAATGTTTTACAAAGATCAACTTTGGTTATGTGACAGTTCCTGGATGAATCGGTTTCAAAATTAACAAGGCAGTTTCTGTGAAACAACTGGCCTCCATCTCTGGCCAGGACATTTGTTCTTTCCTACAAGAGCAATGAAGAGCTGTTACCACCACTTCGGAATAATGGGTTTCAATAGCTCGCTTTCATTCAGATCTGGCTGTGTGACACATCTCAATGGCTGCACTTTATTCTTGTGGACTGTAAGATCCACACAATGCAAGGGTGCAACATTCCATGAGGTTATATCCAGGTTCAAATACGACAACTGATAATTATAATTATAATCCTTCCAGAAACTGTGGTCAATTTGCATCAATTTCAGATTGGTGACATGGTTTCGACAGTCAGTGATTATTCTAAAATTTAAACTAGAATAATTTTTAAAAGAATTTAGGATCTTTTTCATGTCTTGTAAACATAGCAATATAGTATATTTTCCTTGGTCTATACTCTTGTACTTTATTTTTGATTATTAAGGTGAACAGTACCAAGCCTTATAAAATTTTAGAAACAAAAGTCAGCAACAAATACTGCAAGGTCAGGTACTGTACAGGACACACGGAAGGTAAATCTTCTGCCTATATCCCAACAATCCGTTCCACTGTCTATATCACTATTAAGGCCTTTTTCTTAGCAATTGTTGGTTGTGCATTTTAACTGTTGGTTCTTCTCAACAGGAGTGTTCAACAAACAATTTGCTTTCATATAACCTTTAATGTAGAATAAACAATGTCATAATGCTTCAGACCAACGAAGGAGATAATTTTTTTTAAACTTTGAGAAGGTTTGTAGTTGGCGCTGTGGATGAGGTTGTCATCCTTATGGAGATACAACCTCAAGGAGATAAAATGTATGGATGCCTAAAACTTTCATTGTATTAATTTGAGCTGGAATTAAAATTAGGTCACTGAGGTGAAAAAACATGCTTAACCGTGGTCTGAGTTTTGCATTATAAATCCTCACTCTTATGTTCAGTCAATTATCTTCGTTGATAAGTAGCATCGAATCAAGTTTATATTTTTAAAACTACAGGAATCATATTCCAAAAAGTCTCTCTCAATGAAGTAATTGACAGGCATGTTGGTAAGTACTTTTGAAAAGGAGATTTTGAATGAGAATAGGTTCAAAAGCACAGGAGGTTCAAATTTGCTGTTCAAAGCTATAACAGGCATTATGGCTTAAATTTTGCTCGAAATGCAGACTTTCTTCTAGGAGGTGCTGTGCAAAACTGTGTGAAACACACTGCAATTTATTTTAATTCCTTAAGGCAAAACATGCTTGATAGTGCCAAGGCAGCAATTCAGATCACATACTACGAGTTATAGAAAGCCACATGCATTCTCTTATTAAAAGCTGCAAATGCAGTCACAGACAAATAAACCCTTTCTGCTGCAGTACTGCTGAACAAAAAAAATTCTGCAGAATTGATGAATTCAAAAGACCAGAAGATAATCAATGCTGGCAGTTTTATTCTACTCTGCCCATTTATAAACTTTAGTGTATTTAAAGAGGAAAATCACACTAAATAACCATAAGGTAACAATTACACCAAACAGCTATAATACAGGAGCTGTGATTCCTGGTTTTAAAGAGCACTTCAAATGATTTGAACTTCACATGCCTTTGCTATAGCTAATCGCTCAAGTATAAACCCTTTATCCTGAGTGGGGATGACCCATACTCCATAACAACTTGCTCACCTAAATGGTAAAGGAAAAGCATTAAGTGAGGCAAAGTATTCTTACTAAACATCCTTAATGTCTACTTCAAAAATGCTGCTGGATTCTTGTGTTCTACCTCATTGAGAAAACAGATACTTAGTTTTACAGAATAGAACAGCATTCCTGATAATTTAAAAACCCTCAAGCGTTTCTTTTATAACTGACGAGTACAAAATAACATAACGTACTTGTTTGCAAACTATCTGTCACTTATCTGTCTTTTATTAAATATATAAAAAAACCCTGCCATCAGGTAGCAATGGGTGTTTTCTTTCTCTTTTGCAAAGTTCAGCTGAATAAATGCGAAAGAACTGAATAAGAGGGGTTCTGTAACAGTGTCAATAAAATTAAAAGGCTACAAACAAACACAACAAATGCACTGGAAACCGTAGCAATAATAATATAAAAATATTTTAGTACACATAAGCATGTTTTTTTTATGTAGGCCCAAAATAGGAACCTATTTTTGAGAGACATGAAAAATCATTCATATCAGTAAAAGTTCTTGTTCTGAGAAGAAATTTCCAGATATTTCTTCGTCCCTTTATGTTCTTCAAAAGAGATTGGGGGATGGGGATGGAGGGAGGCCTTACGTCCATTATATGACAGAAATAGATTAACTTCAATTCCTCAACTTTCACTTAAAATTTGTATTACAATGCAATATACTGCAAGTTACTGTATCCAAAAGATCTGTCAGCCTTTTTATTCAATGTCCTGATCAAAATAGCTCTCTTTTTGGCTGTCAGCATGATTTTATTGTCCTTGACGGCAATGTGTTTGGAAGAAGTTTCCCAAGAAAGTACGATAACCAGGATCATCCACATATTCGTTCATGAACTTGGAATTCAGGACCCTCGGGCGCTTCTTCGCCTGAATGTTCTCCGTGGAAAATGTAGCTTCATAGCGCATGTCTGATGCTGAAGACTGAAAAACAAAAATACTTTGTCAGAAAATTGCTACAGGAAGACTCTTGTATGCATGTATGATGCTGTTCCACTTATCCTATTGGCTGCAATATTCAGGGTTCAAATATTGACACTTTAGTGAAGAAACTGGAATGTTACAAATGTTGGGTAAGTACTGAAAAGGCAGACTGCTACTGAACATGAGGTAACTTAATTTGAATTGAACATCTGCACTATTTTCAGCACATTAAAGGTCTACTTCCTTGATACCACTGAAGGCTTTCAATGCTGGGCAGATTAAACTTACCAGCATGGCAGGAAGGAAAGAACACTGCCAATGTAAATTTGGGAAAGACACAAAGAGTAGGATTTGGAGAACAGAGACCTGGGATGGGATTAAAAGTGCCAGCATGAACGCAATAGGAGTGCCAATGCACACTTGTGTCAGTGTTAATAGGAGGAGGCAAGCACATTGACAGATTTTTGCCATGCTGCTGCTAGAACTACAAAAGGATAAAGGAGGAACTCTAGGCTGATAAGTAAGAGGAGAGAAGAGTTCCTGCAGATAGAATATGGAGGGAGAAGATTGTAAGTAAGATTGTAGAGAGGAGGAGGAAATATGGGAGAGATGAAAGGCACCACTGACAGGAGAAGGGAAGTGTGCAGCTGTGAACGAGAGTGGATGGTAGATGACAAAAAAACTGCAGATGCAGAAATCCAAAGTAGAAAAACAGGAGACTGAAAGAACACAGTGATTCCACATCAGCATGACAATCACATGAATAATTTATAGAATCTAGTGTGAAAAAAATGTAGAGTTACAGGAAAAAAGATAAGGCAGTGGGACCAGCTGAGCTGTTCTTTCAGACGTGTTTGAATGGGTGCAATGAGCTGTAACCATTTTACAATTCTGTGAAATCCTATTTAAAGGAGAATGTATCACTCAGAATCAAGGGAAAACATTTATAACAAGCAAGCCACTGGCAATCTTGCAAAAATGCATCTTGGGTAATACTGGAATCCATGGAAGTCAAGGAGAATTTTTTCCACTGATTGGAAGCATATCAGTCACAAAAGGAAAGAGTTCTGGCTGTTGAAGGTCAGTCATCTTAACCCTTTCATCATTCTAGCATTTCAGGAAGATAGCTTCCTGTAACCTTCTGAAGGGCAATTCTGGACAGGAAATAAATGCTGGCCTAGCCAGTGATACCTAGATCCTGAAAACTGACCTTCCCAGCAGAAAGTCAGAAGTGAGGATATTTGTTGCGCAGTAATTGCAATCTCTCAGATACTGAACCAGTCCATGTCAAAATGCAACATGACCTGGACAACATTCAGGCTTGGGCTGACAAGCGGCAGGTAACATTAACACAAGTGCCAGACAATGACCATCTCCAACAAGACAGAATCTAACCATCTCCCTTTGATATTCAACAGCATTAACCATCGCTGAATTGCCCAATGTTACAACATAGAGACGGACAGATGAATCAATCAGCCTTCTTACCTGTGTATTCACTACACAGTAACATTAAAACTTTCAAAAGTCCCTCAAGATTGACTTCAATTGTTCCTAACCAGACTTTTTGAAGACAGGATCTGTGAATAATCAATTCCATACACTGGGTTTACAGCTTAAACAAAAGATTTAACTGTTTATCAACAATACAGTAACCTTAGTAGAGCTAAATGAAGAAAATTATATAATAAATGCCATTGATTTAAACAGCTTTATTTTCAGCTCCATTCACACAAAAGGTAGACAGACAAACACAGTTAAGGGATGACTGAAAAAAACTGAACCAGTTTTCATGATGCATTATTCCACACATATATATGAATGTTTCTTGACTGAATTTCTGAAGATGTCACTCAGGGCCACCTTTTCTGTTCATTCTGAGCAAGTTTCACCGATACTTCTAACTTAGTTTCTATTCTCTGAACTTTCAAATGGGAGGTTGGCAGGGAATTTTCAAATTTTCATGCTATTGTGTTAACAGTTAAACTCCTCCTCCCAGAAATACAGTCCAAAAGTCCAGTTCAAACTCTCTCAGAGGTAGTAAGAGCTGTCGGTGCTGGAGTCAGAGACAACACAGCATCGAGCTTGAGGAATACAGCAGGCCAGGCAGCATCGGAGGATCAGAAAAGTTGACAGGAAAGTTTCTGAAGAAAGGTTCTGACCCAAAACATCAAATTTCCTGCTCCTCCTGCTGTGTTATCTCCAGTTCATACTCTCCTGTCTTTCCCTCTGCTTGACAATCATGTTCTCCTAGACTTGCTGACACTAATTCCCAGGTTCTTGTCTTGTTAATGGCTAAACATCTGCTATCTTGTTAAACATATTGCTTTCCACTGGTGCCAAAGAATCTGTAGAAACGTTTGATCACAAACCACCCTACAATTCAATTCCATGCCTGGCTTGTTTGTTCTTTGCAAGATGCTGCTCACAGTCCAAAGGTCATTTTCAGTTTAAAGCTGTAAACCAAAATTGAGAAAAGTACAAAACAAAAATAAAGAAAAATCAGTGACAGTTCTAACACTGCGAATATTCTGTGGGTTTCCGCTGACCAGAAACTGAACTGAACCAGCATATAAATGCTGTAGCTATAAGAACAAGTCAGAGATTAGAATTTTTCCGTGAATAATTCACGTCCATGTCTCCCCAAAGCTCGACCACCATCTAGAAGGCACTTCACCTCCACTTTCCTGGATTAATGTAACTCTAATAATATCCAAAAAAACTTGACAGCATCCAAAACAAAGTAGTCCACTTGAGTGGCACCCCAGCCACTACAGATACAAAGTGGTAGCAGGGTGTACCATACAGGTGACAATTGCAGCAACTTGCCAAATTTTTTATCAATAGCCTCCGTCAAATACTACTTCATTCAGCTAGCAGGACTAGGGTAGCAGATGTATAGGGACACAAACACTTGCAAGCTACCCTCAAAACCACACACCATCTTGACTTGTATTGCTGTTCAAAGAACAAAGAAAATAACAGCACAGGAACAGGCCCTTTGGTCCTCCAAGGCTGCGCTGCTCCAGATCCTCTATCTAAACCTGTCATCTATTTTCCAAGGATCTGTATCCCTCTGCTCCATGCCCATCCATGTATCTGCCTAGATACATCTTAAATGACGCTATCATGCCCACCTCTACCACCTCTGCTGGCAACACATTCCAGGCACCCACCACCCTCTGCATAAAGAAGTATCCATGCATATCTCCCTTAAACTTTTCCCTTCTCACCTTGAAATCGTGACCCCGAGTAATTGAGTCCCTCACTCTGGGGAAAAAGCTTCTGGCTATCCACCCTGTCTACACCTCTCATGATTTTGTAGACCTCAATCAGGACGTCCATCTTTCTAATGTAAATAATCCTAATCTATGCAACCTCTCCTCGTAGCTAGCACCCACCATACCAGACAACATCCTGGTGAACCTCCTCTGCACCCTCTCCAAAGGATCCATATCCTTTTGGTAATGTGGCGACCAGAACTGTACACAGTACTCCAAATGTGGCCGAACCAAAGTCCTATACAACTGTAACATGACCTGCCAACTCTTGTACTCATTACCCTGTCCAATGAATGAAAGCATGCCGTATGCCTTCTTGACCACTCTATCGACCTGCATTGCCACCTTCAGGGAACAATGACCTGAACACCCAGATCTCTCTGTGCATCAATTTTCCCCAGGACTTTTCCACTTACCGTATAGTTCGTTCTTGAATTGGATCTTCCAAAATGTATCACCTTGCATTTGCCTGGATTGAACTCCATCTGCCATTTCTCCACACAACTCTCCAATCTATCTATATTTGCTGCATTCTCAGATAGTCCCCTTCACTATCTGCTTCACCACCAATCTTCGTGTCATCTGCTGACTTGTTAATCAGATCATCTATACCCTCCTCCAGATCACATATGTATATCACAAACAACAGTGGTCCCAACATGGATCCCTGTGGAGCACCACTTTTCACAGCTGTCCATTTCGAGAAACTCCCTGCCATTACAACTCTCTGTCTCCTGTTGCTCAGCCAGTTCTCTATCCATCGAGCTAGTACACCCTAGGCCCCATGCGACTTCACTTTCTCAATTGGTCTATCATGGGGAACTTTATCAAATGCCTTACTGAAATCTATATATATGACATCCACAGCCTTTCCCTCATCTATCAACTTTGTCACTTTCCCTCTGTATCTTCTCCAGCAGTCTCCCCACCACTGACGTCAGGCTCACTGGTCTATAATGACCTGGATGATCCTTGCTACCCTTCTTAAACAAGGGGACAATATTAGCAATTCTCCAGTCCTCCAGGACCTCAGCCGTGCTCAAGGATGCTGCAAAGATATCTGTTAAGGCCCCAGCTATTTCCTCTCTTGTTTCCCTCAACAACCTGGGAGAGATCCCATCTGGACCCGGGAACTTATCCACCCTAATACCTTTTAGAATACCCAACACTTCCCCCCTCCTTATGCCGACTTGACCTAGAGTAATCAAACATCTATCCCTAGCCTCAACATCTGTCATGTCCTTCTCCTCGGTGAATGCTGACGCGAAGTACTCATTAATCCAGATAATTATAGAGTGGTGAACCTCACGTCAGTGGTGGCGAAGCTGCTGGAGAAGATACTGAGGGATAGGATTGGCTTACGTTTGGAAGAAAATGGGCTTATTCCTTTACTGTGACTGGGTCAAAATCCTGGGACTCCGTTGTTAACAGCATTATAGGTATACATACACCAGATGGATAAAAGCAATTCAGGAAGATAGCTCACTACAATCTTGTAAGGGCAATTAGGGATGGACAATAAATGCTGGCCTTGGCAGTGATGCTCACATCCCATAGAAGAATAGAAAGAACAGCAAGGGGAGAAAGTAGGAGGAATTTGGAAGTGAACTCTTAATTGCTTTCTTCCTTTATCTCTGGCTGGGGTCAGATGTAGTTATGCTATTCAAAATTCCCCTTTCATATTCATAATGTCAAAACAATAAAAATCCATGATGCATAGTTCTAACCCAGAAATTGAATAAAAGCTGACGCTAACACTAATAGGCTAGTAACTCAGGAAAGGTCAAGTACAGCACTATGACAAGACAGTTAAATAGTTTTATAACAGAAGTTGCAGATATATTAAGCATTCCGTAATTTGTTTGAAGGTGTAAAAAAATACAGAATGCCTGATAAGGAAATAACAAATATTAATAACATGAAACTACATTGTATGGTAAATTTTAGTTCCCAGAATTTCAGAATCTGCAATGAAATAGGGTTTTCCATTTTTCCAGTCTAAAAATCACAGTTTCTTTATCAATGCTCAAAATGACTTGATCTTTGCTCTTTAGAAATTAATTATTTTTCTTGATATTTTAGAACTTCTTTCTACTTGGTGTAGATAAAAATATACTGCTAAGTTAAAAACATTTAGGTTGATTTTGTAAAAGCATACATAACACTATGAAGGGTCTTGGCTGATCATGGAATTATTTCAATCAGGTTGCAGAAAACAAAATTAGGTGAATTTCTAAGACATATGATGAGAACCTACTTACAATTTATGCCAAAATTTAGGAATTCGGGTTATTTTCAAATTCTTTTATTCTTCAAATCGGGGTTCTCTGGAAAATCGATGTGTTTCAAATTTTGGGAAATTTTAAAAAGTGATAATTCATTAAACCAATAAGGTCATCAGTTCCACAAAAGGTACTCAGACAATGCCTTTTCTCCATACTGTTAAAGGAGACATCATCATCAACTCCAATCGTTCCAGTCCCTATGTGTAATTTTCTCCTTTTCTCTGTTCACACAGACTAACCTCTCCCAGTTCATGACATTATTCTGCTCTCCCAAGTTTGAGCTGGAATGCATCTTCTCTTTTGCCGCTCAACTTTTATTGAGCATTTCTTTTTCCTGAAAATCCATTACAGGTTGTCATTCTTCTTCCAGACCCTGTAACCCCATAACTTCAAATTAGCATTCTTTTCTCCCTCACAACTCCCAATGTTTTAGTCCTTTGCATTCAAGCTAGCAATCTTCTCACCTTGCATGAATGCTGCAGTCCTCTCCCCTCCATAAACCACTTGTGAAGCACCATACATAGCTATCCTTTTCTTCCCTTTCAGAGCTGCTCCTGTTTTCTTCAAATGCCCCATACCAAACTGACCTCCTCCATTCTGCCAATTTCTCCCATAATTGGTACCTGTCCTTCCTAGATTTGAATTTCTTCCCAGTGGCCTATCAGAACTGTCGTTGGTCCTTGAAAGAACTAAGATCACTGAGTCCTGTGAGCAGGAACTTCACTTCTTAGAAGAAATACCATCCACAGTAGCTGGAATAATTTCAAGTAGCAGTCACTTGTATAGAAGTAGTGTAAAAGGGAGAAGGGGGTTGGTGGAGACTGCTATCAATTGATGTAGGCATGTGAACTAGACTCCAGATAATTGAAGGATATATTGTCAAAACTGGGGCCATTTGAATTCAAAGATAATGGGAACTGCAGATGCTGGAGAATCCAAGATAATAAAGTGTGAAGCTGGATGAACACAGCAGGCCAAGCAGCATCTCAGGAGCACAAAAGCTGACGTTTCGGGCCTAGGCCCTTCATCATTTAAATTCAAAATTACTTGCCAAACCACGTCAGAAGCTCAAAACAACAGCCTGATAATTTTTGGATGCAAGAGCTAGTCTGTGGAATACAATTTCCTGCTCACTTAGCTGTCACTAACATGTATTACAATACAGAATTATTTGAAACCTCAGTCCAGCAGTGCCCACAGGACAGAAATGAATTAAACAAAAGTTCTGTTTAACTAAATACACTTTATATTTTTCAGACAGGTCCCTTTATCTTTTCTATTCCCTGGCTGAATTCACCAATCAAATGCTTTGCCCAAGGCAAGACACATATTTCCTATTTCTTTTGTCAAAGGGAAGTGCAAGTTTTTTGTTAAAATACCTTTTACCGTGACCACATTAATCAGTCAAAACAAACATTACATAAGTTTTTACCATTTTCTTCCTGTTTGCAGTCCTTTGTTATTGCACAGAAAAAGGAACTGATGGCTCTAGAACTAGCTCTACAAAATGGACCTGTAATGTGAGTTATTCATTCATAATAGTAGCCCACATGGAATGGATAAAGACGTAATGGATAAAGAAGAATAAATAATGAATTCTGAAATGATTGTGCTTAAAGTGCTTAACTGAATTGATAAGGTTGCATCAGTGGCATTGTTGGCTGGTTGGCAGAAAATAGAATATGCACATATGGTCTTTTACAGACTGGCAGCTTGTGACAAGTGACGTCCCATAGGGGCCTATGCTGAAACCTCAACATTTTGCAATTTATGCCCAATGAACTAGTTGAGGATATTAAAGGCATGGGTAGCTAAATTTGCAGATGTTACAAATATAGGTAGGAAGGCATACTATAAAGAAAACATAATGATGCAAATGTGGGCAAAAATCTATTAAATGAAAAATCACGTGAAATTATTCACTTTGGCAGGAAAAAAATGCAGAGTATTACTTCAATGGCTAATGACTGCTGAGGTGCAAAGGAATCTAGCGGACTTTCAAAATGTTAGTATGTGGGTACAGCATAGAATCAAGAAAGCTAACGGGGTGCTAGCCCTTACAATGACAGGAATCATACATAAAAGTAAGACTGTTATACATCATAAGAGGCCAAGCAGCATCTTAGGAGCACAAAAGCTGATGTTTCGGGCCTAGGCCCTTATCAGAAAAGGTGTTTTCTGATGAAGGGTCTAGGCCCAAAACGTCAGCTTTTGTGCTCCTAAGATGCTGCTTGGCCTGCTGTGTTCATCCAGCTCCACACTTTGTTATCTCGGGTTCTCCAGCTTCTGCAGTTCCCATTATCACTGTTCTACATCAGCTATGCGGGGTATTGTACAGACCACACTTCAAACACTGTGTTTTGGTTTCCTTATTTCAGGATGGACGCAAATGTCCTGAACGGGGCTAAAGAGATTTACTAGATTGATACTAGATAGCTCCCCTAATGTTGGCACTAGGCACCAGATGTTACTAACGAGGGCTTTGAGGGTTCATCAGGACTACATGTTATCGTTTTTCTGCTGCCTTCATCAACGAAGATGATCTGTCCAGTTTCATTTCTTTGTTGAGATTTCTAGTGATTGATACAACTGAGTGGCTTTATAGGCTATTTCAGAGGACAGTTGTGAGTCAAATACATTGCTGTGGGTCTGGTGTCACATGTAGACCAGACCAAGTGAGATTGGTGGATTTCCTTCCCCAAAGGGCATTAGTGAAGCTGAACTATAACCGAAGCATGAGGACAACCCCCTCCGCTGATGCAATGTTAGTTATTGACTATGGCAACTATTATAGATAAAGAAAATTACTCATATTGAATAACTGGACAACAATTTCATAATCTTAACTATGTCTTAAGTTCCAAATTCCTACAGATGACGTACCACTTTAGAGAAAATTAAGAGACAGGCGTAGGAATACACCCTGCAATCTCACATCATCTTGTATCTTGTGCACAAACTAGTAATTCCATCCATTGTAACCATGTACAGTTAAATTGGTAACATTAAGACTGAGTGACTGAGGTTCTAAATATCAATGAAGCTGGCTTAAAGAGCTGCTTTCAAGGACAACGGTTCCCTGGCAAGGCTTCTTCAACTTCCTAATCTTATTAATGGCACTGGAGAAAGATGCCAAGCTCAGAAACAACAGCTTAGCAGAAAGGTTAGACTTAGGACCCCTACAGTGTGTAAACAGGCCCTTCCACCAAACAAGTCAACACCAACTCTCAGAGCATCCCACCCAGACTGTCCCCCTAGAACCCATCTTATCTGCACATCCCTGAACACTATGGGCAATTTAGCATATCCAGTTCACCTAGTCTGCACATCTTTGGACTGTGGGAGCAAACTGGAGCACCCAGAAGAAACCTTCACAGACACGGGGAGAATGTGCAAACTCCACACAGACAGTTGCCCAACAGTGGAAGCAAACCCGGGCATCTGGTACTGTGAGGCAGCAGTGCTAACCACTGAGGCACTGTGCCGCCCTACACAGACTGCTGTGTGGCTCTCAGTGGCCAATTAAGAAATGGTGTTGGGTCAGTCTCTAACTTTGTCTCCCTCGGCCAGAAAAACTGCACAGCATGGCCTGTTAGTAGTGAAGTTAGTAAAAACCAAATGATGAAAAATCAGGTCATTTAGGGAGGGGAGCGAAATACTTTATAGCAATAAAGGTCTTAAGTCTGTAAATAGCTATAAAAGTGAATGTACTTTCAGCTGCCTGAAGTTGTGTGAACAGACATTTTGCATTGTCTTCTTTTATGAAAATCTTCATTTAAAAATAGAAGTCTTGATGTAATTTTCAAAATAGAATTGGCATGTAGAAATTGAGTCCCGAAACACCTTTTGTCTATATCAGTGAATAATTTTACTGGGCATTAAAAAAACCGTAGAAAAGAACATTTGCAACAATTAGTTTCTTGGATTTCATCATAATCGCTGAATGATTACAGAACTTTGAGAACAGAGCAGTTGTAAAATGTTATAGCTAGAATACCCACTCATACACCAAGAACTAAAAACAGAAATAGTCCATTTAGTCCTTCAACCCTGCTTTGCCACTCAATTAGGTCATGTCTGATTATGTTCCAAGTTCCATATTTCCATCAATCCTTGACAACCTTAGATTCTCCTGTCTGTCAAGGATCTACCTCCACTTTATAAACATTCAAAGATCTCAACTCCACTGCCTTCTGAAGCAGTGTTCCAAAGTTGCACAAACCTTTGACAGAAAAATACTTACTTCATCTCTGTGCTAAAATAATGACTCTAATTTTAAAACAGTGCTGGTCAAATAACTGTTGGACCCAATCATACTTACAGAATCATACCTTACAGATAATGTCCCAGGCACCACAATCAGCAGAGGTGGCGACATGGTGGTATACAATCTGGAGGGAGTTACCCTGGGAGTCCTCAACATTGGCTCTGGACACCGTGAATCTTGTAGCTTTGGGTTAAACATGGGCAAGGAAACATCCAGCTGATTACCATGTGCCATTCTCCCTCGGCTGATTAATCAGTATTCCTGCATGCTGAACAAGTACTGAGAGTAACCAGGACACAAAATGTATTCTAGATGGAGGATTTCAATGTTCACTACCAACAGTCACTTGGCAACAGCACTACTGATTGATTTGGTTGGGTTCTAAAGGACACAGCTGCTCAACTACATCAGGAGCATGTGATGAGGGATCTAACAAGAAGGAAAAACATACTTGGCCAAAGCCCTATCAATCCGTCCATGATAGTACTGATAAGAGAGACCACCATACAGTCTTTGTGAGGAAAAAAAACCTGCTTTCTCACTAAGAATATCCTCCATCACATTCAGAATGCCCCTGATGATGCCATGTGGCACTATAACCATGCTAAATGGGACAGACTTCAGGCAGATCTAGCAACTCAAGGTGGGGCATCCATGGGGCGCTGTAGGCTATCAACAGGATCAGAATCGTACTCCAGCACTATCTCCAATCTCATGGCTGGCATCACCCATTCAAGCATTACCATCAAGTCAGGGTATCAGCCTGGTTCAATGGAGAGTGCAGGAGGAAACGCCAGGAGCAGCTCCAGGCTCACATAAAAATGAGGCGACAACCTAGTGAAGCTACCATCAGACTACGTGCATGCCAAGGCACATAAGGAGCAAGTGACAGGCAGAGCTACGTGACTCCACAACCAAGGCATCAGGCTAAGCTCGTATCAGTGATAATGGGAACTGCAGATGCTGCAGAATCCAAGATAATAAAGTGTGAAGCTGGATGAACACAGCAGGGCAAGCAGCAGCTCAGGAGCACAAAAGCTGACGTTTCGGGCCTAGACCCTTCATCACCCTCTAATGAGGGGTCTAGGCCTGAAACATCAGCTTTTGTGCTCCTGAGATGCTGCTCGCCCTGCTGTGTTCATCCAGCTTCACACTTTATTATCAGACTAAACTCTGCAGTCCTGCCACATCCAGTCGTGAAAGCTGGTGGATAATGAAGGCATTCACTGGATGAGGTGCCTCCAAAACATCAGTGCAAAAGTTAAGGCTAAAATGCTGGCAGAAGTCCCAGCTGGATGATCCTTCATCTCCACTCCTTTCAGTAGTTGTCAACATCACAGATATTCATAATCCTCAATTGCGGATAGCACTTTTCAGTTAATTCGATTCTCATCACACAATATCAAGAAGCAGTTGGAGGCACTGGATACTGCAACGTCAATAGACCCTGACAATATTACAGCAATGGTACTGAAGACTTATGCGCCAGAATTTGCTGATCCCGTAGCCATGCTCTTCCACTACAGTTACAACATTGGATCTGCCCAACAATATAGAAATTGCCCGAGTGTATCTTTTACACAAAAAAAGAACAAATCCAACCCCACCGATTACCACCCCATCCGTCTACTTTCGATCATCAGTAAAGTGATGGAATGTGTCACGAACAGTGCTATCAAGCAGCACCTTCTCAGCTATAATGTGCTGAGCGATGTCTTGTTTGGGTTACAACAGGGTCACTCAGCTCCTGACCTCATTATAACCTTGGTTCAAATATAAATCAAACAGCTGAATTTCCAAGGTTAGACAAACAGCCTTTCACATCAAGGCTGCATGCCGCCAAGTATGTCATCAAATTGCTCTAGCAAAACTGGAATTATTGGGTATCAGGGGACAAAATCAATTATCTCAACTCTAGGACTTCTCTGCAGGAGGTCCTCAAGGTAGTGTCCTAGGCCCAATTAATCAGCTGCTCAGTCCCACCATCATAAGGTCAGAAGTCCCGATGTTTACCAATGATTGAACGATGTTCAGCACCATTCGTGATTCCTCAGATACTGAAGCCATCCATGCTTAAATGCAGCAAGATCTGGTACAACATCTAGGCTTGGGTTGACAAATGGCAACTAACAAAAACAGAAGCTGCTGGAAAAGCTCAGCAGGTCTGGCAGCATCTATGAATAAAAAATCAGAATTAACACTTTGGGTCCAGTGGCCCTTCCTCAGGATGGCAAGTAACATTTGGGCTACACAAATGCCAAGCAATGACCATCTCTAATAAGAGACAATCTAACCACAATGCTTTTATATTCAATGGTGTTACCATCACTGAGACCCTCAATATTAACATCCTAGAGGTTTCCATTGACTAGAAACTCAACTTGACTCACCACATAAACACAGTGGCTACAAGAACAAGTCACAGACTAGGAATGCTGCAGTGAGTAACTTACCTCATGACTCCCCAAAGCCTGTCCACATTCAACACAGCACAAGCCAGGACTGTGATGGAGGACTTTCTACTCATCTGGATGAGTGGCAGCTCCAACAACATTCAAGAAGCTTGGCATCATCCAGGTGAGAGCAGACCACTTGATTGACACTATATCCACAAGCATTCATTCCCTCCACCACCGATGATCAGTAATAGCAGTGCGTGCTATCTACAAGATGCACTACAGAAATTCACCAAATATCCATAGACAGCATCTTCCAAACCTATGACCATTTCCATTGAGAAGAACAAGGATAACAGATACATGGGAACACCACCAACTGCAACCTCCCCTCCAAGAAACTCAACATCCTGACTTGGAAATATATCACCATTCCTTCACTGGCAAGGAGTCAAGACAGTGGAATCCCCTTCCTAAGAGCTTCGTGGATCAACCTACAGTACGTGGACTGTAGTGGTTCAAGAAGGTAGTTAACCATCACCTTCTCAAAGGTAATTAGGGATGGACAATAAATGCTGCCCAGCTAGCAATGCCCAGGTTACATTAGTGAATAAAAAGAAGAACATTTAAATAGGAATGATCTGCCTGAGCACAGTGGCATCTTGAGACAGATCCCTTTTCAGAAATTCTCACATCGAAATCAGATGTTCATCTCACAATAAAAAAAGTTACCAAGGACCATTTTTATACACACAATCCATTCTTGAGCACCAGAATGTAAACGTTGAGCTGCTGTAATAAAGGCAAAGTCTTCATAATCCTACTGCACCATAATGGTGTTCTGTTATTATAGAGAGAAGGCGGCAGTGGTTCAACCAGAGGGTCACCCCACCACAGGTTAGAGGACAATTATTCATGGTCACCTCAGCTGGTGCAGGAATTTAACCTATACTGTTGGCTTCAGTCTGCATCACAATCTAGCTGTCCAGAAAACTGAGCTAACCAACGTCCCCAAAAACACCCCCTTTTTCTCTTACTGACAGAAAGAAGTCTGTCAGTGTTACAGTCTTTTTTTCGTATTTCAAAACAGGGAGGAGAAATGGCCAATGCATCATGTAACCTGAATAACCTGCTTTGTCACCCTGCAATAAAGGCATTGTAGCAATTTAAATAGTGATCTGTATTCCTTTTCCCACCTACAGCAGTGGCCCTTAAATTACTGTGTCTTTGACTGTGAAGTAAGGTCATCAAAGTCAAAGGGGTTGATTTATGAGATTACACGGTGTGAAGCTGGATGAACATAGCAAGCCAAGCAGCATCAGGGGTGCAGGAAAGTTTGATGTTTCGGGTCGGGACCCTTCTTCAGAAATGGGGGAGGGGAAGGGGATTCTGAAATAAATAGAGAGATGGGGAAGGGGGACAGAAGATGAATAAAGGAGAAGATAGGGTGAGAGGAGACAGACAGGTCAAAGAGGTGGGGTTAGAGCCAGTGAAGGTGAATGTAGGTGGGGAATTAGGAAGGGGAGAGGTCAGTCCAGGGAGCACGGACAGGTCAAGGGGGTGGGATGAGGTTAGTGGGTAGGAGATGGGGGTGGGGCTTGAGGTGGGGGGAATGGTTAGGGAAGCAGGGACTAACTGGGCTGGTTTCGGAATGTGGTCAGGGGAGGGGAGATTTTGAAGCTTGTTAAATCCACGTTGATATCCTTGGGCTGCAGGGTTCCCAAGTGAAATAAAGGATGCTGTTCCTGCACCTTTCAGGTGGCGTCATTGAGGCCCAGGATGGACATGCTGCCCGAGGAGTTGGGGGTGGGGGGGAGGTGAAATGGTTCACGACTGGGAGGTGTAGTTGTGAACAGAGCGTAGGTGTTCCGCAAAGCGGTCCCCAAGCCTCCGTTTGGTTTTCCCAATGTAGAGGGGGCCACAACAGAAACAGCAGATACAGTATATCACGTTAACAGATGTGCAGGTGAACGTCTATTTGATGTGAAATGTCTTCTTAGGGCCTGGGATGGGGGTGAGGGGGGAGGTATAGGGACAGATGTAGCAGTTGCGTCGGTTGCAGGGAAAAGTGCCAGGGGTTGTAGGGCTGGAGGGGAGCGTGGAGCGGACAAGGGAATCATGGAGAGAGTGGTCCCTCCGGAAAACACATAAGGGTGGGGAGGGAAGAGTGTCTTTGGCGGAAGGGTCGGATTGCAAATGATGGAAATGTCGGAGAATGACACGTTGGATTTGTAAGTTAGTGGGGTGTTAAGTGAGGACACGGGGGATTCTGTTTTGGTTATTATTGCAGATAGGGGATGTGAAAGATGAGTTGTGCGAAATGCGGGAGACATGGTTGAGGGCATTTTTGATCGCTGTGGAGGGGAAGTTCTTGAAAAAAGAGGACATCTGGGATGTTCGGGAGTGGAATGTCTCAGGAGCAGATGCAGCGGAGGCAAAGGGATTGGGAATGGGGATGGCCTTTTTACAGGAAGGTGGGTGAGAGGAGGAATATTCTAGGTAGTTGCGGGAGTTGGTGGGTTTAAAATGGATATCAGTTTCCAGGTGGATGCCAGAGATGGAGACCGAGAGATCCAGGAAGGAGAGAGAGGTGTCAGAGATGGTCCAGGTAAACTTAAGGTTGGGGTGGAAGGAGTAAGTGAAGTGAATGAACTGTTCGTTGATTTATGCTTGTTACCATACATTGAATTCCACTGGTTGGGGATATTAACTGCTGTTTGGAGCAGTTAATAACACACAGAACTTGAAAATTTAGTTAACAGTGAACTCTTTCATGAGATCACTGATCCTCTGATGGCACTGCCTCCTGGGGCTTTTGATTCCTGGACTTGAGTTCCATAAACATCCACTCCCACTTACTTTTGTTCGTGTGTTTGGAAGGCCACCTTCTCTTCACTAAGGACCAGATTTCTCCTTACCCTTGCTCTATCAACACCTTGAGTGCTTAAAAACCTTGCAAACCTCTTGGCTCCCAGCACTGTTTCTTATATTGAGTTTTACCTCTGCTTGATTCTTAGCACCTGCTCCTAATACATTGAACTTCTCCTTTAAGCAATACAGGCTAGCTTTGATGTTATTAGGTGGTTATATTTTTTGGCCCCTATTGATGCATGCAGCCAATGAAAGACTGCATGGATTAGGCATGGTAAATGTGGTGTTAATGTGATATTTTGAGAAGGGGTTCTGGTTGGGATGCCCTTCAGAGAATTAGTGCAGGCTCAATGGGCAGAATGGCATCTATCTACACTGTAGGGATTCTATAATTCTGTAATATTTAGTCCACAATGTTGAAAGAAACTAGTGAGGTTATTTACAAAGTCGTGATAAATATAGTTAGACAAATGTGAAGGCGTAAAATCTGCGCTGGGATTTATGAATAGATTCGAAATAGATTACGTCTATATTTGAAAACTTCACTAAACAGACACTTATCTCACTTATTAAAAAGTAATAGTTTATAGAACAATTTTTAAATAATATGTTATCAATGGTAAACCTTAGAATTTGTCTGTAAAAACATCTAGTGCACACAGCAGTCAAAGCAACACAAGTGACAATGCAACCTGACTGTCATATACTCAAGATAGTGAAAACCTGAGGGGTTACTAAAAATAAATTGGAAGATTGCTAAGTAAGCATAAAGTGTGATTTCAATGATTAGGAGTGAGAGAGATTGTTGGAGTATAGTTGGGAAGGACACAGTTATGGAGTCAGTCTCCTCAGAGCTCAGTATTTGTTCAGCTGTGGTTCCTGACATATATCCTCACTGAATGGATTCTGAAACTCTACACCAGTATTTCTCAGCCAGTGGTATACGTTCTATTGGCGAGTCATGATAGTCATCTAGGTGGGACCCCTAGTACTGATATGCTTGTCAATGAAATGCAACTACAGGCTTCACAGCAATGACTGAATCATTATCTCATGGGATAATGGGAACTGCAGATGCTGGAGATTCCAAGATAATAAAATGTGAGGCTGGATGAACACAGCAGGCCAAGCAGCATCTCAGGAGCACAAAAGCTGACGTTTCGGGCCTAGACCCTTCATCAGAGAGGGGGATGGGGGGAGGGAACTGGAATAAATAGGGAGAGAGGGGGAGGCGGACCGAAGATGGAGAGCAAAGAAGATAGGTGGAGAGGGTGTAGGTGGGGAGGTAGGGAGGGGATAGGTCAGTCCAGGGAAGACGGACAGGTCAAGGAGGTGGGATGAGGTTAGTAGGTAGCTGGGGGTGCGGCTGGGGGTGGGAGGAAGGGATGGGTGAGAGGAAGAACCGGTTAGGGAGGCAGAGACAGGTTGGACTGGTTTTGGGATGCAGTGGGTGGGGGGGAAGAGCTGGGCTGGTTGTGTGGTGCAGTGGGGGGAGGGGATGAACTGGGCTGGTTTAGGGATGCAGTGGGGGAAGGGGAGATTTTGAAACTGGTGAAGTCCACATTGATACCATATGGCTGCAGGGTTCCCAGGCGGAATATGAGTTGCTGTTCCTGCAACCTTCGGGTGGCATCATTGTGGCAGTGCAGGAGGCCCATGATGGACATGTCATCAAGAGAATGGGAGGGGGAGTGGAAATGGTTTGCGACTGGGAGGTGCAGTTGTTTGTTGCGAACTGAGCGGAGGTGTTCTGCAAAGCGGTCCCCAAGCCTCCGCTTGGTTTCCCCAATGTAGAGAAAGCCGCACCGGGTACAGTGGATGCAGTATACCACATTGGCAGATGTGCAGGTGAACCTCTGCTTAATGTGGAATGTCATCTAGGGGCCTGGGATGGGGGTGAGGGAGGAGGTGTGGGGACAAGTGTAGCATTTCCTGCGGTTGCAGGGGAAGGTGCCGGGTGTGGTGGGGTTGGAGGGCAGTGTGGAGCGAACAAGGGAGTCACGGAGAGAGTGGTCTCTCCGGAAAGCAGACAGGGGTGGGGATGGAAAAATGTCTTGGGTGGTGGGGTCGGATTGTAAATGGCGGAAGTGTCGGAGGATAATGCGTTGTATCCGGAGGTTGGTAGGGTGGTGTGTGAGAACGAGGGGGATCCTCTTGGGGCGGTTGTGGCGGGGGCGGGGTGTGAGGGATGTGTCGCGGGAAATGCGGGAGACGCGGTCAAGGGCGTTCTCAATCACCGTGGGGGGGAAGTTGCGGTCCTTAAAGAACTTGGACATCTGGGATGTGCGGGAGTGGAATGTCTTATCGTGGGAGCAGATGCGGCGGAGGCGGAGGAATTGGGAATAGGGGATGGAGTTTTTGCAGGAGGGTGGGTGGGAGGAGGTGTATTCTAGGTAGCTGTGGGAGTCGGTGGGCTTGAAATGGACATCAGTTACAAGCTGGTTGCCTGAGATGGAGACTGAGAGGTCCAGGAAGGTGAGGGATGTGCTGGAGATGGCCCAGGTGAACTGAAGGTTGGGGTGGAAGGTGTTGGTGAAGTGGATGAACTGTTCGAGCTCCTCTGGGGAGCAAGAGGCGGCGCCGATACAGTCATCAATGTACCGGAGGAAGAGGTTTTTATCAATGTACCGGAGGAAGAGGATTTTTATCAATGTACCGGAGGAAGAGCCCTCCGCTTCTTCCTGTCCCGCAGGCCCGACCAGGCCCCCTCCACCGACACTCTCATCCGCCTAGCGGAACTCGTCCTCACACTCAACAACTTCTCTTTTGACTCCTCCCACTTCCTACAGACTAAGGGGGTGGCCATGGGCACCCGCATGGGCCCCAGCTATGCCTGCCTCTTTGTAGGTTACGTGGAACAGTCCATCTTCCGCACCTACACAGGCCCCAAACCCCACCTCTTCCTCCGGTACATTGATGACTGTATCGGCGCCGCCTCTTGCTCCCCAGAGGAGCTCGAACAGTTCATCCACTTCACCAACACCTTCCACCCCAACCTTCAGTTCACCTGGGCCATCTCCAGCACATCCCTCACCTTCCTGGACCTCTCAGTCTCCATCTCAGGCAACCAGCTTGTAACTGATGTCCATTTCAAGCCCACCGACTCCCACAGCTACCTAGAATACACCTCCTCCCACCCACCCTCCTGCAAAAACTCCATCCCCTATTCCCAATTCCTCCGCCTCCGCCGCATCTGCTCCCACGATAAGACATTCCACTCCCGCACATCCCAGATGTCCAAGTTCTTTAAGGACCGCAACTTCCCCCCCACGGTGATTGAGAACGCCCTTGACCGCGTCTCCCGCATTTCCCGCGACACATCCCTCACACCCCGCCCCCGCCACAACCGCCCCAAGAGGATCCCCCTCGTTCTCACACACCACCCTACCAACCTCCGGATACAACGCATTATCCTCCGACACTTCCGCCATTTACAATCCGACCCCACCACCCAAGACATTTTTCCATCCCCACCCCTGTCTGCTTTCCGGAGAGACCACTCTCTCCGTGACTCCCTTGTTCGCTCCACACTGCCCTCCAACCCCACCACACCCGGCACCTTCCCCTGCAACCGCAGGAAATGCTACACTTGTCCCCACACCTCCTCCCTCACCCCCATCCCAGGCCCCAAGATGACATTCCACATTAAGCAGAGGTTCACCTGCACATCTGCCAATGTGGTATACTGCATCCACTGTACCCGGTGCGGCTTTCTCTACATTGGGGAAACCAAGCGGAGGCTTGGGGACCGCTTTGCAGAACACCTCCGCTCAGTTCGCAACAAACAACTGCACCTCCCAGTCGCAAACCATTTCCACTCCCCCTCCCATTCTCTTGATGACATGTCCATCATGGGCCTCCTGCACTGCCACAATGATGCCACCCGAAGGTTGCAGGAACAGCAACTCATATTCCGCCTGGGAACCCTGCAGCCATATGGTATCAATGTGGACTTCACCAGTTTCAAAATCTCCCCTTCCCCCACTGCATCCCTAAACCAGCCCAGTTCATCCCCTCCCCCCACTGCACCACACAACCAGCCCAGCTCTTCCCCCCCACCCACTGCATCCCAAAACCAGTCCAACCTGTCTCTGCCTCCCTAACCGGTTCTTCCTCTCACCCATCCCTTCCTCCCACCCCCAGCCGCACCCCCAGCTACCTACTAACCTCATCCCACCTCCTTGACCTGTCCGTCTTCCCTGGACTGACCTATCCCCTCCCTACCTCCCCACCTACACCCTCTCCACCTATCTTCTTTGCTCTCCATCTTCGGTCCGCCTCCCCCTCTCTCCCTATTTATTCCAGTTCCCTCCCCCCATCCCCCTCTCTGATGAAGGGTCTAGGCCCGAAACGTCAGCTTTTGTGCTCCTGAGATGCTGCTTGGCCTGCTGTGTTCATCCAGCCTCACATCATTATCTCATGTTGTTTTTCTATACAATTTAGCAATAAAACGTATTCTCAAAAAGTTCACTGCAATTCATGATGCCCTTATATATTTCCATTAATGATTAACAGAATAATAAAATTCATGTACATTTAAAAGTACATCCGTTGGAAAAACTGTTTTATCAAATCAGGGTAAGACCAAGATTTTTTGACAAAATCGTTTATGGTAACACAACAAGATAATCAAATGAGGAGTCACAAATCATGGAATGAGTTAAATGAAATATGAGTGAGTTGAATAATGGCAGTTAAAATTTGAAGCAGTCAAGCACATAGAAAAGAAAATAAACAACAGAATTAATGCGAAGGAGACCAGCACTGTCGTTTGACCTAATGCTTAATATGCCCAATGGGGTATTAATTAACACAATCAATTTAACGACAATTGTATGGTACAAGCCAGAAGGAGATGTGATCAAGCTGCACAGTACTCTTCTTGTACTATACCTTAAGTATTATGTTCAGCTCTGGATGCAAAGAAACAGGGAAGACATTCATAAAGCTGTCAAAGGGCTGAACTTTGGTGTTAGAGATCCAAACTATGGGGAAAGGCAGGAGAAATTTGGACTTTTCAACTTGGAAATGATCTTATAGTGGCATCTCATAATGGCAAGTAACATGGACCAGGACAATTTGGAATGTTACTTTAAACTGAATAAAAGAGTTTAGGGTGAGGGAAAACATACTGAGTGAAAGGTAAATTTAGGATTGAAATAGAGAGACTAATCAACAGAGGAATTAGATGCAACAGACCAACGTGGGCAGCATAAGATTGTTTTGGATTGCTGTAGGAGTTAGACAAATGACCTTATCCATACATAAGCAACTTTTGGATAATGGGACATGCAAAATGGTATATGCAAAGTATTTCACAAGCAACATACTTACAAGTCGAGATTTGACCCGCTTTGGTAACTCTTCACTTAGTGTATAAACATCATCACGTTTTACTACAAGTTGGGAACCATCTTCAAACTCAACCTAAAAATTAATTTTCAGAATCATTATTACATTAATGAAGTCAACAGAATGTACAAATATTACAATAGTTACTAAACATATTAAGGTACCAATGTACCATTATAATCATGGATGTAGATTGGGAGAATGAGATTGGCAATAGTAGCTTAGGAAATGAGTTCATAGCATCTTCTAATTTGTTTCTTAGAGCTAAACAGGACACAGGTTATCCTAGACTTAGTGCTCTGCCAAGAAACAGAATCAACCAAAACCCTCAGGGTAAAGGGTACAGGCCACAGTGATCAGAACATGGTAAAAATCTAATTTTCATTTTGACAAAAAGAAGCATAGAAATGATGAAGGCTTTAAACAGATACGTTGTGTCTTTCTTCATGGTGGGAGACTTAAAAATATTCCCAAAGATAATTGAAAACCAACAAGTGTAGGGAGGGGAGGTTTTAAACAATCACCAGAGAACATACTGGGAAAGCCTTTGAATTTAAGAGTGTTAAGTCTCCAGGATGCAGTGGCCTGTAGCCTTGGACCTTAAAAGAAGTGGCATCACAGACAGTAGATGCATTGGTTATAATCTCCCAAAATTCATTAGAATCTTCAAGCATTGCATCAGATTAGAACATCTGATCACCTTTTTATAAGAAAGGAGTCTAGCTAAAAAAGACGGCAACTATGGGCCTTTCAGCCTAGCATTTGACATAGAGAAAATCCTAGATCCATTATTTCCATTATTAAGGAGGTTACAGAGGATACACAGGACATCACAATTTGATCAAGTAAAGACAACATGGCTATGTAAAAAGAAAATAGCATTTAACTAAAATATCAGACTTTTTCTTTGACAAAGTAACATTATTGGAGGAGAGAGGAGAACCACTAGATGTGGCATACTTGGATTTCTAAAAGATGTTTAAGAAAGTATCACAAGAAATGAGAAGGGTACAAATGATCATATATAAACGATTTCACTGCTCACAGAAAGCAGGGATAGATGAGCCATTTTCAGGTTGACAAGCTGTAACTAGCGGAATGCACAGAGGTCTATGCTGTGTCCTCATCAATATACAACTCATATCAATGATTTTCATGAGAGGACTGATTTCGTGGTAGCTAAATTTCCTAATGACACCAAGACAACAGAAATGTAAGTTTCAAGGGGAGGTACAGAGTCTGCAAAGGAATATACATAGGTTGAGGGCAAATATTTGGTGATAGAAGTGTAGCATGGGTAAACATGAACTTATCTATATCAGCAGGAAGAATAGAAAATGAATGTAGTAGTTAAATAGAGGGTGATTGCAGAATAGGTACAGTGAAATCTGGGTCCCAGTATATGATCCACAAGAGTAATACACAGGTACAGCAAGCGATCAGGAAAACAACGAAATGCTATTGTTTATTGCAACGGGAATACAAAATTAGGGAAGTTTTACTGCTGTTGTATAGGATGCTGGTGAGATCATATCTGGAACACTGCGCAACTGTAGTCACCTTATTTGAAAATATATCATTTCTTTAGAAACGGTTCAGAGTAGGTTCACTTGATTCTTAGGATAGAATAGGAAAACAGGTTAGGCCGATGTCCATTGAAGGTTTGAAAAATGAGAGATGATCTTAATGAAACATGCAAAATCCTGAGGGGCCGGACACCTGAAGAAAGTTCTTGTTATGGGGTAGACTAAAACTAGAAGACTGAGTTAAAGAATTAGAGGTCTCCCTATTAAAACAGACGATGAGAATTCTTTTCTCTCGGAGGGTTGTTAGTATGTTGAATTCTCTCTCTCAGAAGGCAGCAGAAGCTGGATCTTTAAATTGACTCAAGGCTGAGTTAGAGAGAGTTAGAGAGTCAAAGGTTAACTGGGCCAGACAAGAAAGTGCAGCTCAGACCACAACTTGTGTTTTGTATTGCCCTCTCGGCAAATTCAGAAACTACTCCAATTTGTGACATGTTGTGTAAAAAATGGGGCAATGCAATGCAAAAGGCTGCAGTTTCCTTTAAAGTCATAGTTTTACTTCAATTATTTCAGTTTTTAATAAAACAAAATAGCGCTACATGGCCACTCTCCTTTTTAAACACTGTGCTATCTTTCTTAAATTGTGAAAACACAATATCTTAACTAAATGAAATTAAGTCAGACGAAACTAACATTACACAAATTTCTCAAACATTTGTTGGTAAAACTGTTTGTTTCTTACACGCTAAGTTACAGAAGCTATTGCTTTGAAACCAAAAAATACATTATTTTTAAAAATTAGAAGATTTCAGCCAAAGATTTCTCACTATACTGCTCATTATGTATTTGAAATAAAAATCGAACGTACTGGAAAACATTGATCAAATCTGTGAACATCTGTAAAATCCTTTGTCAAAGCTGACCGTTTTCCAGAACATGCCAGTTTTATTTCAGATTTTCATCCATGATATTTTTCTTTCCTTTTTTTTAATTCATTCACAGCATGTAGGTATAAATTGGCTAAGCTAATATCTGTTGTCCATCCCCAACTGCTAAGAGGGCAGTTAAGAGTCAGTTGGGATTACATGTAGGCCAGACCAAGTATGATGGCTGGTGCCTTTCCTAAAGGATATTAGTGAACCTTTTAACAATTGTCAATGTTTTAATTGTCACCTTAATTCCAGATTTTTTTTTATTGAGTTCAAACTTCACCATTTGCTGTGATGGGATTTGAATCCAGGTCTCCCAAACATTACCTGAGCCTTTCATTAAATTATCTGGTAATAATACCACGAGGCCATCATCTTCCTCATGAGCACATATACTTGAATTCTGGGTTCACTAACTGTGATTAGGTGATCAAGAAAAGACAAATGCTTCCATCCAGGAAATCTTATTTTATGCAAGCAGATGATAAACTTCATGACAGAGTCCTCTTAAGCAGCACATGTTTATACTTATTATTTACACACAATATGGAAGTGTTAAGGGCAGATATGGAGATTGTTTTACTGAAAAATAGAACTGTTTCAGAAGCTGAACCTTATGCATATTTTTGCAAATTGATTCCTAAATCTACTTAAATCTCTAAAAGCGTTGCCCTTCTCCAACATTTTATTAATGTTCTGAATTTATATTTTACATTCATTTTGCTGTATTGCACACCTCCATGCAAACAAGTTTCAGATTACAACATTCAGAAATGTAGTTTCAAAAAAACAGCGAACTTCATGATGATGACATGAGCAGACATATAGCAGAGGAAATCTCCAGAAATCTGTTGCTGATTGCCGCTGGTGGAACTAAAGGATGGGGGATGCACAGAAGCCTAGTATCTGAGGAATTAACATTTTTCGAGAGTGATGAAAAAGGTTGCATAGCTACAGAAAGTTGAATTCCAGATGGGATTTAAAGATACGAAAGAAATTGTTTTATTGGAGACCACAGGAAATGTGGACATAATGATGATCAGGGATGTCAGTTGTGATGGATGAGGAAATTTTGGCGCATGGTGGAACACAGGCAACAATTTTGTACTATGTGACATTACTGAGCATCGAATACCGGTTCTGGTAGAATTGGAATAGCAACGACTTGAGGTCACAAAAGTATGGAGGAAAGATTCAGCAGAAGGAAAAGACAAGAATCAATAGCTGATTAAATGAATGAAATCTTTCATAAGATGCAAATATATAAAAATATGCATAAAATATACTTAAAATGCAATTCTATTTGAACTCTTGTTGTTGCTATTAAGCAAAGTCTGAGGTTACAATAGAAAAATTGGATTTATTTGATAGGCAAAATGCTGCATTGTTATGCATACGAACTATTAACTGGACCAGTTAGACGCACGTTTTCAGTAAAAATGTTTTTTTCAAAATCTGTGGAAACGTTCAAGAAATTATTTCAGACTCCGGGTTGTGCAAAAGATGTATGATTTAACACACCATTTGCGACAGCTACACTAACATGAATAAGGGATCCCTTGTTTACATTTACATTTATAAAATAATCAACCACCAAGCAAGTTGAGACATTAAGTGGGCAAACCAATAAAATGCCTTACTAGAGATAATGGGAACTGCAGATGCTGGAGATTCCAAGATAATAAAATGTGAGGCTGGATGAACACAGCAGGCCAAGCAGCATCTCAGGAGCACAAAAGCTGACGTTTCGGGCCTAGACCCTTCATCAGAGAGCCTGATGAAGAGTCTGATGAAGGGTCTAGGCCCGAAACGTCAGCTTTTGTGCTCCTGAGATGCTGCTTGGCCTGCTGTGTTCATCCAGCCTCACATTTTATTATATTAAAATGCCTTACTATCCCACATTAAAATGTCAATACTGGTTACTGTCATGCTTAGATATCAGGAACCTAAAATATTTCAGAAATGTCTATGATTCCAATAATAGGAAATGATTTTTACAAGTTTAGCATGGCTGCAAATATTAGCAGCATCACTAAACTACTTGCATTGATCAGTGTCATTTAATTCAGCAACCTTCTGCAGAGTTCTAGTATACTTTATAAAACTGAACATCATCTAGACGAATGAACATAAAGTAATATTGATTAACAAATTAAATATGAGCTGGAATAGCATAAATCCATAATTTGTGATTAACAATTCTTAGTTATACACACTCACCAAAATCAATGGAAACTCAACTTGGTATACTGCGAGCAAAATTACTATGTATCATTTCACATAGAATAAAGATATTTTTTACTGCCTCATTACGAAACAAAAGGATCAATTAGTTTCATGATATTAAAACATATCAGGAAAATGTTCTCTTCCTTTTTTTAAACAAACTTACTCAAATGAGAGTCCTGACCTTTTACTTCTGATTTCATTTTATATATTTATTAGTATGCTACAGAATGTTTTGCAGGATATAAGCAGGATTCCCCACATACCAATAATATTATGTTAACTTAATTGACTTAATTTTACTCGTGAAATAAATTATTGAATGGGATATTGCATAACTATCAAGTACAAAATTAGACAAAAAAAAGCCAAGGAACGGCAAATACTGGAAATCAGAAAAAAAACAGAAATTGCTGAAAATTCTTAGCAGGTCCTGCAGCACCTCCAGAGGGGTAGGCAGAGTTAATGTTTCAAGTCCAGTGACCTTTTCTCAGTGTAAAATTAACTTGTAATTAACAATTCAGATTTGCTTGCAATTACAATGCATCGCTGCATTCTCCACCACATATCACTCAAGAAAATAGGCGTGATTACAAAATAAATGCATGTTTCTGAACAACACTTTAAATAAAACCTGCAAGAGAAACTCCACGTACCTAGTTTAGAGATGGCAGTCCCTACATTTAGAGTAACTTTGTGAACAGAGCACTTGCAGCTTAAAAGAAATCAAAACTAATGTGACTGCTGAGAGTTACTGTAAACTAGCCTCACTAAACTATTCTCTCTTACATTTAGACCTTATTATCACTTACTTTAGTTTTTCTTTTGTTCTGGCCTGCTATCCATAATCTTCTTGCTTACTTAACCCTTTCATATCTCTCTTTCTGAGCTATTTCTCAATTTGTCCACTCACCTCTGCCCTTCATCCACCTCCCACAAGATTGTCTTCTGCATAAATACTACTTTTCCGACAGCAGTTCTGATGAAGAGTCACTGAACTAGAAACATGAACTCAGCTTTCTTTCCACAGATGCTGCCAGACCTGCTGAGTTTCAACAGCAATTTGCTTTTCTCTCACTAAATTACATGCTTGACAAAATACTATATTGCTGTAAAATACAAAATGCGAAGACATTCCAAAACCAATCTTTGTCAGATCTTTAATGCAAATTTCTGCTGCGATCATATGTCGATCAGATTAGATTTCTGAACTTTCAATGTGGTATTTTGTTTGCCATTCTTACATATAATTTATGTCAACTAAGAGAGAGAATATTTCATGGTACTCATTAGAATACTACAAAGACAGAAGCAACAAAGATTGAAATTGTAGGAACCTATTCTTGGTGTAAACTGAAGACAATGCAGGATCTTTATAAACCTCTGATTTTTTTCAGCAAAAGTTGTTGAAAGAAAGATAATTTTTGCCAAAAAAATTAAGAGAGAAAACGAGCAGCAAGCTAAATTGTGCAGTGTTACCTTCTTTATTTTAAGGAAGTGAGCGATTGTGGTGCAGTTATGATACTTTGGTATCTTTAAGGAAGACTGTTGCCTATTTCCAGCCACTTCTTATAGTAGCATAAGTTAGACCAGGAGATCTGTAGCACAAGGGACTCAAACTCCACTTCCTCAACAGAAGAACCATAGCTCAGTGCACTCAAATGTACTGCCAGAAGCCTTTGCTAAAAGTAATGTTATAATGAATCTTGCACCCAAAGGCATTTAAAAAGGACTTTTCTATAAATGCCAAGATTCATAAATTGCATAGTACTGCAAACTTCTGGGAACAACCATACAGATTTCAGTCTTTAACATAATTAATTTAAGATTATGCACATCTTTGCAAACAATAAAAAACAAAGCTTTTAAAACAGACATTCTCATGTGATTCTTTTCCTCTCCCCCTACCCCTCGATAGGCAATCATCTTTATTTAATGTATAGACACTATAAATAAATGAGGAAGAATATTTAACCAAAACTGTCAAAGTAACAGTGCAGACAGTTTATTAGTGTCACATACCGTGCAATTAATTTGTAAAATGACACTGGTTATGGAACAATTAAAAGAGGTTATAACCAAATCTGATTTAAGGTTTCTACGTTATAAATCACATTCTGTCCTCAATTATGATGTGGAGGTGCCGGTGTTGGAATGGGGTGGACAAGGTCAGAAATCACATGACACCAGATTATAGTCCAACAGGTTAGTTTGAAAACACAAGCTTTCAGAGTCTTCAGAGATAATGGGAACTGCAGATGCTGGAGAATCCAAGATAATAAAGTGTGAAGCTAGATGAACACAGCAGGCCAAACAGCATCTCAGGAGCACAAAAGCTGACATTTCGGGCCCAGACCCTTCATCAGTGAGGGAGATGGAGAGAGGGTTCTGAAATAAAAAGCAAGAGAGGGGGAGGTGGACAGAAGATGGATAGAGGAGAAGATAGGTGTACAGGAGAGTACAGGTGGGGAGGTGGGGAGGGGATAGGTCAGTCCGGGGAGGACGGACAGGTCAAGGAGGCGGGATGAGGTTAGTAGGTGGGGAATGGAGGTGCGGGGGAGTCCCCCCACCCCACTGCATCCCAAAACCAGCCCAGCTCGTCCCCATCTCCCTAGCCTGTTCTTCCTCTCACCTATCCCCTCCTCCCACCGCAAGCTGCACCGCCATTTCCCACCTACTAACCTCATCCCGCGTCCTTGACCTGTCTGTCCTCCCCGGATGGACCTATCCCCTCCCCACCTATACTCTCTTCTCCACCTATCTTCTCCTCTATCCATCTTCGGTCTGCCTCCCCCTCTCTTGCTATTTATTTCGGAACCCTTTCCCCATCCCCCTCGCTGATGAAGGGTCTAGGCCTGAAACGTCAGCTTTTGTGCTCCTGAGATGCTGCTTGGCCTGCTGTGTTCATCCAGCTTCTCACTTTGTTATCTTTCAGAGTCTTACTCCTTTTCAGGTGTTGGTGAGAGAGGTAGTATCAGCACAGAATTTATAAGTAAAAGATCAAAGGGTCATACCACTTATGAGGATATACTAAACAAACCTTGGATGCTGTTAAACCTTTAATCCGTTAGAAGGTTTTCATTGATTAATATGTATATGTAAATCCCCAAATTCCCTCGAAGTCACTGTCCTGAGAAAACTAAACGTGTTATCAGTGTAAGGAAGAGACGACATTTTAGGTCAGATAATGCACGTTAGGTGTGAGGCATTGTTTCGAGTCTCAGAGATAGTAAGAACTGCTGATGCTGGAGTCAGAGATAACACAGTGTGTAGCTGGAGGAACAGAACAGGCCCGGCAGCATCAGAGGAGCTGGAACGTTGATGTTTCGGGTCAGAACCCCAAGATCTTGTTTAGAATTTGTTTGTCTTTTGATTTGGAGTCAATTGGTTTTATTTCTAAAGTAGGAAATTATAAAATGCAGCATTGACAGACCGTCTAGATACTGTGCGCTTTTTGAACAAAAGAGAATGTACCTGTCAAAAAAAATTCATCCTACAGATTCATGTGTGTGCCCAGTGCATCCCAGGAGTGGAGAAACTACACCACATTCGATGCAGACTTCAACACATTATCAACGATGACGAATGCCTTGTCATGATATTTTCCATGCCTCCACTTATTGCCTTCAAACACCGCCAAACCTTAAACAGACTACTGTTCACAGCAAACTATACAGCCTTCAGGACAACATCGACCACAACACTATACAACTCTGTCATAGTAACGTCTACAAGATATGTCTGATCTTCGACACGGATGCTACCACCACGCGAAGGAATACCAACCAACACATGTACGGCAGATACTCATGTGACTCGGCTAAGGTTGTCTATCTCAAAGGCAAGGATGCGCCAAGGCATGGTACATTGGTAAAACCATGCAGACACAACAACAATTGCCAGCCAGGAATGTTCCCGCCCAGAGGGGGATCACTTCAGCAGTCAAGGACACTTGGCCTTGGATCCTCAGGTAAACGTCCTTCAAGGTGGACTTTGGGAGACAACAACACAGAGTCACCGAGCAGAGACTGATAGCCGCACTTGGTACCCATGAGGATGGCCTCAACCGAGATCTGGGGTTCATGTCGCACTACAGGTGGCCCCACCACACTGTGCATTCTCTCTCTCTCACACACACACACACACACACACACACACACACACACACACACACACACACACACACACACAAACTCTCTCTCACTCATATGCACACACATACACAAACTCACTCACACACACTGGTATACATACACATACACAACCTCTCTCTCACACTCATATACACACATATACACAAACACTCTCACACACTCGTATACACACACATACACACAAACTCTCTCTCACACACTCATATACACAAACTCGCTCTCTCACACTCATATACACACACATACACAAACTCTCTCACACACACTCATATACACAAACTCGCTCTCTCACACTCATATACACACATATACACAAACTCTCTCACACACACTCATATACACAAACTAGCTCTCTCACACTCATATACACAAACTCTCTCACACACTCATATACACAAACTCTCTCACATACACTCATATACACAAACTCGCTCTCTCACACTCATATACACACACATACACAAACTCTCTCTCACACACTCATATACATAAACTCGCTCTCTCACACTCATATACACACACATACACAAACTCTCTCTCACACACTCATATACACAAACTCGCTCTCTCACACTCATATACACACAAATACACAAACTGTCTCACACACACTCATATACACAAACTCGCTCTCTCACACTCATATACACACATATACACAAACTCTCTCACACACACTCATATACACAAACTAGCTCTCTCACACTCATATACACACACATACACAAACTCTCTCTCACACACTCATATACACAAACTCACTCTCTCACACTCATACACACTCATACACAAACTCTCTCTCACACACTCATATACACAAACTCGCTCTCTCACACTCATATACACAAACTCGCTCTCTCACACTCATATACACAAACTCACTCTCTCACACTCATATACACATACATACACAAACTCTCTCTCACACACACTCATATACACAAACTCGCTCTCTCACACTCATATACACACATATACACAAACTCTCTCTCACACACTCATATACACAAACTCGCTCTCTCACACTCATATACACACATATACACAAACTCTCTCTCACACACTCATACACACAAACTAGCTCTCTCACACTCATACACACACATACACAAACTCTCTCTCACACACTCATATACACAAACTCGCTCTCTCACACTCATACACACATATACACAAACTCTCTCTCACACACTCATATACACAAACTCATTCTCAAACACTCATATACACATACATACACAAACTCCCTCTCACATATTCATATACACACACACACAAACTCTCTCTCACACACTCATATACACACTGTCTCTCAAGCACATACACATACACAAACTCTCTCACACATGCATATACAAACACTCTCTCACACACACAAACACCCTCTCTTTCTCTCTCTCTCACGCACATTCTCCCACGTCCAGACACACACACACACACTCATTCTCTTGCACTCACACACACATGTGAATCTATGGGGTGAATTTGTATTTACAGATACATTCTATTTTGTTCAAAAATCACACGATATATGGACAGTTAGTTAATGTGGCGTTTTATAAATTCGTACTTTAGAAATAAAACCTGTCTGACTCCAAACCAAAAGACAGATTTTAAACAAGGTCTCACACCTAACATGCATTGTCTGACCTAAAGTGTCTCCTCTTCTTTACATTGATAAAACATTTAGTTTTCTCAGGACATTAGGGTTATTTCCTTAAAGTCCACTCGTTGTTTTCAAATGAGTGGACTTTAAGGAAATAGTCCTAATGTTCTTGATCCTTAAACTGTGCTGTAAAAGGGCACTTGCTTGATGGATCTGGAACTTACTGCTTCCTTTTAAACTGGTGGATTGTCTGAGTCCTTGAGATTGAACTGGTCACTCTCTCCCTCAAAGTAAAAGTATTTTTTTCTTTTAAATTTCTTTTTGGATGTAGGTGTCATAGCAAAAGCCATTTGTTGCCCATCCCTAATTATCCTTGAATTAAGTCAATAATTTTAGAGAGCAGACTTAGTCAGAATTCCTTCCAACTGAGCTGGGCTTTGTTTTATGACAATCGTTAATAGTTTCACGGTCACTATTACTGTAACTAGCTTTCAGTTCCAAACTCATTGATTCATCGAACTTAAATTCCACCAACTGCCACAATGGAGTTTGAACCTAGGTTCCAAGAACATTAGCCTGGGCCTCTGGATTGATAGTGCAACAACATTATCATCATACTATCATCACCTTCCAGGGTTGAGGTGGGTGGAGTTACTATTTCAGATTTTTAACATATTAAATGTTTCACTTTCAGCATAACATCTGTTTTGGGGCTTAAAATTACCCTCTTTGGATCAATGCTTTTATCTTAACAGTAGATCCACAGGCAGATGACAAGTTCATGTTCAGCTTGATCATGCATGACAATGAAGCATGGTGATTATTCCCAGAAACTGCATTCAATATCTGAGCTAAATCTGATAAAACTTAAAAACAGATGACCTTTTCATGCAGGAATGAGACTCTGCGGTGTATACCTCAGGGACTGCAGCATTTCAAGAAGGCAGCTCACCACTATTTTCTCAAGGCAATTACAAATGGACAATAAATGCTGGCACAGCTAGCTATGCTGACATTCCATAAATGAAAAAGAAACAAAGTACGTTAACTGACAAAACTTCCCTGCCTAACTCCTTTGTAAAAAAAATGCTTTATCATTTACTCAGGGCATGGTACACAAATATTGATCTGACGTGAAAACCTTTAATTACTTAATTAATCTATACAATTGTTTATTCAGTTGATTTCATGTCTTTAAGAATTTAAACTCAGAAAAAAAATGAAACCAGAATGTTCAAATTAAAATGGTACTTTATATACTGCAGAAATGAAGGAGGATGTCTTATAAGGCTTTTCAAACGAGGACATTTGTGGGGAGCTGAGAAATAAAAATGGGTTGATCACTTTACTGAAATTAAATTACAGACTTCCCCTCCAGTGAAATGTGATAGAGCAGCAGATATACAGGCAAATCACAGAGATATGAGCGAGGATAAGGATTATAGTAGTAGAGGATTTTAACTTTGCAAACATTAACTGGGATTGCCTTAGTGTGAAAGGATTAGACAGGGTGGAATTTTTAAAGCGCACCCAGGAGAGCTTTTTGCAACAGCATGTCAATAGTCCTATGCGAGACTGGGCAGGGCTAGAAGCTGCAAACATGGAGTGGGTGTAACTACTTGCAGTTAAGTCTACATTTGCAAATTGCTTTAGTGAAAGCTCAGGGCCAGTGGGTTCCTCTAAGATTGAAGGGTAAGGGCTACAAGTCCAAGAAACCTTGGATGTTAAGTCAGGCCTTCCTTGAGAGTGAGGCTGTAATGCAACAGAGCTGGTTGCACAGGTGATCACAAAACACCAGAATCACGATTTTCTTCAAAGGAATTAAAGTAATTTCTACAGAGGTAGAGGTTCAACTTGTGTCAAAGGTGTCAAAGACTGTGCATGGGCACCCACTATTTTAAAAATTAAGAAAAAAAAAGCCTTTTTCATTCACATGTAAACTTAAGTATTATAAACAGTGCCAGAGTGACATATTTTCACCACAGAATGCCTCACAAAAGTATATATTTTTCAAAACAAAAAATTGAGAGCTTAACAAAGAAAAGGAAGGAAGCATATGTTAAGTACCGAGCATTAAAAACAGGGGAGGCACATCAGAAGTAGAGTGTGCGTAGGGGGATGCTTTATAAAAGAAATTAGGAGGGCAAAGTGGGGCCACAAAATATCTTTGATAGATATGATTAAGGAAAACACAAAAGCATTCTAGAAGTACTTTAACAGCAAAAGGATTACCAGTGAAAGAGTGAGATACCAAAGTGGAAATCTGTGCATGGAGCCAGAGGATATGGGTGAGGTCTGAATGAATATTTCTTATCAGTATTCACAAAGTAGAAAGGCATGGTGGCTGGAAATTTCAGTTGGGATAATGGGGCTCTATAGTATGTTAAGATTATCAAAGTGGAAATATTAGATGCTCCAGTTGGCATGAAGAATTAGTGTAGATTGGTGTTTGCTGATCAACGTGGATAAGGGTGGCCTAAGATTCTGTTTCCATACTGTATGATTCTATGACCCTCTATCATCAATCGTGTCAAATATTAAGAACACTTATTATCCTTTCACAGCAAAATAAACAGTTGAAACCTGATGAAGCCTGTTGTAGATACCCATGAATGAATGGGACAAAATGGCTGCTTGGGTTTTTTTTAAACCAAAACAAAATGTTGGAAGAAAATTGTAGCTGATGCAGCATTTTAGATAGCTCAAATCATGGCCTTCATAAGCAGGCAATAAAATGCCTGAGTCTTGGGAGATGGGGCTAGAATGCAGACTGTACGACTCTGGTAAGGCAGCTTGGAAGTACGCCATCTGATTCCAAATTTCCGATTTTTATATAAAAATTGAACAGGAATGCTTGATCCATCTTGGATGAGGCCTTTTCAATAATTATAATTGCATATTAGAGTGGACATATTGGCAGAGTAATATTACTGTCTGAAACATCAATTGACAAAATGTTGAGAGGATTGTAACATTCCATCTCAAAATGGAATGAAAGATCCTCTCTGATGAAGGGTCTAGGCCCGAAACGTCAGCTTTTGTGCTCCTGAGATGCTGTTTGGCCTGCTGTGTTCATCCAGCTCCACACTTTGTTATCTATGAAAGATTCTTTGTCAGGTTTCAATGAGATGACTCATTTTAAAAAAAGCAGCAGCTGGTGTGCCTGTTGGCAATATCATGGATTGGCATGAACAAAATATCATATAACTATTAGGAAAAACTACTGCTAAAATTAACACTGAAAGCCAGTATACATTTACACCAAACAGTTACTGGATGCCAGGTCACGGAGGCAGAATCCAAATCTACCCAGGGAGAGGAGAAATCTATACTTTTCATGAAATGATCATACAGTCAGTTAACCATGGCAAGAGAGTTGCCAACATGCGATTGTGTGTTCTGGCCTAAATTTCTGCCCTGCATTATTTTTCCTTGGAGCAATATCTATCAACAGCCAATGACAGTGGCACCTTCAGATTCAAATCAGTGGAGGTTTGTGGCTTGTTATATAGCAACTTTATTACCATTTGGATTGGCCAGAAAGAAATGACAGACCAGAAAATACTTCCTGCTCCAAACTCCAAAATAAGAAACAACTGTTGAATCTTGCCTCAGTAGCAACTTATGCCTCTGAGCCATGATTTGAACAGGTAACCTAGGTTGATCTTTCAGTACACTGTGTCTTGTTGATAAGTTTTTTCCAGCAAGTGGTGAACTCTTAGACTCATCCACCACTCATTTTGACAAAAAGATCCCACTGCACTAAAGAGGAGCTGGGCCAGAATACATTTACTTTGCAATACATTTGCACCAGAAACAGTGTAAATAGTCATTACTTTCATTGGTGTCTGCAAGACTACACTCTGTGCAAACTGAATGCTACATTTACACACAACATAACAGCCACCTCAATCGGCTTCTAAGTATTTTTTGACTTTATATTGTGTCTTAACCAAGACAGAGGAATACTATAGCCATCAGCACTTCACCATCCATTTACATATTTTCCCAAAAACATAGTGGGTTCATTGTTCACAATCAGTGGATTTTGCAAATCAGAAATTAACCAGCTTAAAATGAAAAGTAATATCTCATAGAACTATCCAAGACATCATTATGATATTTACAATAATTCATTTTTAAGAGGGAGAAACAAATTATTCTACAACTGCAGTGCACACATTCAGTTTGCAGACTTTGTCCTAGTTAAATGAAGAAGCAAGTAGAGGAATAGAAATCATACTACTATTAAATTCAAATACATGTGTTCAGTAAAATGCCAACAGTTTAAATATTATTCCAACACAAACTACATCAAACGTCTTACCTGGTACATGTAAATAATGTTTGATGCTACAAATTTGGCTCCATAGAGCAGTCCATCAGTCCATCTCACCTGGATAATTTCTCCTTCTGCTGGAGGACCAAGCTCTAAACAATTTTTGTTCTGCAAAAAGAAAACATTTGTTTTGAAAAATATATACTTTTGTGAGGCATTCTGTTGTCAAAATATGTCACTCTGGCACTGTTTAATAATACTTAAGTTTACATGTAGAAATGTGAACGAAAAAGGCTTTTTTTATCTTAATTTTTAAAATAGTGGGTGCCTATGCACAGTCTTTGACACCTTTGACACAAGTTGAACCTCTACCTCTGTAGAAATTATTTTAATTCCTTTGAAGAAAATCATGATTCTGGTGTTTTGTGATCACCTGTGCAACCAGCTCTGTTGCATTACAGCCTCACTCTCAAGGAAGGCCTGACTTAGCACCCAGGTAGGAATATGAATACATATGAAAATTGAGAACGTTGAAACAACCCAATAGCATAATTGCAAAAACAACCAAGATAAAGAAGATGAACGAGAAACTGCTCTGTCTGTTTGGCAAAATTTTCTGTAGTACATGGATTGTTATAATCTGAGTTTTGCACAGAAGCTTTGCAACTTGAATAACCGTGACCATATACTGCAAGATAATCACCTTAATCAATGGCACAATATTAAAGGACACCGTAATCATAAGGCCCAGGGGTGACACCTTTCAATTGCACTTCATGGTAGAACCTTGGCATCATTTCAAATCATTCTTGATCTCAAGGCACTGCCTAAGAAGAAGGCAGCATCAGCAACAGTGGTCCTACAGTCTGAAGCTTGTTACAAGAGTTGACTTACACCATTACCACATTGAAACGTGTAGCAGGAACATGGACTATGGAAATTGGCAGCCAGGTAATGACACATCAGGGATCAGGACATTATGGTGACCCTGTTGATTGAAATTACCTTAAAGACTGAGCTCAAATTTGCATAAGTCCTCCATTGTAGCACCCAAAAAAAATTATTAGAGGTTTTTAATGCTTCAAAGCCCTAAAAATTACTGTAGAATAGGCTTCACATGTGGGGGAAACATAATGAAAGAAAATACGATCCTGGGTAAAAGATAGAAGTTATAAGCAGTAAGGTTTGGAAGAATAAAAGTCACAATGTTATGTGCTAAGTGATCCTGTAACAAAATGAAAGAAATGATCAACAAAATCATCAGTAAGTATTTCCCTCATTGGAAGAGAAATGAGCAAAACTGATAAGCAACAAATTCTATGGGCATCCAGAAGTTCTCCTTTGTTTGGGATAGCCAGTCTTAATTGCTATCATGAAAAACTTACATTTCTTGAGGTTGGTTGGCTCACTGAGCTGGTTTCTCATATTGCAGGCGTTTCATTACCATGCTGGTTGACATCCTCAGTGCAGCGTCCGACGAAGCGTCAGTGTGTTTTCCCGCCTGGTTTTTAAACTCTGGAGTCCGTGGAGATGGATTGCCTCACTTCTGGTTTTCCTTTGTAGTGGAGTGTATATGAGGTCGAGTTCTATGTTTTTCTTAATGGTTTTCTTCATGGTGTACCAGGCTTTTAGGAATTCCCGTGCCTGTCTCTGCTTAGCTTGTCCCAGGATTTTGGTGTTGTCCCTGTCAAATTGGTTGTTTTCCTTATCCATGTGGATTGAGATGTGAGAGCATTGGTCATGTCTTTTTGTAGCCAGTTGGTGTTCATGTATCCTTGTTGTTAGTTTCCTAGGCACACGAGGGTACACAAACGTCAACTGGTTATAAAAAATCATGACGAATACTCACTCATCTCAATCCACATGAGCAAGGAGAACCACCAATTCGACCGGGACAACGCCAAAACCTTGGGACAAGCTAAGTAGAGACAAGCACAGGAATTCCTACAAGCCTTGTACTCCACGAAGAAAGCCATTAATAAACACATAGAACTCGACCCCATATACACTCCGTTAAGGAGGAAAACCGGAAGTGAGGCAATCCTGGTCAAAAGCCAGGCAGGAAAACACACCAGCATTTAATTGGAGGCTGTACTAGTGATGTCACCCAGCATGGTAAAGAAATGCCTGTGGAACAACAAGCCAACCAACCTCAACACCCACAACCCGAGCAACAAATCTACTCCAAAACTTTACGGTCTTAGATTTCTGCTTCACAGTGAGTTAGCTCTGGTGCAAAGTAAAGAGGATGAAAAGACAATCATTTATCAAGGGTCACACATTATTTTCTTGATTTGGGAGGAGATTCATGAAATTTTCTTTCCAAAGATGCAGAAATATCCTACCTGTTCAGGATTGTACAATAGCAGTCCAAACCAAATCAGTTTCCCTATCCTTGAATTTGCAACAAAGTAAAACTAAAACATTCAAAATCATCTAATTGCTCCTAACCAGACTTTACTAATAATAGGTATCAGACACCAAATTTATACTTAAACAAAAAACTTAATTTCTTCAGAGATAATGGGAACTGCAGATGCTAGAGAATCCAAGATGACAAAGTGTGAAGCTGGACGAACACAGCAGGCCAAGCAGCATCTCAGGAGCACAAAAGCTAACATTTTGGGCCTAGACCCTTCATCAGAGAGGGGGATGGGGTGAAGGTTCTGAAATAAATATGGAGAGAGGGGGAGGCGGACCGAAGATGGATAGAGGAGAAGATAGGTGGAGAGGAGAGTATAGGTGGGGAGGGGATAGGTCAGTCCGGGGAGGACGAACAGGTCAAGGAGGTGGGATGAGGTTGGTAGGTGGGAAATGGAGGTGCAGCTTGAGGTGGGAGGAGGGGGATAGGTGAGAGGAAGAACGGGTTAGGGAGGCAGGGACGAGCTGGGCTGGTTTTGTGATGCAGTGGGGGGAGGGGACGAGCTGGGCTGGTTTTGGGATGCAGTGGGGGAAGGGGAGATTTTGAAGCTTGTGAAGTCCACATTGATACCATTGCGCTGCAGGGTTCCAAAGCAGAATATGAGTTGCTGTTCCTGCAACCGTCGGGTGCATCATTGTGGCACTGCAGGAGGCCCATGTTGGACATGTCGTCTAAAGAATGGGAGGGTGAGTTAAAATGGTTCGCGACTGGGAGATGCAGTTGTTTGTTGCAAACTGAGCGGAAGTGTTCTGCAAAGCGGTCCCCAAGTCTCTGCTTGGTTTCCCCAATGTAGAGTCTCCCGCATTTCCCACAAAACATCCCTCACACCCCACCCCCGCAATAACTGCCCTAAGAGAATCCCCCAAGTCTTCACATACCACCCCACCAACCTCCGGATACAACACATCATCCTCCGACACTTCCGCCATCTAGAATCTGACCCCACCGCCCAAGACATTTTTCCATCCCCACCCTTGTCTGCCTTCTGGAGAGACCACTCTCTCCGTGACTCCCTTGTCCACTCCACACTCCCCTCCAACCTCACCACACCCGGCACCTTCCCCTGCAACCGCAGGAAGTGCTACACTTGCCCCCACACCTCCTCCCTCACCCCCATCCCAGGCCCCAACATGACTTTCCATATAAAGCAGATGTTCACCTGCACATCTGCCAATGTAGTATACTGTATCCACTGTACTCGACGTGGCTTCCTCTACATCGGAGAAACCAAGCGGAGGCGCGGTGACCACTTTGCTGAACACCTCTGCTCAGTTCGCAACAAACAACTGTACCTCCCAGTCGCGAACCATTTTAACTCCCCCCTCCCATTCTTTAGACGACATGTCCATCATGGGCCTCCTGCAGTGCCACATTGATGCCACCCGAAGGTTGCAGGAACAGCAACTCATATTCCGCTTGGGAACCCTGCAGCCCAGTGGTATCAATGTGGACTTCACAAGCTTCAAAATCTCCCCCCACCCCACTGCATCACAAAACCAGCCCAGCTCGTCCCCACCTCCCTAACCTGTTCTTTCTCTCACCTCTCCTCTCCTCCCAACTCAAACCGCACCTCCATTTCCCACCTACCAACCTCATCCCGCCTCCTTGACCTGTCTGTCCTCCCCAGACTGACCTATCCCCTCCCCACCTATACTCTCCTCTCCACCTATCTTCTCCTCTATCCATCTTCGGTCCACCTCCCCCTCTCTCCCTATTTATTCCAGAACCCTCTCCCCATCCTCCTCTCGGATGAAGAGTCTAGGCCCGAAACATCAGCTTTTGTGCTCCTGAGATGCTGCTTGGCCTGCTGTGTTCATCCAGCTTCACACTTAGTTAATAATTTCTTGTTGATGATGTAACTTTTGCAGAACATTGACAAACAACAAGGCAATCTATTTAATATCTATGATCAAAGCCCAATCTCTATTAAACACCACCTCCACTCATACATAAACGGATAGACAGATGGAAATAGTTAAAGAATAAATTGAAAGAAAAATGAAAAATGAAAAATTGCAATTTGCCAATTCAGTGGTTTCATGATGGTACAATGCCTTTCAAAATCCTCAAACTGACGTATTAGATTCCAGGCACATAGGACTGTATCATGCTTGAATTATGAAGTCGCCGATCCATGCAAACAATGCCTGAAGACTGATGGAGATTTTTACTTATGTCTTATAGATTGGGGTTCTTTCCTGAAAACCTTCCAAAATTCTTTAATTCTGTGTATAAAACGAAAGGGTAAAAATCCAAATAACTTTCAGTCCAACATCTTCCACACACAGAACCTTCTACCCAAAACCCGAGACCAAACTAGTTCAAACTATAGTTTTTCCTTGTTATCAACAATCTCTGTGATTGGCTGGCCATCATTTCTCTGTCGTTGACTGGCCCATTCAACATTCAAATGCCAGTCCCTGAGCATTACATCTTGTGCTGAAAAGTCTGTAGTGTTCTGGGATTAGCAAACAATTTGCAATTATCTCTCCAAGCCAATTCCTGTAAACAAACATCAGTTTGCTTGTTCTCTCTTCCGGTCCAAAACTAGCTACTGCTCAGAGGTCAAAGTTCAACTTGACCTCAATTTCAAACCATAAATGAGTAAGGTAAAAATAAAATAATGAAGGTCAAAACAAACTTTTAGCCACCTATGTACCTATTTGATAAACTTCCAACTAAAAAGATGGAAGATAAGCACAAACACTCCCTGATCCAGATACAACGCATCATCCGCCGACACTTCTGCCATCTACAATCCGACCCCACCACCCAAAGACATTTTTCCCACCCCACCCTTGTCTGCCTTCCAGAGAGACCATTCTCTCCGCGAGTCCCTTGTCCGCTCCACACTCCCCTCCAACTCCACCACACCCGGCACTTTCCCCTGCAACCGCAGGAAGTGCTACAACTGCCCCCACACCACCTCCTTCACCCCCATCCCAGGCCCCAAGATGACTTTTCACATCAAGCAGATGTTCACCTGCACATCTGCCAACGTGGTATACTGCTTCCTCTGAACACGGTGTGGCTTCCTCTACGTTGGGGAAACCAAGCAGAGGTTTGGGGGCCACTTTGCAGAACACCTACGCTCGGTTCGCACTAAACAACTGCACCTCCCAGTCACGAACCACTTCAACTCCCCCTCCCATTCCTCAGGCGACATGTCCATCCTGGGCCTCCTGCAGTGCCATAATGATGCCACCCGTAGGTTGCAGGAACAACTCATATTCTGTTTGGAAACCCTGCAGCCCAATGGCATCAAAGTGGATTTCACCAGCTTCAAAATCTACCCCCCCCCTCCCCCGCTCCACTGCAACCCAAAACCAGCCCAGCCCATCCCTAACCTGTTATTACTCTCAACTATCCCCTCCTCCTACCTCAAGCGGCACCTCCATTTCCTACCTACCAACCTCATCCTGCCCACTTGACCTGTCCGTCCTCCCCGTTCTGACCTATCCCCTCCCTACCTCCCCACCCATATTCTCCTCTCTACCTATCTTCTCCTCTATCCATCTTCAGTCCGCCTCCCCCTCTCTCCCCATTTATTTCAGAATCCTCTCCCCATCCCCCTTTTCTGATGAAGGGTCTAGGCCCGAAACGTCAGCTTTTATGCTCCTAAGATGCTGCTTAGCCTGTTGTGTTCATCCATCTCCACACTTTGTTTTCTTGGATTCTACAGCATCTGCAGTTCCCATATCCCTGATCTAAATGGTCTACTTCAGTGCTATCCTTTCTAGCTAATCCTTGTGAGATGACTTCGAAAGTTTCATGCAGCAGCTAAAATCTTTGTGACTCCCGAGACTCTCCCTGCTGGCATCACCTCCAAATCAGAATGGATAGAAACACAAGCTACCTACGGTATGTTCACAACATCTGTTCCCAAGATCGAGCATTCCACTCCCGGATATCCCAGATGTCCTCCTATTTCAAGGACCGAAACTTCTCCCCTCCAGTGATTGAAAATGCCCTCAACTACATTTCTTGTATTTTCTGCACCTCTGCCCTCACATCTCCTCCCCCCAAGTAAAGACAGAATCCCCCTTGTCCTCACATATCACTCCGCTATCTCCGCATCCAATGTATCATTCTCTGCCACTTCCACCGCCTACAAACACCCCACAACCACCACACCCTATCTGCCTTTCATAGGGATCATTTTCTCTGCGACTTCCTCATCCTTCCTACTCCTCACTAACCCACTACCCCCAGCATAATTCTCTGCAACAGTGGGAAGTGCTACACCTGCCTCTACACCTCCTCCCTCACTTCCGTTCAAGGCACAAAACAAACCTTCCACATTAGACAGGGGTTCACCTGCACATCCATCAACTTGGTCTACTGCATCCACAGCTCCCGATGCAGCCTCCTCTCCATTGGTGAGACTAAGCGGGGGCTTGGACACCATTTTGTAGAGCATCTGCACTCTGTTCGTGACGAACAACAACACCTTCCAGTCACAAACTATTTTAACTCTCCCCTCCCACTCTCCAGGTGACATGCCCATCCCGGACCTCCTCCAGTGACACCACAATGACACCACCCGCAAATTGGAGCAGCAGTACCTCATATTCCACCTCGGGAGCCGACAGCCCGATGGCCTAAGTGTGGATGTTACCAGTTTCAAAATCTCCCCATCCTTGGCCTCATGTCATGAACAACCCTCCTTCTCATCCCTACCTCCTTGGCCTGGCACAACCAGTCATGTTCTCTCCGACCTATCCGCTCTTCCCACCATACTGACCACTCCCCACCTACCTTTCCTGACCCCTCTCTCCTCACTGTATTTAATTCCCAGCTCCCTTCCCCCTCTCCATTTCCGAATATGGGTCCAGACTCGAAACGTCAACTTCTCTGCTCTTCTGATGCAGCCTGGCCTGCTGTGTTCCCCCAGCTCCACACTGTTTTGTCTCTGACTGCAGCACCTACAGTTCTTAACTGTCTCTCAGCTGGAGTGGGGAAAAGTTAACTTCATCACCCATCTTCAGACAGATCTAAATTTATTTGAAAGTACATACTGTCGATAAATGTTGACAATTAAATCACACATAGGCCCTGCATGTTTCAGTTCCACATGATCTATAGGTTTTCAAAGTGCATATCTACATTATTAAAACAATTAACCATTTCTAGAAATTTTGCCCAATAGGTGGACAGAGGGTGTAAACAGATACTACTTTCCTATTATAAGTAGATGCTTGTACCAGCTTCAACAGCCTGGACTGAAATGAAGAAATTCTTTAACTAAGGAGCCAAACTATTTGTCAGAGTAAATTCAGCCAATGCCAAACACTAGTCCACACTGGATCTACTTGACATCTGAAGATGAAATTAACCAGTGAATCCAAGACCTATACAGACTATTACAAGAAGAATACACACAATTAAGACAATATTGTTACTCAGATAGTATGCAACTACTCAGCTATAAAAGTCTTCAGCATTGATGGAAATCAAAAAAGTGTTTATAGTAATGCAATACAAAATACTACAGTTGTTGGAAATCTGGAATAAAAACAGAAAATACTGGAAATGCTCAGCCAGTCAGGTCTCCATTTATTTGTTCCTACTTCTGTGCATGTTAACAGTTCTCTGTGCAGGCCATTCAGGTCAGGATAGCTGGTGAAGCATTCTGGAGTTCACTAGCGACACATTGAAAGTAATTTGTTGTAAAGGCAAAAATTTACTCTGTGCATAAATTAAAATTTAGAAGAAATATATTGCGATGCTTGAATTTTGTTTTTATTTACACAGAGCCAGAGTTTACTATAGATGCTAGGGTTGGATGTTGTCTGTAAGGTTTTGCATTGCAAGTTGTTAGTATGAGATGGAAATAGTCTTTGCAAACAGGGTGGAAAATTGTGCGACCCTTCATCAATCAGATGAAAACATCATTAATAACAACAGAGTAATGGGAAATGCAGATGATGGAGAATCCGAGATAACAAAGCGTGGAGCTTGGTGAACACAGTAGGCCAAGCAGCATCTTAGGAGCACAAAAGCTGACCTTTCGGGGTGGGTCTCGGCCCGAAACGTCAGCTTTTGTGCTCCTAAGATGCTGTTTGGCTTGCTGTGTTCATCCAGCTCCATACTTTGTTACCATTAATAACATCACAGGATCTGAGCCAGGAAGCATAGTCAGAATAGAAATAAAGACATCATCAATTCAGTTTAGAAAGCAAAATAGAGAGGGTTAAGGATGGGCGGAATGGGCAGAGAAAATACAAAAAGATAATAAAGACTAAAAACCTCCCAACAACTGTTAAACATTGAAGAAATTAACACTCACATTTATAAAAGTTAACCATCTACTACAGAGAACTTGTGGAAGCAATTAAAACTTACTATGTCATTTAAAAGAATACATAGACTGACACAGAAAAAGACCTGGCTTCCTGTTCTAATTTTAGCTTGCATCTACCATGTATGCACATTTAATACATTTGAATAATGAGCAGTTTTGGGGTATTTATTAAGTATCAACTCCTGGACCTCTGGGTTTAAGCATGCATCAACATTCGAGGGATGTTGTGAAATTTGCATTTAGGTATCATGAGCACCACCTTTATTTTGACAGTAAATTATGACCAATCCATGTAGTGAAGTAAATCATGTTGAAATGCATCGTTGTGTTAGCTGCATATCATCTTGGCAAATATAATATTTAGCTCCTCTACCATCACAATGCATTAATCAAACACTTGAAAATTGTGTTTGTGGTTGGTCAAAGCACTTAAATGCTGCATATATTACCCAAGGTCCACAGTATTTCATTATTTTAAAAATACTCAATGTAGAAAAAGTAATTTCCTCAGTGAATATATATATATATTCAATTATATATACACAATAACCAATTTTCAATAACTGATCATTTTCAGTGCTTCAGCAATTACTTCAACACACTATTAAGCTAGAATCTATTGTCAAGATAGAGGGTAGATGAATGATGGTCACTATTATTTCCAAGCTGGAAGGAATGATGCATGTTTAAACCTGAAAATCCAGGAGTTGCTGCCTAATAGCTTTCCAAACATGGCTTACCATTCAAATGAAATCTGATGTTTGATTCTTAGAACTGATTGATTGGGTTTACAATACTAGTCTGTCAATCAGTAGTTATCTAGCAATTTTACTGCAAAGGTGCTTGGCAGTAGGGGATATAATTATGTTCTGCTAAATATACTCCATTGAGTTTTGATTACATATTTGTAAGCTGTGTTCAAACCCAGTTGAAGGTATCAAAAGTGGTTTGAGTTAAGCAGCATTCTACGTAACTGTCAACATGAATACACTGATTGCATTGTTCAGAATTTAATGTGAAAGGCACTAGCTTCATCTTGTTGATACAAATAACAACGACACCTCAATTTCCCCTCCAAGCCATTCACCATGCAGATTTGGAAATATATTGCCATTCCTTCACAGTTTTAGAACTCCCTCCCTCATGGCATCGTGGTTCAATGCGCAGTGCATGGACTGCAGCAGTTCAACAAGACAACTCACTACCACCTCCTCAAGGGCATCTAGGAATGGGCAATAAAATGATAGCCTGGCCACAGACACTTAGGCCCAATGTGTGCTATGACTGCTGTAATCACACATGCACATTAAATGAGTTTCCAAGTGATGTAGAGCCAGGGGGTGGATGTTAGGGAAGACAGCTAGGGGGCTAAGGAATAAAGGAGACACGGCAGGAGAGACCCTTCTGGCTCCTGGGTCCTCCTTGTTGCTGCTCACCCTCTGGCTTCCGGGCTTTCTTCCTTCTCACTGCAGGGGACTTAGCCTATCCAGTGATCCCCCTCCCCACCACTGAATCCCACTTCAAGGCTGTATGCACCGCACTGTGTTTGTGCATGATGTCACTCACAAATTCTATGTTACGGCATGTTTTGTTAGGAATTGTATACATGCACATTCACAAATGAGTGCAAGTGTGTAGCTACCCGCAGTTGTGGCTGTCAGCAAACACTGTCATAAAAATAGTTTTCCCAAAAGTGTGCAATTTTGTGAACTTCCTAGGAAGATCAAAATACATTGCAATACAAGAACATGGGGAAGTGGCAGGACCAAATGGCCCCTTGAGCCTGGTCTCCCATTCAGTAAGACCATGGCTGATCAGCTTTTGGCTTCAACTTCATCATCCTGTCTATTTCACATATAAGAATCGGTTTACTTAAATCTTAAATTTACTCAGGTGGCTCAGCCTCCACAGCTCTCGGGGTTAGAGAATTTTAGAGATTCGTGACTCCTCAGACAAAATTTCTCCTCATCTCCATTGTCAACGGGAAGCCCTTTACTCTGAAACCTTGTTGCTCGTTGTTTATGGGATAAACAAAATGCTTTCAGCATTTACCTGTCAAGATCATCCCTCAGAATCATACACATTTCAATAAGGGTCACCTTTCGTTTTTCCAAATTCTGATGTGTATTAGCCCAATTTGCCCAACCTTTCCTCATAAGGCAACACCTTCAACTCAGAAATCAATCCAATAAACCTTCATTGAACTATTGAAAATGCAAGCCTATCCATCACTGAGTAAGGAGATAAGAACAGTACATAATCCTCCAGCTGAATTTCTTCTGAACTATTAGAATAAGACTTCCCTAATTTTTAGTCTGTCTCACAAAAAGGATAACATTCTCTTTGCCTTCTTCATTACTTGCTGTATCACTATGTGAATATTGTGCTTCATGTATCAATATGCCCAGGTCTTTGTGAACCTCAGTGTTCTGTAGATTTTCTACATTTAAATGTTATTTTGCTTTTCTAATGTTTTCTTATTTTCTGTTGAAGGTGGTACCCTTACAAATTTTCTACATTATAGCCCACATGCCATTTCTTGTCCACTTATTTAAGCTAGCCATAACTGTTTGCCATTGTTCTGGACTGGACTTTTATGAATGAAAGGTAAGCTTGTGACTCTGAAATCAATCTCCTTTAAGAAGGATGTCAAGTGTCAGATGGAGTCAGGTTTGTTGCCTCTAGAAGTGTGCCTGAGGTGGCAATGGAAGAAGGGGGATCAGAAAGCTGGAATACCCACCTCCACTTGTTGGGTCATTAACTCAGTTGCAATGATTAGATTAGATGCCCCACAGTGTGGAAACAGGCCCTTCGGCCCAACAAGTCCACACCGCCCTTTGGAGCATCCCACCCAGACCCATCGCCCTATAACCCTCTCAACACTATGGGCAATTTAGCACGGCCAATCCACCTAGCCTGCACATCTTTGGACTGTGAGACGAAACTGGAGCACCCGGAGGAAATCCACGCAGACACGGGGAGAATGTGCAAATCGCACAGGCAGTTACCCGAGGCTGGAATCGAACCTGGGTCCCTGGTGCTGTGAGGCTGCAGTGCTAACCACTCGTAGACCTCTTCCATACCCGTAGCCCGTCGTACAGCCCTTTCCTACCATGCATACTGCATATTAACTGTCCCAGATTCCTTATGGTTTGCCAGGTGGGCTCAACATGAATGCACAGCTGAGCTTCAAGAATAGATAACCCACTCAGATTTCAGCATGCAAAGTTTATACACTGCAGAATGTAAGGATAACTTTGTATAACTGACTTGAAATAGCAGCTTCTTTAAAGAGTTTTGTCTATACTGCATGTTTTTATTCATATAAGATTAAGAGGTTTATAAGGTATAAATGCCTGATTTGCCATTATAAATGGCTGGGATTGGTTGACTGCCTTACGAGAAGGTAAAAGGGCATATGTATTTCAATTGGAATGTTCAATGGCTTTTCTTATTGGTTAGCGAATTGGACCTAGGGCTCGTTCAAGGTTTACATCTCCGCTGAGAAGCTGTGAAACATATCTAATTACTAGAAGGCTCAGATTCCACCAAAACTACAAGGCTGTCTTAACTGCCCAACCCCATGATGTAGCTGATAAGGGTAGATGTGTTCCACACAGGCTCATTTCCTGCACCAGACATCTTCAACTTTGTCTCTAGTTATCCAACCCAGCAAAAATCTAGGCAACCATGCCATCTTCACAGTTTGTCACCTACCTTTATATGTGATCACTTCAACAATAATAGATAGTAAATAATTGAGGCCCCAGCATGGATTCCTGAGGCCGCTCACTACTGCAGACCAAAGTTTCACAACTGCTTTATGAAATAACTCACTTCTAGATATTTTATATGGGTATTAAGACTGAGTTAAAATACACAATTTTGAAAGAAAAACCTTGCTGCAGCAAATTTGAAAAAAAATGAAGATGTACAATTAAAAACAATAGAAGGTCATACTATACAAAAGCCCAGCTTTTATTGTGAGATTGTGCCAGATGTTGCTAAGCTCGTCATAAATGATCCAAATTTGAGACTGTCACCAAAAAAGCTGACGCCAACAATTTTAAGTGTTAAACAGAAAAGATAACTGAAATTGAAATACTATCAAGAATCACCCTTCATAAACAATGATTCTAATACACAGAAAATATATGCACAAGGACATAACGTGTATGATTGCAGAATTTGATAGACTTGCATGGTGGGTTCTGTACTAATGTGAAAACACCATTTCACTCACTTAGGTTCATCAGATACAAATAAACAAATTCTTATGAATTAAAAACAACTTTATCAGCTGTACTTTCATCTTGTTGCCAATCTAATCTCAGTCACTGCCGCCAGCCTTAGTAATCACAAATTCATTCTTAACAGGTTGTCTAAATAATCACTTCTGGAGCTCAACAACCAAACACTGATGGAATAAATTCTCAGAATTTTAAAACACTTACTTTACCTCTTTTTTATATTCACATTGTATTAAAATAGGTGACCACACTAATTGTAAGTTGCTAATTCTTAACATAATATTCATTAGACATCAGGCAAAGACAACAGACTAAATTTTGCAGGCCAGCCACATCAGAAAAATAGGCTGATGGATCTGTGAACTAGGGCACTGCATAAATGGGGGCACGCCAAACCTGCACCACCACAATGGAGGTATTGGATGGGCTGCTGCCGAAGTGAGGCCCAAACGGGAGGAATTTATGCCTAATCAAGGACCTCATCTACAGTCACTCAAATTTAATGATGCCCAATGCATAATCCTTAACCTTGTGGGCTGCTGTTCAGGAAACGGAATGGGGTGCTCATTATTGACACAGCTACACCAATCCAAGGATACATTCCATCACCTTCCCCTCTCAAACCTGTTCCCAGTGAGATCCCAGACTTAAAGAGTGTTTGGGGACATTCATTATTCCTCTTCCTCTGCAATATTGACAATGACCAACGAACCCGCTGCATTACAGATTAATTAAAGGACAGCATGGTGGAATAATTGTTAGCACTGCTGCCTCGCAGCACCAGGAGCCTGGGTTCAATTTCAACCTTGGGTAACTGTGAAGAGTTTTCATGTTCTCCCCCTCTGCATGGATTTCCACTGGGTGCTCTGATTTCCTCCCACGGTCCACAGGTGCAGGTTGGGTGAATTGACTGCGTTAAATTGTCCTGTAGTATCCAGCGATGTGCAGACTAGGTTGATTATCCACGGTAAATGCGGGGTTACAGGGTTAGGATGAGAGGGTAGATCTGGTTGGGATGCTCTCCAGCAGGTTGGTGCAGACTCAATGGGCCGAATAGTCTTCCTTTACTGCAGGGATTCTGTGAACATAGCCCAAACAACTATAGCTGGGTGAACCAGTCATGTGAAGTCAGGCTAAGCCCTGAAATTTGCATTGAGGTATGAGGAGCCTGCCCTCAGCGTATAATCCAAACCAAGTTATTGACTATTCTTTGAAAAACATGGTGAATAATTATAACAGCACAAGTTGCGAATGGGAATGGTTAAGAAAAACAAACAGAGTTTAGCATTCTAGTATCTTAGGTAAGTGAGCCAAATGTGATCAGATTCTGCATCTGTTTAAATAAGATGTCAAAAAGATTTGCAATACTAAACACAGTTTTATCGCATCCAAACAAATTAAAGCAGCAGAGCTTCCCTTCCTTTCTAACTCCCCTTATGCACAATCTCTTCTCCACACACTCTCCATTCAGCCTGGCACTCTTCAGCTATAATGGCAATTCGCAAATGATAACAAGCTGCAAAACATGCTAATTTCATTGCCTCAAATTGTCTCAACTCCAAATCAGTTCCTTTTTTTTGTTGTTGTTCAGCAAGCACAAAAGATCTAGGCAATTTCAATTACTTTAAGCAAAATGTTTGCATCTTTTGGTGAACAATTCAGCTACTAACCTACTTTGAGAGAGTTAGTGGTACATTCATTACATTGAACAGGGCATAAGTACAGAAAGGTTCATATTGACTGCAATTAGCAAGTTAACTTCCACCATTAAACAGATTCTTCCACAGATTCAATCTTCAAAAGAGACAGCTTGAGCTAAAATAGAGATTAGGAATGGAGTCTCATTTTTCTAAAATTTCTTCCCACGTTAAGGATGACATACAGATATTGGTGTGTTAAATAGAGGAGGATGGTTTCAGATTCAAGCAGAATCTACAGGAGAGACTGGTCAAATAGGCTGGTCAGAGGCAAACAGAATTCAATCCAGATAAATGTGAGGTGATGTACTTGGGTTGAGCAAACAAACGAGGGAATACATAATGAATGATAGGACTCTGAGAACTCTGTGGATCTAAGAGTCAATGCTGTGCAAGTCCACTGGTCCTTTAAGGTAGAAGTACAGGCTGATAAACAAGTGGTTAAGGCGGCATATGGAATTCTCACCTTTATTGGTTGAGGCAGAGAGTTTAAAAGCAGGGAAGTTATGCTAGTACAGTGAAAATATGATGGTGCGGCCACAGCCTAGTACTGAATGCAGTTCTGGAATCCACATTACAAAAGGGATGTGATTGCAGTGGAGAGCATGTGAAAGAGATTTAGCTGGGCAATGTCCGAGCCGGGCAGCTTTAGCTATGGAGAGAGATTGGATAGTCTAGGGTTGCTTTCCTTGGAGCAGTTGAGACTGAGAGGTGGCATGATTGAGATTTATAAAATAATGAGAGACATGGATAAGACAGACAGGAAGCAGCATTACCCTTTTGGTGGAAGGATCAATAACCAGGGACATAAGTTTAAGGTGCAGGAGATTTAGAGGGGATGTGAAAAATTTTTCTTCACCCAGAGGATGGTGGGAATCTGGTGCTAACTGCCTGTCATGGTGACAGAAGCAGAAACCCTCAAACACTTAAGAAGCAAGCAGATGTTCACTTGTGATGGTAAGACATACAGATTATGGACCAAATGCTGGAAAATGGAGTGAGAGTAGTTAAGTTGTTGCTTTATTGACTGGAGCAGACTTGATGGATCTTCTCTCTGTGCTTTAGATCTCTATAACTCTATGACAGTGGCCAGACAGCATTTACTGTTCATTCCCTGATATTCTGTGAGACTAGAGTCATGTAAGGTTGCCAAATCTGATTTCCCAAGTCTGATTGCAGAGATTCATGCAGGGTTCATCATACGATCTCCCGTCTTCGACAAATCCAGCCCCACTCAATGACCACTGACAAGTCCCATCTTATTGATGCAGTCTTCTGGTTGCAATTATTGAATAGACTCTGCGTTACCCAATTAAATAATTCCAGACTTTCGTCCCCTCCCCCCATTGCATCCCAAAACCAGCCCAGCTCGTCCCCACCTCCCTAACCTGTTCTTCCTCTCACCTGTCCCCTCCTCCCACCTCAAATCGCACCTCCATTTCCCACCTACTAACCTCATCCCGCCTCCTTGACCTGTCCATCCTCCCTGGACTGACCTATCCCCTCCCCACCTCTACTCTCCTCTACCCATCTTCGGTCCGCCTCCCACTCTCTCCCTATTTATTTCAGAACCCTCTCTCCATCCCCCTCTCTGATGAAGGGTCTAGGCCCGAAACGTCAGTTTTTGTGCTCCTGAGATGCTGCTTGGCCTGCTGTGTTCATCCAGCTCCACACTTTGTTATCAATAGTTCTTCCATGTTCAGTATTTTCACGACTTGTAAACAAAGGTGCTCAAAGAAATTGCTCCTTAAATGCAAATTTTTGCAGCCTTGGAGGGCTTTCTCCTGGGCTATTTGCAGCAATGCTTTGGGGAATCTTTTAAAAGCTGACAACTTTTAGTCACATGCTGTTAGGTCAAAAATGGAGTGCAGCTCTCTTCCCTGAAGACTATTAGTGAATCAGTTGGATTGTTTACAATTTTTACCATTTTGGTGTCATTTTCAGAGATCAGCTCACAAAATCTCAAAATTTATTGAATTCAACTTTACAACTTGGTAGAATGTGAAAGTAAATCTTCTGTATTGCTTGTCTGCTATCACAACCACTGGGCTATTGCATAGCATTATGAGCAAAATACTGCTGATACTGGAAAACAAAATAGAAAACAGCAGAAACACTTAGCAGATCAGTCAACGTTAGCAGATGAAAGAATGTAGATTTAATGGTTTATATTTCCGCGGTTACAAGTGAAATCTACAGTTTATACTTTTTATTCATGCATGGCATGTGGGCAATTTTGGCTAGACCAGCATTTATTACCCATTCTAACTGCCCAGTGGGAAGTTAAGCATCACCCACATTGTTGTGGGTTTGCAGTCACATAAAGGCCAGACCAGATGAGGATGGAAGAATTCCTTCCCTCAAGGACATTATGTTATTTTTACCATGACTAACAGTGGTTTCACGGTAACCAATAGGCTAGCTTTTAATTCTAGATTTTCATTGTGTTCAAGCTCCATCATCTGTCATAGTGGGATTTGAACATATGTCCCTCAAAGATTAACCTTGGATTGCCTTTACTCTGGATTACTCACCCAGTGACATCACCACTGTGCCTGCCCTTAAACCATTTAAACCCAATTTAGGGCATTGACTGTCACTGACAACTATAATAATGTAGCATAAAATAACATTATCACTGGAGAAAAGTTTCAATTGTAACAGTTTTTTGAAGCAGCAGTGAGCTAGAGTGAAGAAATATGGTTGCTGCTATTTAGGTGAAGGATACATAAGCAGTTCAGTCCTCCATTATCTCCCTAGGATGAATACTATGTGAATTCTGGGGTCAGACCTTCCATGTTCATTTAAAGTAGTTTTGCATTATTCATTCATGAAATGTGGACATCACTGGCTGGAACAGCATTTACTGACAAGGTGGTGATGAGCTACTTCCATACAAATAGTATAATTTAAAGAGAATTGTCTAAACATGATCAATCTTTATCTGCATTTTTTCATTCCCTTGGGATTATTAAATTTTCTGCTCAAAGCTATTTCAATCTGAGAAAAATAAACTTGGATGTCTACAATGTCACTCATAAGAGGTCATAGCTAGAGGACGAGAATGTTCAGGGATAGACTTTGAAATTGAGAAGTAGTTACTAAGCTGATGTTGGGAGTGAAGGGAGGTGATTGTGTGGTGGTTTTATCACCAGACTATTGATCCAGAGATCAGGTAATATTCCTGCTATGGGAGATAGCAGAATTTGAATTCAACAAAAACCCAAAATCAAGAGTCTAATTATGACCATTATCAATTGTCACAAAACCCTATCCTTTAGAGAAATGAACTGTTGTTCTTAACTGGTCTGATCTACAAGTGACTCCACACTCACAGCAATGTGATTGGCTAATGAGTAATTAATAATGTTGGCTTAGCTAACAACACCCACATCCAAATACAACTAATAATGTCAGTCAGCAAGAGCAAGAGTCATGTGTGGGATAGCATTTGGACAGTAGAGTTTTAGATGAACTGAACGAAGCTCTTGAAGAATTGGAGATTAGGCACTATCCTGAAAGACTGCACCAGAGTGGCTAAAAATGCTAAAATTGTTGTCTGAAGACAAGTCAACAACTGAGGAAGCAAGCCAAAGAGCACGGTCCTGAAAAAGATACTAAGCAAAAATTTTCAAAATAATTACTTTAGATTACAAATGATGCACAGTGTCAGGTTTCTGCATGATTTCCATTTTTGAGTTATTGTCATTTTATTTGAAATGTAATTGCATTTGAACATTACAATAAAGTCAATGGTTTTCTTTGCATTGTAGCCCCAATGTTTATATGAAAGCAGTTTTCAAATGGGACATTTATTTGCACAAGCGAAACCAGGAAGTTAAATGCAGTTTTGAGTGAGCGATTGCAACTCAACTGGAGCAATTAATTTTGGTTTCCAGGTTGTGTGCTTCCTAAAATGTGCAGTGGGCGTAATACCTATCCATGTGATGGAGACTCTGGGTTATATTGAAAACAACAGTGCATAAATGCAAGTAACAGACAATCAAGGACAGGTGTTGGATCTACAGCAAGGCCAGCACCCAGATTCAATTACACCTCACTGTAATTTCCGCAAGGGCTAGTTAGATCAGTGGAGAAACATGCTCCCACTAATGGCAGGAAGAAGCTGTTCCCAGGCCTCTGTTTGGATGTAGCTGAGGAGGAGAGCACAATTGTGCTGAACTCAGATCATGGAAGCAATTGAAAAGTGGCTTAAAATTTTACTTGGATGAGGAAAAAATGAATGCATTTGCTGATTCAACCACACCCCGTGCCTTAAACTCCCCTTTCCCAATCTGTCCAGCTAAGTACTTCTTCATCATCGCAATATTCACACCCACACAACTTTCAACTTATTTTCAATTTCTAAGCACTGCATCATCATCTCATGTTAGTCTACCATTGCCATTCATTTCAATCCTTACATAATACAGGTATGTGTCTCAAAGTCATCCTAACTGAATACGCACCCTCACCGAATGTACTGTGTGTCCATCAAGTGAATGCGAAACCTAAACTCACTTCGAAGTCTAATTGTTGATCCATTGTAGATGCTGACAGCATATATCTCAGTAGTCGTTCATACGTAGCTCGGCTCACAAATGCAGAGAATATCCAGGGAGGTAATTATAAAAATCACCCCTTTTTTAGATGTCTCTGGGATCATCACTTTTTTTTTGTCCAGAGTTAACTGGGAGGGCAGGAATGAGAGAATGCTCCTGTTTAAAATGCCAGCAAGCAAGGGAAAATTTCATGAAGTTCACACTCTAATTTATTTATTTCTCATGTGAATAACATTGCATCCCATTTGTACGTGAAGGTTGACTGAACCAGAAAGAATACCGTTGAACTTAATCATGAAATTTATGCAGGTGTATCATGTTAAGAAGCTGAATCATATTAATGATATATGCTAATTAGAATCAATTTGCTTATTTAAATAATAGACAATAGCCTATAAACTCTAGAATTACAAATTTTAATTTCACAGAGTTCTGGAGTTATAGTTGATGTGCCAAAAGATGCATTAATGAAATAATATAACTAAATTGCAAATGCAAATTAGATTGGATAGTTGATTTTTATCTGCAAGTTTAAAAGCAAAAGTCAAATATTTGAAATTTACAGGGTAAATGTTATATTCAAACAGAGAGCCTATTTGACAAAGTACATTTATTAAGTTTGACATTCATGCACACATCAGAAGATTACAGGCTTTTGATACCTTTGCAGAATAGATAGGATGAGGATGTCACCATTTCACTTTTGCATTGTTTCTGATTACTCCAAATCTTTGTTATTCACAGGGGATAGGGGTACAAAATTCCCATGCAGAATAAAAAACACGGATAGTACTCCAATGCTACTTCCTGACTATGCAATCAAACCGATGTATCAATGAGAAAAATAAAAGATGGAGCCTGGGGTCAACCTTGTGAGTAATGGATCAAAGGGCAGCAAATGAGCAGATAACGAGAACTGAGTGCATTACCCTTATACTGGAACAGGTAACTCCAGGCATTATTTTAGTTTACAATTTTCTTTTAGCTGAAACACTAACATTGGAACAACTATCAATGTCATATTGTTGCTATTACTGACTTGATTACAGTAACATTAACACATTGCAAATAAGCACAATTTTCTGAACACCAGTTTCATTAACCCTTTTTTCATCCTCCTTTTATCTCGTCTAATTATTTTCACTTTAAATGTACTAGATTTCTAATTTACTACCTTTTACAAGCAACAAACTTGAAGTACTTATCAGCTTGCCTCTGCATTCTCGTTGACACCTTATTTCACAAATGAAAGTAACATTTGGATATACCTTATATGTAGCCAAAATGTATTTCCAAAGGATAGTTTTTCTGCAAACTGAAGCTAAAACTTGGAGGATTAAACAGACAGTGCCAAACTTCTTAACATCACTTCTAATTTTCATGAGAGTGTCAAAGATGCACTTATTAGAGGATATTCCTACAGCATGGCACTCTCATGTGCATAAAAAGTTCCACTAAATCAATTAACTTTGAGCCGTGAACAAGCTGAGGTAGCTTCCATTGGCTACTATGGCTACAAGAACAAACATGTCTTGATATAGAGATAGTAGGAACTGCAGATGTTGGAGAATCTGAGATAACAAGATGTAGAGCTGGATGAACACAGCAGGCCAAGCAGCATCAGAGGAGCAGGAAGGCTGACGTTTCGGGCCTAGACTCTTCTTCAGAAATGGGGGAAGAGGAGGGTGTTCTGAAATAAACAGGGACAGAGGGGGAGATGGATAGAAGATGGATAGAGGAGAAGGTAGGTGGAGAGGGGGCAGACAGGTCAAAGAGGCGGGGATGGAGCCAGTAAAGGTGAGTAGAGGTGGGGAGGTAGGGAGGAGATAGGTCAGTCCAGGAAGGACGGACAGGTCAAGGGGGCAGGATGAGGTTAGTAGGTAGGAAATGGGGGTGGGACTTGAAGTGGGAGGAGGGGATAGGTGGGAGGAAGGACAGATTAAGGAGGCGGGACGACCTGGGCTGGTTTTGGGATTCAGTAGGGGGAGGGGAGATTTTGAAGCTTGTGAAGTCCACATTGATACCATTGCGCTGCAGGGTTCCCAAGCAGAATACGAGTTGCTGTTCCTGCAACCTTTGGGAGCATCGTTGTGGACATATCGTCCACGAATTGGGAGGTGGAGTTGAAATAGTTCGCAACTGAGAGGTTCAGTTGTTTAGTGCGAACCGAGCGTGCAGTGTTCCACAAAGCGACCCTAGCACCAAAGACAGTTTTCCCTCCCTACCCTTATCTGCTTTTGGGAGGGGCCACCCTCTCTGTGACTCCTATGTCCACTCCACACTCTCCTCCAGCCCCACCTCACCCAGCACTTTCCCCTGCAACTGCAGGAAGTGCTACACCTGCCCCTACACCTCCCCCGCCACCCCCATCCCAGGCCCCAAGAAGACTTTCCACATCACGCAGATGTTCACCTGCACATCTGCTAATGTGGTATACTGCATCCGCTGTTCCCGTTGTAGCCTCCTCTACATTGGGGAAACCAAGCGGAGGCTTGCGGACCGCTTTGCAGAACACCTACGCTCAGTTCGCACTAAACAACTGCACCTCTCAGTTACAAACCATTTGAACGCCCCCTCCCATTCCACAGATGACATGTCCATCTTTGGCCTCCTGCAGTGCCATAATGATGTCACTCGAAGGCTGCAGGAACAGCAACTCATATTCTGCTTGGGAACCCTGCGACCCAATGGTATCAATTTGGACTTCACAAGCTTCAAAATCTCCTCTCCCCCTACCGAATCCCAAAACCAGCCCACGTCATCCCGCCTCCTTAACCTGCCCTTCCTCCCACCTATCCGCTCCTCCCACCCCCATCTCCTACCTACTAACCTCATCCCGCCCCCTTGACCAGTCCATCCTTCCTGGACTGACCTATCTCCTCTCTAACTCCCACCTATACTCACCTTTACTGGCTCCATCCCCACTTCTTAGACCTGTCTGTCTCCTCTCCACCTACCTTCTCCACTATCCATCTTCTATCCGCCTCCCCCCCATTTATTTCAGAACCCCCTTCCCGTCCCCCATTTCTGAAGAAGGGTCTAGGCTCGAAACGTCAGCCTTCCTGCTCCTCTGATGCTGCTTGGCCTGCTGGGTTCATCCAGCTCTACACCTTGTTATCTCTGTGCATTGTTATAGTAAGGCAGTGGGTGAGTGGGGCTTAGTTTGAATTACGATACGCAGTCATGATTTAAGTTTATGGAAAGCAGGAAAGAACAGGCCACCAGGAGGTCAGTATGATAGCCAGTCATTTTAACAGCATCTTGCTCACTTGCCAACTTTTCTGTCCTTAACATACTGCAATGTTATAGCAAGTCACAGTGCACACTGGAACAGCAACACCTCATCTTGAAACTAGGGAATTTATAACCCTCTGGGTTCAATACAGCGTTCAATACCTTCAAATTGTGAACACATTCCATACCTTTCTCTTAGCTTTGCTTGTTACATTTTCTGTCACACTCTCTCCCCTTCCTTTACCCCAGTGGGACTCTGCATTCAAGTCTGCAGTTTGACACACTATTGTTCTGCCATTCTCACTTTCCAATCAGTTAATCAGAACTATCAACATCCTTTCTCCCCTAGCACTCTAACTGCCACCCCTCCCATTGCATTAATGCTGCCTCTTCCACACCTCAATTCAGCTCTGATGAAGAGTCATCTAGACTCGAAACGTCACCTTGCCTTCTCTCCATGGATGCTGTCTGACCCGCTGCAAGCTTCAGCATTTTGTATTTTCAGGTTAGTAGTCAAATCTTGAGATAATCAATGCAGGTTTGAGGCAGAGGTGAGAAAAGGCAACATATGACTGAGAAAATTACCTCTTTAGAAGTCTTGAAAAATTATCACCTTTGTTGGGTGTAACACACTCCTGCAACCAAGACCACTCTCAAGTGCGCAATCTACACTCTGCACTTCAGTTGGCATTGCCGGTCCCAATATTGCTGACCTTGCAATGCATTACATTAAACATGACCTAGCCTTGCCCACTAAGCACACACATACTTGCACATTTACGTAATAAACACCTAATACACACACACCCTATTCTGCAACAGTGTGAAGGGACAAACCATTGAACCCTGAATTTAACATCAAGGCAAACCAGCAAAGTCAAAAGCAATGAAACATTCTAGGGCTCACTGTTTTTTTGCCCAAGTAGGAAAGCAACAAGAACACATACCTTTTATAAAAAACAGCAATTATAATTCAACCACCAACTGATTTTTAAACTTTGCTTTGGATAATTCAATTTTTTGAGAAATCCAGTTTGAGAAATCGTTAAGGATGAGATTTCTAAATTCTTGGATGTGCAGGGTCGGGTTAGAAAAAGTCAGCATGGATTTAGTAAGGGGAGGTTGTGCCTGACAAACCTGTTAGAATGCTTTGAAGTGGTAACAAGTAGGTTAGACCAGGGAAACCCAGTGGATCTTATCTATCTAGACTTCCAAAAGGCCTTTGATTAGGTGCCTCACAGGAGGTTGATGAGTAAGGTGAGGGCCCATGGTGTTCGAGGTGAGCTACCAGCATGGATCGAGGATTGGCTGTCTGACAGAAGGCAGAGAGTTGGGATAAAAGGCTCTTTTTCGGAATGGCAACCAGTGACAAGTGGAATCCCACAGGGTTCAGTTTTGGGGCCGCAGCTGTTCACTTTATATATTAATGATCTGGATGACGGGACTGGGGGCATTCTGGCAAAGTTTGCCAATGATACGAAGTTAGGTGGACAGGCAGGTAGTACTGAGGAGTTGGGGAGGCTGCAGAAAGATATAGACAGTTCAGGTGAGTGGTCCAGGAAACGGATGATGAAATTCAATGTGTGCAAAGGCGAGGTCTCGCACTTTGGGAAAAAGAATACAGGCATGGACTATTTTCTAAACGGTGAGAAAATTCATAAAGCCGAAGTACAAAGGGATCTGGGAGTGTTAGTCCAGGATTCTCTAAAGGTTAACTTGCAGGCTGAGTCTGTGATTAAAAAAGCAAATGTAATGTTGTCACTTATCTCAATAGGGTTGGAATATAAAAGCAGTGATGTGCTTCTGAGACTTTATAAAGCTCTAGTTAGGCCCCATTTAGAATACTGTGTCCAATTTTGGGCCCCACACCTCAGGAAGGACATACTGCCACTGGAACGTGTCCAGCTGAGATTCACACGGATGATCCCTGGAATGGTAGGCCTAACAATAGGATGAGCAGCTGAGGATTCTGGGATTGTATCCATTAGAGTTTAGAGGGTTGAGGGGAGATCTAATAGAGATATACAAGATAATGCATAGCTTAGAAAGGGTGGACGCTGGGAGGTTGTTTCCGTTAGGCGGGGAGACTAGGAACCATGGGCATAGCCTTAGAATTAGAGGGGGTAAATTTAGAACGGAAATGAGGAGACATTTCTTCAGCCAGGGAGTGGTGAGTCTGAGGAATTCATTGCCACAGAGCACAGTGGAGGCCAGGGCGTTAAATGTCTTCAAGGCAGAGATTGACAATTTCTTGATCACGCAAGGAATTAAGGGCTACTGGGAGAGTGTGGGAAAGTGGAGTTGAAATGCCCATCCGCCATGATTAAATGGCGGAGTGGACTTGATGGGCAGAATGGCCCTACTTCCACTCCTAAATCTTATGGTCTTATGGAAAAAGAGCTAAAGTTAAGAACTAAGAACTGTGTTTGAGGTCCCTTTGAAATTCTAAACTTATTGAACTTTGTTTCAAGAACAAAATGTCCTGGAGAAGCTCAGCAGGCCTTACAGCATCTGTAGACAAAAAGAAGAGTTAATGTTTTGGGATCAGTGGCCTTCATCAGAACTTTGTTCCCTGATTTGAGTTTCCTAACTCAAAAGTTATCTAAAGCTCGATTATTTTAACTGGAAAGGCTATGCAATACCCGAATACCTTAGCTCAGCTGCTGCTTCCACAACATAAAGGGACCAGTGTCAAAGCTTAAAGTAAATATTCAGTGTTTGAATTAAAAGTATAAATTACCTCTTTCTGACAACTTGCCAAACCTGCTCTTTCGAAGTCATTACAAAAAGGTTAAAATAAATAGGCTCTTAATCAGCATCCTCTCGTTAGCAGGTGTTTCAAGAAGATAAAGCTTGAACCTGCAGAATGAAACTTGGCTTATTTTACTGTCCTCTAATAGCAAATGACAAGTGTACAGTATTTTATTCAAAAGTACAGTCTCAACTGACACGCAAGGAAAATGAGAGGTGTTACATTTTGTAGGAAGAAGCAGACCATAATGTTGCTGTGAGAAAATAAGAGCTAAATGGGACTGAGGAGCATAACTGGTTCATACCCACAAGTCATTAAAAGCAGCAATGCAGCCCAAGATGAAAGTCTTTGACAAAGAGCTCCCACTTGTGGCCTATTTATATACAAGTCACCAGAAATGAAATACAGAAACTCTTGATCTAGCAAATGGCTAGACTGTCGTGGTCATTATCACATGGGATAGATGGGGTAAATTGCATAGGTGGATGCAAGGGGAGTCAAGACACGTATATGTGGGAGAACGGAATCAAATAATTTGTTAACGGATTTAGATGTAAGTAGATAAGAAGATGGTTGTGCGGGGTGTATTTGCTGGTATGAACCTGTTGGGGGATAAATGACATGTTTCTCTTAAAGGGCATAATTCAGAAACTATAATAATGTTTTTCTCTCTAGAGATATTACCTGGCCACTTGAGTACTTCCAGAAGGGAGATAACAAGGTGTAGAGCTGGATGAGCACAGCAGGCCAAGCTGCATCAGAGCAGCAGGAAAGCTGACGTTTCAGAAGAAAGGTCCAGGCACAAAACGTCAGCTTTCCTGCTCTTCTGATGCTGCTTGGCCTGCTATGTTCATCCAGCTCTACATCTTGTTACCTCAGATTCTCCAGCATCTGCAGTTCCTACTATCTCTACTTCCAGTACTTGCTGTTTTATATTGCTGATATCCTGTGTACATTATTTTGCACTTACACTATGGCCTGTTCTTGTGTTGTGGATTCTGTGCAAGTCACCCAAAGACACCCAAAGTCTTATTCATTTGCCGGTGGATAGTTTGACCCAGTTTCATTTGTAACTGTCTTTCAAAGTCTTTAGGATTAGAAATGGAAAAGTGGTAGTATTGGTAATGGTGACCATGAAACTACTGGAGTGTCATTTAAAATAACCCATCTGGTTCACTGACAACCTTTAAAGAAATAAATATTCTGACCTGATTCGATCTGTCCTATGTGCAGTTACAGACCCACAACAAAGTGGGTGGCTCCTAATTACACTCTAATCTTGTAAAGTAAGCCACTCAGTATATACTTAAGGTGACCTCAGGAGCAACTGAAGTGGGCAATAAATGCTGGTCACACTAGTGCTGACCCATCCTGTAAATGAATAAAAAAACGTACATTTAGACTGTAGGAATGTAATCCTCAACTTTAAAACAAAGCATTAGGGTAGACCCCTGGGTGGCCCAGTCCACTTTTGCACTAAAATGACCAAAACAAAATTTTAAAATAAAACAGCAGTTTAACAATTCAATAATATGTGAAACCCTACATAAAGCAAAGTGAAAACTTAAAAAACACAGCCATAATATAGAAAGCAAAAGTCATACCTCATCTTAACTGTACAGGAAAAGAAAACATCTGGGCTACTAATCAAAAAAACAAGTCAAAACCACAGAAAGAACAGAAAAAGTTCAAAAATATTTTTACACAAGCACAACAGTATCATCAACAGTGTCAAGGATTAAAAAGCTGTGAATGTCATTCTGTTTTATTCATTTTGTAGGATGAGGATGACACTGGCTGGCCAGCATTTATTGCATGTTGTTAGTTGCCCTTGAGAAAGTGCTGGTGAGCTGTCTTCTTGAACCGCGGCAGTCCACCTACTGCGGATTGACCCACATTGCTATTAGAGAGGGAATTCCAGGATATTGACCCAGCAATAGTGAAGGATCTGCGATATATTTCCAAGTCATGATGGGGAAGGGAACTTGAAGGTGGTGGTTTTCCCATACATCTGCTGCCCTTGTCCTTCTAGATGGAAGCGGTCATGCATTTGGAAGGTGATGTCTGAGAATCTTTGCTGAATTTCTGCCATGCATCTTGTAGATTCTACGTACTACTGCTACAGAGCATCGGTGGCGGAAGGAGTGATGCTTGCGGACGCAGTGTCAATAAAACAGTCTACTTTGTCCTGGATGGTATCAAGTTTCTTGAGTTTTGTTGGGGATGCAGTTATACAGACAAGGGTAGAGTGCTGCACCACACCCCTGGCTTGTGCCTCGCAGATAGCAGACAAGCTTTGGGGAGTCAGGAGGTGAGTTACTTGCTGCAATATTCCTAGTCTCTGACCTGCTCTTGTAGCCACTGTATTTATGTCGTGAGTCCAGTTCAGTTTCTGATCAATGGCAACTCCCAGGATGTGGACAGTGGGAAACTCAGTGATGGTGACACCACTGAATGTCAAGGGGCAGTGGTTAGATTGTGTCTTGTTGGTGATGGTCATTTCTGTGGCATAAACATTATTTGCCTCTTGTCAGGCCAAGCCTGGATATTATCCATATCTTGTTGCATTTAGATACGAACTGCTTCAGGATCTGAGGAGTCACAAATGGGGTTGAACATTGTGCAATCACCAGCAAACATCCCCACTTCTGACCTTATGATGGAGGGAAGGTCATTGATGAAGCAGTTGAAGATGGTTGGACTCAGTACACTACGCTGGAGAACTCCTGCACAGGTGTCCTGAAGTTGAGATGACTGATGTCCAACAACCACGACCATCAATCCATGTGTCAGGTAAGATCCTAACTACCAGAGAGTCTTCCCCTGACAACCACTATTTCCAGTTTTGCTAGGGCTCTGTGATGCCACATTTGATAGAATGCAGTCTTGATGTCAAGGGCCATCACTCTCACCACACCTCTGGAATTCAGCTCTTTTGTCAATGTTGAACCAAGGCTGTACTGAGGTCAGGAGCTGAGTGGCCCTGGCGGAATCCAAACTGGGATCACCGAGTAAGTTATTGCTGAGCAGGTGCTGCTTGATAGCACTGCTGATGGCACCTTTCATCACTTCACAGATGATTGATAATAGACTGGTGGGGGAGTAATTGGCTAGGCTGGATTTGTCCCAATTTTTAAGTACAGGAAATATCTGATCGATTTTCCAAATTGTTGGGTAGATGCCAGCATTGTAACTGTACTGGAACAGCTTGGCTGGGGGAGCAGCAAGTTCTGGAGCGCAGGTCTTCAGTAGTATTGCTAGAATGTTGTTAGAACCTGTAGCCTTTGCAGTATCCAGTGCCTCCAACCGTTTCTTGAAGTGACATGGAGTGAACCGAATTGGTTGAAGCTGGTATCTGTAAGGCTGTAAACCACTGGAGGAGGCCAAAATAGATCATTCACTCAGCACTTCTGGCTGATGATTAGTGCAAAAGAGAAGGTTGAAGCTTTCACAGCACAATGTGCTGGGCTCTTCCATCATTGCAGAAGGAGATAATTATGGAGCCTCCTTCTCCAGTGATTTGTTTAATCGTCCACCACATTTATGACTGGATGTGGCAGGAATGCAGAGCTTAGATCTGATCCGTTGCTCGTGGTGTCGCTTTGTTATGTCTATCATTTGCTGCTTCTGCTGTTTGGCATGCAAGTAGTCCTGTTTGGTGGCTTCACCAGGTTGACACCTCATCTTCAGGTATGCCTGGTGGTGTTCCTGGCATGCCCTCCTGCACTCTCCATCGAACCAGGGTTGACCCCCTGGCTTGATGGTAATGGATGAGTGAGGGGTATGCTGGGCAATGAGGTTAGATTGTGCTGGACTACAATTCTGTTGCTGTTGATGGCCCATAGTGTCTCATGGATGCCCAGTCTTGAGTTGCAAGATGTGTTTGAAGTCTGTCCCATTTAGTATGGTGGTAATGCCACACAACACAATGGAGGTTATTCTCAACGTGAAGGCAGGGCTTCATCTCCACAAGGACTAAGCAATGGTCCACTCTTACCAATATTGTCAAGGACAGATGCACCTGCAGCTGGCAGTGGTAAGCATGAGATCAAGTATATTTGACGCTCTTGTTGGTTCCCTCACCACCTACCCCAGACCCAGTCTAGCAGCTACGTCTTTTAGGACTCAAACAGCTCAATGGGCAGTATTGCTGCTGAGTCTGGGTTCTCTTGTTGTTGGACATTGAAATTCCACCCCCCCCCCCCCCCCCCCCACCCCGGCAGATGCCCTTGCCTTCTTCAGTGCTTCCTCTAAGTGTTATTCAACATGGAGGAGTACCAATTCATCAGTGAGGGAGGATGGTCCATGGGAATTAGCAGGAGGTTTCCTTGCCCATGTTTAACCCGAAGCATGGTCTGCAGTCAATGTTGAGGACTCCCAGGGCTACTGTCGCCTGACTGTATACCATTGTGCCACCACCTCTACTGGGTCTGTCCTGCCAGTTAGGCAGGACTTATCCAGGGATGGTGACGGTGATGTCTAGGACATTGTATGTAAGGTATGATTCCATGAGAATGACTATGTGAGGCTGTTGCTTGATTAGTCTGTGAGACAGCTCTCCCACTTTTGGCACTGCACCCCAAGTGTTAGTGAGGAGGATTTTGCATGACCAACAGGGCAGTTCCTGCAGTCATCTTTTCTGATGCCTATGTTGATGCCTGGTGATCTGTCCAGTTTAATTTCTTTCATTTTTGTCGTGATTGGTACAACTGAATGGCTCGCTAGGCTGTTTCAGAAGGCAATTGTGAGTCAACTTAATTGCTCTGGGACTGGAGTCACATGTACGCAGACCTGTTGAGGATGCCAGATTTCCTTCCCTGAAGGACATTAGTGAACAAGATGAGTTTTATTGACAATCAATAATAGTTTCATGGTCATCAGTAGATTCAAAATTCCAGATTCTCTTTTGAATTCAAATTCCACAATCTGCTATGGCAGGATTCAAATCTTTGTTCCCAAAACATTATCTGGGTCTCTGGATTAATAGAATAACGATGATATCACTAGGCCATCACCTTCCCCGTTTCTTGTATGACTGTCAATAAAACATTAAAGGGATAGTACGGAATGCGGTTGTGCAAGGCTCTATAATTACAAAGCTCATAAATATACGTCATTAGCTTCCAGACACTATGATGCTAAAATCACAACGGGTCAGATAGCATCCGTGGGCAAAGTGCAAGCTAATGTTTCAAGTCTAGATGACTCTTCAACAGAGCGGAAGTGAAGCGTGAAGGAGACAGCATTTATGCTATAGTTTGGGGTGGGGAGGTGTGGGGGTAATAAGTGTAGGGTGTGGGTGGAGATAAAATGTTGTTAGTTCAAATTAAGTAATTGGACTGAAAGAATGGCAAAACAATGGTATGTATCCTGCCAGACTTGAAAAGATGGGGCAGTCCCCTGCACTATCAACATCTTTTGTCATATTGGTCTTAAAACTGACTGTTTCTCTCTGCATAGATGCTGCTCGATCTATTGAGTTCTTTTTTTCCCAGACCTTCAATTTACTTCAGATTTCCAGTATCCACAGCATTCTCTTTTTAATCTTGCAAAATTAGACTTTGCAAAGTAGATCTGACTATGTATTTTATAAATGGTAGTCAATTTCCTATAGAAATTGATTACATGATAAAAGGATTGTGTTCATACGGCATCTTAAATGACTACAGTGCATCTTAAAGTATTTTAGTTGCCTCAGGATGGCAATGGTCTAGTGGTATTTTCGCTGGATTGTTAATCCAGAGACCCAGGTAATGTTCTGGGGGTCTGGGTTCAAATCCTGACGCAGCAGATGGTGGAATGTCCCGATTTTTAAGTACAGGAAATATCTGATCGATTTTCCAAATTGTTGGGTAGATGCCAGCGTTGTAACTCAATAAATATCTGGAATTAAGGGTCTAATGATGACTGTGAATCCATTGCTGATTGCCAGAAAAAACTCATCTGGTTCACTAATGTCCTTTTGGGAAGGAAACTGCCATCTGGTCTACATATGTCTACCAGACCCACAGCAATGTGGTTGACTCCTCTGGGAAATTAGGGAAGGGCAATAAATGTTGGCATAGCCAGCAATGCCCTCATCCCATGAATGAATAAAGAAACTTTGCAATGCTTCTGATAAAAGTAAATGCAGATTGTTTTGTTATAGAGACACACACAAAGCAGAAAGGATTCCGCTCACTCTTGCAACTGATATGCTTTCCCTTCCTTCATTCCACATAATATTATACATTTCAAACTCCTCCCTTTCTCCTTTCACAAAGGACCAACTTCTCCCTCCTTTCCAAAAAACCTTACTATCGAATTGGGCGGTTTGTATTCCTCACCCTAAACACACATCTCTTCCTCTACATTCCTGACCTTTAAGAGACATGTTAAAAAAGTTCCTTCTCTAACTCAAATGCCACTATCCCTCCCTTTTCCCCACATTCACTCATCTGCAGTATGACCAAAGCAGGCTTGAATTTTATTCATTAGAGATTGATTCCCTCATTTGTATACAATAAAAATCATCATCAATTTGCTTTCTGAAATGGGCCCCATTCTTTTTCAGCCTTTCAAGCCTTCTTTTTCTGGCTGCCAAATTAAAAGTGATCGAGATGTAAAAACTCACAAGCAGAAAGGCATTTTAAGATTATTTCGACAAATGTGCCTCCTTCAAGGTGATATCTATGTATATTAACTGCAAGTTCCGATACTTTATTTGCACAGCTCATGGTATTGCAGGAATGTGCACTTTTTAATATCAGGACATGGTCATCATACAATATGATACACAATCTTCTGATATCGAGCTCATCCACAAAGCATGAGGTCCAATAATATCATTTTTTAGAAAAATCTGTACTTGGAATAGTGGTTTGTCCACAAAATGATTTCTTTAAATAGAAATTTTAGTTTGCACATGACACCATATGATGGATCTGTTAGCATGATGGATATAGAAAATGTCGGATAGGGTAGTAGGGGGGCAACTGAATAAATTACTATCATTTATAATTCCACCTTCCCCATCGCATTTTGCGATTTCCAAATAAATTAGTGCTGCACAATTTCCACCTGTTAGCTATGTAAATGAGGGAACCTAACTCCATCACCAGCCCAGCCAACTCAGATTTCTATCAGTGTGCAAAAACACGAGGAAGAAAGCAGATTATTTCTCATTATTTGCTCGAAGTCTAACTTTCCAATATGGGGCAATCCCTTCAGAAATGTTCTTAATTAATTCAAGAGGATGGTCCTGAATTGAAATAATTTTAAGATTTCATTGCTATTTAGTGTTACGAAAGGTAATAATTTTCAAAATCAAGTTTTGAACTTCCATCCATTCACCCACCTTCCCCACTACACGTAAATATCTAAAAATAATAAATAATTTCTGATGTTCAAGTTGACCACAATGGTTACCTAAAACCTTGATGGTTGTGACATTGTTGTAGCACATTTACTCACTGAAGGTTTTAATGGATGCTATTGGAAAAGAAGTGCAGTATATCAAAAAATGCAGATGGGCAGATGAGTTTGTGGGTAAGAAGAAATTCAGCAGCAGCAACAGATTAAATGTTCAGAAAGACTCATGTGCCACAGTAAATAAAAAAATGGGTTGCTCCAAAATCACAGTGGATATAAAATACTTGAATGCTCCCTGTTCTCCATTCTCTTCCTTTCTTTTATTAGATTTTCATTTCTTTTCCCTACTTCAAGTCTTTAATGTCAGGTGACATTTGCAGATATTTGTAATGTACAGTACCATTTGGATGTCCTCAAGTAGTGAAGCAGTCAGGGCTAAGCAAGCAACATTAATGTACGACCATCTCCAACAAGTGACTTGAACCGTTTATCCTGGACATTAAATGGCATTACCATCACTAAATGCTCAAGTATCAGTATCACACAAGAATACCATTGACCAGAAACTTACCTAGACAGACATAAACTTAACAGACATATCAATATTATGGTCACAAGAGCAGATCAGGTGATAGGAATTTTCCAGAGAATTACTTACCTCCCAAATCCCCAACTCTGCCCACCATCTACAAGGCACAGGGAAAACAGTGCAATGCCCAGCACATGCCAGGATGAGTGTAAACCTAATAACACTTAAGAAGCTTAACACAAAACAGCCTGCTTGATTGGCATTCTCCAACTTAAAAACAAACACACCTTCCATCACAATGACAGGAGCACTTACCATTACCAGGTACATTGAAGGGTCTTGTTCTTCTAGATAATAGAGGTTAGCAAGTGCAGCAAATACATGGGAACACCACCAATTGCAAGATTCTCTTCCAGTCATTAGCTACCCTGACTTGGAATCAATGTGTCTTTCCTTCAGAGGCACATGTAAGAGAGTGTAGGTGTACTTACACCATATGGACCACAGCAGTATGACGGCCTGTTCGCTATGACGTGCACAAAGGCATTTAGGATGGGCAACAAACGCTAGCCTTGTCAGCAAAGTTTACAATGCATGGAAGATTTATCTTTTTAATACTAAAATCCTTTGAGTAACAAGCACTGTCAGTAAATTCTGGCAATCATCCTTGTTATATCAGCTCAGTTTTGCATAGCTTATTGCAAATGATTGCCTTTAGAAGAGGAACCATCAAAACAATTCTCATTGGGTTACGGAGAAGACTAGTTTAACAATTACATCAAGGCAGGTATATCCATTGGTCTTATTTCTCACCATATTTAAATGCCTGCTATTACACAGCAGGACCCAGATGGTGATAATTTTTCTCAGGTTGTATACTTACATCAAGTACCATTTCAATCTTGCTTCATGGAACTCTGTACAGCCACTTCCTGAAGACAACTAATTTTGAAACTCAGTATCAACTATACGGCTTCTATGCAACTTGAACAAATGTAATTAAAAGAGCCACACCTACAGCAAAGAAATTTTTAAATGAGTTGTGATGATATCTGTACCTGATGGTCAGAGGAGATGCTTTTGAGAAAGTAAAATCATGAGGGGCATAAACAGGGTAAATAGTCAAGGTGTTCTCCCTAGGGCATGGGACTCCAAGACTTGAGGGCAACGGTTTAAGATAACATGGTGTAGAGCTGGATGAACACAGCAGGTCAAGCAGCATCAGAGGAACAGGAAAGCCGACGTTTTGGTCCTAGGCCCTCCTTCAGAAGTCATAGGTTTAAGGTGAGAGGGGAAAGATGTAAAAGGGACCTAAGGGGCAACATTTTCAAACAGAGAGTAGTGTATGTATGGAATGAGCTGCCAGATGCGTTGGAGGGTGTACAATTACAACATTTAAAAGGTATCTGGGTAGGAAAATGAATAGGAAGGGTTTCGAGGGATATGGGCCAAATGTTGAAAAATGGGACTATATTAATTTAGGATATCTGGTTGGCACGGACAAATTGGACCAAAGGGTATATTTCCATCCTGTATGGCTCTATTACTCTATCCACCATATTAATCATTCACTTTACTCATCATTGGAGTAGCAACATATACTGGATACAAGATGCACTATAGCATCTCACGAAGTCTCCTTTGACAAAACCTTCCAAACTCATGAACTCCACCTTCTCAAAAGAAAAGGGCAGCGCAGACATACGGATATCTTGATCAGTCACGAAATAAGACATAATGATGAAAATGCCGGGAAGAGGATGTGGAATGTCAGATCAACCTACTGAGTGACAGAGCAGGTTTAAGGGGCCAAAGAGCCTACTCTTGTTCCTTCTTCAAATGGTTTTATCACACCTGCAGGATCTCCTCCATGGCACACACCATTGTGATTTAGAACCATAGCTTTGATACTTCACTCTCATTAGAACTCCCTCCTTAACAGCCCTGGAGGGGTGCAAATGGGCTGTCCTCGTTCATGAAGGCAGCTGATTAATACCTTCTTAGGGGAAATTTTGGTCTGCCAGAAATTATCACATCTCATGAAAGAACGCAAACAAAAAAATTTCTATACTGGATATATCTAACAGGTTTGTCATAATAAGATAACTGAGTACCATGCAGGAACCAATTCATGTGTTTTGCATCAAATCCATGTTTCCTCTGGTCACGTAGTTTCTGTTCACCTCAGTGCTCCCTCTCAGCACTTTGGTCCATTGTGCTTCAGAATTTTTTTTAAAAACAAAATTAAACATTAAAGTTAATAAGCCCAAATATTTATTTCATTCAGGAAACAGAATGGAAAAAGCCACAACATTGTGTTTAACTGACAATAACTAATTTCTATTTGCATCACGGTTTGAGGAAGGGCCATCAAAATTGTTAGCTTTTCAGACCGAAAAGAAGCAAAATACTCACAGCAATGTCTTCTGGGTACAGGTCATCACTGAAGGAACCATCATCAAATATAACTTGATAGAAGGTCTGTGACGAAATCCCAGTCACTCTGCAACTATAGTATCGCCCATTCTTATGTTTAGAGATAACTGTCTGCCCAACTGTTAAGTCTTGAAATAAGGTTTTGCTTTTCTTTTTGAGGGGAAGAAAAAACAAAATAAAAATTTTGCTGGAAAATTTGCTTAATGAACTGAGTTAATGTAAATATTACAACTTTTATTTCACACTTCTGCAAAATATAATTCAATTATTTTCCACAGAAGTCTACAGAATAGTGGTACATGGACTAGCTAATTGTTTATAAAGTAAATAGGCAGGGAAGTGACGGCATCGTGGTATTATTGCTAGACTATTAATCCAGGAACTCAGAAGTTCTGGGAACATGGGTTCGAATCCTACCATGGCAGATGGTGGTACTTGAATTCAATTAAAAAAATGGTATTAAGAATCTACAGATGACCATTAAATGATTGTCGGGAAAAACCCATCAAGGTTTACTAATGTCCTTCAGGGAAGGAGGTGGTGGAGGGAAGAATGGTGGTGATAGGTAGACACTGGTGGTAGGTATGATCTGGCTGGTCGATGGGAGGCCCTTCTCCTCTCCTGCACCCCCTCCCCACCCCGACATCCAGTCCTGAAGAAACATTGACTGCTCCTTTCCTTCAGATGCTGCCTAGCCTGCTTGTGTTCCTCCTGCCTCCTGTTTGTCTAGGAATGGATTATAAATGCTGGCCAGCCAGCGATACCCACATTCCACAGATGAATAGAAAAAAGACATAAACCCATTTTAAAATACAAGGCAAAAAATTTCAATAACCAGTTAATTTATTCTGCAGCTAAACAGAACACTTGTATTTGATTTTATCTTTAACCAAGGGTAAAAACTATGTGTTGAGTGAAGTTAAACACGTACAGTTACAATATTCTATGGGAGTGTCACAATTTTATCCATTTAATACATTGCAAATAAATGGATTTCAATTTTCTTTAAATGATTTCCCTTCGTCCACTCAGAAAATGTTGTTCAATAAGATTAGGCAAAGTAATGCACAAAATTAATACTCGAGTGTCCGAGCACAGAATTTACAAATTCAAAATATGCTAACAGAAACTCTAGGGCAACAGAAGTTAATGAGTGAAATACTTACTACACTGAGATTTGTCTTGTGTCTGAAGCATGTGATGAGGACTACATATGGCCAGTCATCTGGTTCCATTATGACTCCAGCTGCATGGGCACAAGTTACATGGAAGGATGTTGGGCAACGTCCATATGAACACTGAATGCAAGCACCCAAAGTCTTCTTAACTCTCTTTCTACAAAAGACACATTTCTGAAGGGAGAAAGAAAAGAGTTAATTGATAAATATTCCTATCAAACATCTCCAGACTTATAAGTAATCAGGAAAATGTGTTTCTTTCTCATGTACCCAATTAAATATTCTAACCAACTGTAAAATGCTCCATTATTCATCAAGACTTTTGAAAAAAATATATTATTTAATCCCTCTATTTTGAGTAACACCCCATCATAGCCAAAAGCAAGTTAATTGCTGTTACTGAATGGAAGCAGAGCATAGATAATGCACACTATTGCTTCAATAATGTGTTATTATGCAGTGGCAGATTACAGGTTCGTACATGATGAAAGGATTTACATTTGTATAGTGCCTCAGCAGTCACAAATTGCTTCACTTTGAAACTCAGGAGAATATACTTAGAGATGTTTATCTTTTACGTAGACTATCAATGCAACCACATTACGCACAACAAGATCCCACCAACAGCAATGAGCTGAATTAATGAATCGTTCTTTTTGGTGCTGGTGGATGAGAAAGAAGCATATTCAAGAACTCTTAAGAAATGTCTTCTTTTTGAATAGGACCACGAGAGCTTTGAAGCCCACCTTATTAAGTATAGGTAATTTCTGATCCTAAGGTCAACATGTCTGTTAATTGGCTAAAGAGTGCACCTTTTTAAAGAAGTCATTCTATTTTCTCGTTCACAAATTGCTGCTAGATAAACCTTGGCTCTAATCGATCAAGGCAGACAAAACCTGAAAATGTTTCCATTAAACAGACAGTCCTAATCAGGTAGGTTTTATTATATTCCTTATCCAAACATTCGTAGGTCTCTTCCAAGTTCTGCTACTAACAATCCAACTTCTCAATTTGAGGTATTTCAAAATCCGTTCCTGCTTTTCTTTTAAGATGGCTACTTTCTTCCAAGGCCTGCTTATCACTGCCTTCTAGAAATCCCATTCCAATTCCCTGCAAACTTCTCATGGAGTCTTTGTACCAATCAAACATGTTTTCACAAAAAATGTATTTCTTTCCCCTGTCCTAACTGAATAACACTGTGTATGGATGGGTAATTTGTGTACAAAGACAACATCACAAATTTATCAAAAATAGTCTCACCAACTCCATCATCACAAAGACATTTTCAACTTGTCCTTCACCCTCTTTTGATTTTGTGAACAATAGGCAATATCCAAATAATTTGATTACATTTTTTCATTTGAGTCACATATGAGATCAATGGTTCTGCGCCAGAGAATGCAAGATTAGATAGAACTGGCACAGAAAACCATTAATGAACTTGGAGGGAGAACAGCCAATGCTGGAGATCACAGCGGGTCAGACAGCATTCGTTAATGTTTCGAGTTTAGATGATTCTTCATCAGAGCTGGAGTGAAGTGTGGAGGGGACAGCATATACGCCACAGTTCATGATGGGGGGGATATGGGAGTTGTGGGTGTAGGGTGCTGGTAGAAGTAAAATGTTAATAGTTCAGAATAAGAGAATGGAATGTGAGAATGGCAGAACAACGTTGTGTCTCCTGCCAGGTTTGAAAGGATAGACTGTGTTGTGGGGTGAGAGGAGGGGACCAAGGACATGATAACAGAATGTAACAAGCTTAAAGGGAAGAAATGGTTCACATATTAAGTCCAGAAAGCTGTGAAGTGTCTAGTCTGAAGATGAGACATTTCTCAAGTTTGCATTGTGACTCATTAGAAAACTGCAGCATGCCAAGGACAGACATGTCGGCATGCCAGCAGTACGCTGTGTCAAAATGACTGGCTACGTCAGACTGGAGCTTGCGCACAGACTGGAGGTGTTCTGCAAAGCGGTCACCCAGTCTGCATTTGGTTTCTCCAATGTAGAGAAAGCCACATTGGGTGCAGCAAATACAACACACGGGATTGGAGGAAGCATGGGTGAAATACTGCTTCACCCGGAAAGACTATTCAGGCCTTTGAATGGTGAGCAGGCAGGAAGTGAAGGGGCTGATATAGCACCGTCTGCAGTTATATGGGAAGTGCTGTGGAGGTGGGGCAGTGGTGTTGGTGGTTGTGGACTGGACTAGGGTGTCCCAGAGCAAATGATCCCTGTGAAATGCAGACTGGCGGAGTGAGGGGAGGTTCCGACCCGAAATGTCAACTTTCCTGCCCTTCTAATGCTGCCTGGCCTTGTGTGTTCTTCCAGCTCCACACTGTGTTATCTCTGACTCCAGCGTCTGCAGTTCTTACTATCTCTGTGGGGAAGATGTGTTTGGTGGTGCCATTCTGCTGGAGTTATCTGAAATGGAGGAGAATGATCCTTTGAATGCAGAGGCTGGTGGGATGAAGAGTGTCCTACTTGGAGGCCTTCGCATTTGGCTTAGCAATACTTTCAAGTCTCTGAATGGATAAGGTTCATACTCCACTCTAAATAGCTAGCGCAAATGGTGGCCAGAGCTCATTTTGAGTTTGAGCTCTGTGCTGAGATGCAGTCATATACGCAAATCTGGCAGGGGTGTGCTTGCCAGAATCTTCATCGTATGAATGGAGTGGTAGGATAAGCTAGTGGGAGGCAGTATTACAGCATTTAGTTTGAGGATGGTAGCAGGGCAAATGGGCACAGGACAGATCCAAAAGAATTAAGAAACAGATAAGTCGAACAGTGTCTCTGATTGAAGAAGTGAGCTAAAAATGTGAATTAGAACCATATAAACTTCACCCACTGGAGAAGCATAGTGCCTCAGTGGTTCCACCTCACAGCGCCAGAGATCCGGGTTCAATTCCACCCGCGTGCAAGTGTCTCTGTGGAGCTGCACATTCTCTCTGTGTCTTTGTGGGTTTCTTCCGGATGCTCCAGTTTTCTTTGGACTGTGGAAAATGTGCAGGTTAGGTGGACTGCCCATGATAAATTGCCCACAGTATCCAGCAATGTGCGGGGCTAGGTGGATTAGCCATGGGAAATGCAGAATCACAGGGAAAGGGTAGGGCGGTGGGTCTGGATGGGATGCTCTCCAGTGGGTCAGTGTGGACTCAATGGGCTGGATGGCCTACGTCCATGCTGTAGAGATTGTACAATCACCGAAACTATCATTGAAATCTCACACAAGTGTTACAGAAAGGTAACTAATTTCCATGGTAATTTCTTTTAGGAAAATTCAAGAATTTTAATCTATTGTATAACGATATATGCATGAACAAAGAATGGATATAGAAATAAAGTGGGTAGCACACGTTTGACAGAACATATTAGGTAGGATGACTTAGACATTGGGGACATTTTAAAAATTGCAGAACCAACAATCGATACAATTTAACGCAAACTGAGAGTTAAGGGTTAATCACAGTTTTTCTTCCATACTGCAGTAATCTAATATTTAATGTTTGCCTGTTAATTGAGATTGTTAGAAGATTAAACGGGCAATCACCAAACAGCTGGCTTTATTTTCTCGACATGAATATTTAATACAAATCAAATGACCACTGAACTGTTGAATTAAGACCAATTTCAAAGCAATAATCAGCTTAGACAATAAGTCAAAACTGATAATTTAATTAGCTGATCAGTTTTGCAGAGGGAGAAGATTGGAATGGATATGATTATGCAATGGAGTTACACCTGTCCATGAGAAAATAAGTGGTGAAATCTGAATACAAAATGCAGAGAGGTTTTCTCTATTCAGTCAACGTTTGGGAGTCATAGGTCAAGGAGTGCAAATCAACAGCTGCAAGGACAGCTCAAGCTCTTCAGTCTTGAATGAAAGCTGCACAATATAGCCAACAGACATGCAAAGTGTCATGTAGAAGACTTGAGAAAGTGAGGTTAAAAAGGTGAATTGGAGAAAAGATAGTTGATTAAAGTCTAACCAGCTTAAAATGTCAACTCATGTTTTTGATTCTCCACTAATAGTAGCAAGATTGCACTGTAAAAGTTGCTGTTAAATGCAAGTTTATCGTGTACATAATGAATCTGTGAACATTTATCAGTTAATGCTATGAACCCCATTACTTTTGGGAGGAAATCATAAGTAAAATATTCATCTTCACATTTTGGGCACAAGAATGGCAAATGACAGTAATAAAAAGAGGACACACTTTCAAAAGTATATAAATGATCTTAAACTAACTCAATTGAAAATACTATAGACAAAGGATTTTGGACCTCATCACAAGCTGTGTGGAATATGCAAGTAAATTGTATACAACACAGCTCAGCCCTCAGAGAGAATACTGCATAGGCTAAGCATAAAAGGGACCCTAGTGGAAGCCTGCACTATCACTGCCTACTTGATTGAATGAAGGCAATTATAGTTAGATTCCAACGTGCAAACCATTAGGTTCAAGCATAGTCATCACAAAGACTGGTTCAATGAAAACTGCACTGAAATATGGGATCACCTCAAATAAAAACCAGTGACCTTCATTGCCTAGCAGAGCAACCCAAAGTCACAAGTCAATAAAGCAACATTCTTACAGCTCATGGCTGCACACAAAGACAAACGCAGTGAAAAGAGAAAGACCAAGAGATCAGACAATATGGTGACCATCATCACGATCAAGACTATGGACCAAGGTAAAATAGACAAACTCCTCCTTGCTTAGAGGATGCTGCTGGCTGGAAAATGTCATGTTAAGTGCTGGGAAGAACATTCTGATCAATTCCTCAACCATGATTTTTAAAATTCTTTCAGGTGGTGTTGGCTTCACTGACATTTGCTGCCATTGCTATTACCCTTGAGAATTTATAGTTGTAGATGAGACTTTGCAGACTATCAGCTGTACACTCTGGTAGCATTCATGGATAAACCACATTGATGACAGAGCTGCAAGAGGTGTTAAAATTCATGAAAATAACAGCAACCATGCAGCACAATGGCATTCCAGCTGAGGTCTCCAAAGCTGATAGGCTTCTTGAAGCAAGATTCCATGCTCACACCTGCAGATTTCTGAAGAAAAATAACTTTCTCCTCTGCAACACTCCCCAACAACTTACAAATTCAGGAACGTATCAACTGCAGCTATTTTCAAAAGGGAAAATAAATCATGCTATTGAAACTATCAAGCCTCCTTTCCACTTAGCCATCGTAGTGAAAATCCTGACACAACTCCTGAGCCATCTAATTCTTACTACTGAGGAAATCTTCTCAATAACATAATGTGTCAGTGTTCTAGGCAAATTTTCAACATGATCATCATTGTTCAATAAATCCAAGAAAAATATTGAGAACACCACCAGGAATTCTTCATTGCATTCATGCTGATCAACACAACTTGATTCAGTAAGCAGTGAAGCTCTATGGATTATGTTCCAAAGATTTAGATTCTCAAAATATTTCATGATGATTTGAATGCAGCTGTCTCGAATAGGAAATCTAAAACAGATATCTCCATAATTCAGACCTGGGTTATTCATTTCAAAGACCAACTACAGGAACAGGTGTAGCCCATTCAGCCTCTCAAACCTATTCTGCTTTTCAATGAGATCATGGCTGATCTGTGGCTGAACTCATTCCTGCCTTTGGCTCAAATCCCTTAATACCCTTGTTTAACAACAAAGAAAAATCTAGTTCAGGTTCAAGATTAACAACCGATCTAGCATCAACTGCCTTTTGCAGAAGACAGTCTAGAACGTCTCGAATTAGATATAACACATTGAGCTGCTAAAGCTAAAAAGTGACAGAGGTGCCTTGATGATCTGATCCAATTCAGTTATTTTATACTATATCCTCCCACTTTGAAACAGTGTTTATAATTTGACCAGCCATTTGGGGAGAACTGGGAGGCAGAAAAGCCCTGAGGACTTTTCCCCAATCTAACTTATCCCTCCTAGGGGGCATCACAGCCTCTTCTTATAGGCGAAGTCTGAGCTTTGCCCACATGTTGCTGGTACTGAGCCACTAGCCTCTGACTGGGCTGGCATCCTTGGGTGGACTGCCATGCTTAGTGAGATTCTCCGTGGCAGTTAGTTAGTCACTGCTGGGCATATACCTCACTGGATCCCAGAACTGGCTATGGCAGGGGCACTTCCTGTATTTGACTCTGATGGTGGAAGTTCAACTGGAGTGCAAAAATTCAACCCATTGTTTAGATACAACATGGCCTATAGCTTTCCTTATAAAAGAAGAGTGAACACAAAGTCTGAGAGGATTTAATATAACCTGCAACAGAAAACAGGGCTCTCAGTAAGAATTCTATTTTATGCACAAGCTTAGAAAATATCATGAAGGTTAGGATATGTTGACGTGAATTCAAAAGCTGCCATTATCAGCCCACTTAACTGACCTGTAAGTGGAAAAATCAATGAATTTTCAATTCACTTGTATTTGGTGTGACTGCCTTTGTAAATGGCAAACACAAAGACCTAAGAAAAGTGGCTTTCAATCTATTCTCATGAAGAACCTGAAGCTATGCCAAGTCAGGGAGAAAAAGATTTAACAAATCAATTGTGTAATTGCAGCATCCAATATTGACTGTTTCGTCTTTTACAGTTTGATGAAGCCCAGAGTCAACAACAATTTGCATTTATATAGTAACTAAGGTCAATAAGAGGGCTGCAGTCAGTGGTCAGGATGCAAACTTTGTGGCAGGTGTTGAGAATATTGGTTTTGGTCTTTCAAACGTTCAGTCAGTAGAAACTGCACACATTCAAGACAGGATGCCAGACTATCAGTTTAACAGCAGAGGGGTGGGAGGGTTCAGAGAAGTGGTATTTAGATTAAGCCAAGTGCCATCAGCATTCATGCAGAAGCTAACCTTTTGTAAGGCATGGATCTTTGAGTGTTGTCTCGGTATGACAATATAAATACAATGGGAGCAAAACAAATTTCATTAAATTGGGAATGCAGGAGCGGCACAACAGATAAACATTGTATTTAATCGCAATCACATTAAATACTGCAGAAACGATCAGATAGGATAATTCAGTAGCCAGCTGTCCAGAATTTTAGTGTAGTAGGAAGGGTCAAAACATGACTGGATCTAGTCACACTGAGTTGCAAGAGAGAAGGGTGTGGATTAGGGATGGGAATATTTGCAAGGGTTTGGCAGGCAAAAGAGAATGGAAATGAGACTGCAGTCGATGGGAGAAGGGGTCGGTGTCCCCCTAACATCTGTTTTCTGTTGATGGCTAGTTTGCTACTTTGCATTGTTTCTTTAGGATTGATGCCTGCTCAGCATGCTCATTTCTTTATGAAACATTGCTCATAGACAGCCTGTTTGTTCCCTGTGCAGAACATTTCCAATTGCAGCAAACTCACAGATACAAAGAGCATTGGTCAACATGTAACTATGCAGATTACATGACAAGAGCTGACAAACTTCTGACCAAGTGTTGTCAAACTGGATGGAAGTAATTTTATTTGAACATCAATCATGTAAGAAGTGTGAGGAATAATGCAGGGGTTTTCAGCTGAAATAAGAAAAACATTAGCTTGAAGAAAGACAAGCCACTCTACCACTATTTACTTACATTGCTTTAATTCTATTCAAAGATAAATGCCTTAAACAAATTTCTGTTCTAGTATGTTGCAAGAACTAGCAAGCAGTTTTCTGCACTACTTGATACTAATAAATAGAGGAAAGAAGGCACTGTTTGCAAATTTTCAGAATAACAGAACAACTTTAATAACACATTATTCTGGAGAAGATGCAGATGAAATTTCCAAACTTATAATTAAAAATAAATTCAGGGAAGGGAATTATGGGTGAGGTATACAATGGTTGCTCATTCCTCAAAATATTTCATGATATGACTCTTCAGATGATGTTTATAATGGCAAATGCATTACAGGGAAGACTGAAAGAGTTGGGGAGATGTTGGCATAGTAATAATAATCACTAGACTAGTAACTCTGAGGTCCAAGATAACATGGAGAATTTCTTTAGAGTGTTTCCTGGCTCCCTGTGGATATAGCACATCTCTCTGCTTTTGCAACACTTTACTCAAGGTCTCTGGTGCACTCATTTCAAAGTTATGGTATTTTTCACCCTATCCCAAGTCAGAATCAGCTAGAGAATGATGTGCTCCAGCTGCAATGCACACTATCCTGAAACGGTGTGATCACTTCAAATATTGGGCTCACTGCTGACACATGCAGCAACTCAATAGTGTGATGAGCAACATATGTTTGCTACAATATGTAAATTAGTAGGAGTATGCCACATCATAAGTAACAGATACAGGATAGTCCTGCATTGTGATCCTCTTGTCTATTTTGCAGTTACCAAATTGAACCCTATCCTCCAGCTTTGAAACTGATATGGGTGATGTAATTTGCTAATTAAAGAATTGCGCATCTACTCAAAAAAATTGAAATTTGCAAAATCAGCATTTTCCCCGAGGATGCTGATGAATTCTCAAATATTTTCTTCTGTGAGGGGAAAAAAAATCAGATATTATTATAGTCTATGGCATCTGTGAATTAGGCATTGTATAAATCAATGGAAACAATGATTTGAAACAACTGCTACCGTTTTGTTAGGGCTGCCCAAGACAATACAGCAAAAATGACTGACAAAAGCCCCTATAAGCTTCAGTATGTTTAACAGGCATTAGACAGTGTGGGAAAGGCTTAGGTTCTCAGTGCTTAAAACAATAGTTGTCTGTTTAACTAAGACAGGATATGCAACATTCTTTGCTTTCCTAAAGATAAGAACATTTCATACCAATCAGTTATTTCTCTCAAGTTTCTCAATCAGTTATAATACTACAAGTAGATTTTTGTTAAGATTCTTCAAGATAATCATAGATATAGTTTCATAATAAATGACAGGTTTAACACATACATACAGACACACATATACATAAATCACAGAACAAAACATTACAAAGAAAGTTAATTTAAAAACAAATTACAAGTAGTAGAGAGGGGCCTCCCCATCTTTTAACAAGGACAGCAGCTAAGAGTTGGATTGATAGGAAATCTTAAAGAAGACTATTACAGTCTTGTACAAAATAGCAGACATCATAGTTGTGAGATAAAATGTCACAAGTCACCATGGAGAGTTCAGTTTTCTGCATACTAAAAGGGCCCATTCAGATCACAACAACAAGCAATTACTAATAGAATGATGTACTGGAAACCCAATCATGGTTGAACAATCCAGCACCAATTAACCAAAAGTATATGGGGTAGGGAGTATGTGCTGCCATGTTAATGTTACAAGAAAAATGAATAAAAGACAATGTATTCGTATTTAAAGTTACACTGTCATCGACACTTATGATCTGAGCTCAGGATTAAGAGGTTAATTTGACCCTCATGTCGGGGCTAGATTCAGAGTAGTCTTTGGCCTCTCCCCGCATTGTACCAGTTGATGCATGAATAAATTGCCACATGCCTTGAATCCTGCTGTCTCCTGAAAATTTATTACCTTTGTAAATTCGCTCCTACACATTTTAATTGTTGTCCATTGAAATAAACTATAATTGACAGGCAAGATCAAGATTTACGACAAACTGCAATGCACCCTGTGTCTTGACAGTACAATTATGGCTTTTTGAAAGATACAATGAAGAGATCAACAGGTAATGTTAAAGATTTCTTTCAAAAATTAAAAGCAAAAAATTAAAGGATTAGACGTAGACAGAGAACTGAAGGAAGATGGATAAGCAGAGGCACAGCCATTGTTATCTGCAAGAGGCCAATAGAGATGAAGTAGAATTTATAAACAGAACAGCTTCACCGAAAACAAAATCTGAAAATTATAATGAAGGTGCAAGGAAAACACACAATAGCAACACTGTCTGGTTAGTACAAAAAGCAAAATTCTATGGATGCTGCAAGTCCAAGATAAAAACAGAAAATATTGAAAATACTAGTCAGGACGTGCAGCATCTATAGAGAGAGGGAAATAGAAACATTATTCCACATTCCCATTTAATTTTGCATAGTTAATGAAATTCCTTAGCTGGCACTAAACACCTGGGAATATTTAAATAATAAGGTTGAATCTGTACTAGGAGTTATAACATCAATCAGTACATCCCACTCATTATTTCAGAGAAAATAGACATCAATATGCAAATTACCTGTAAGGTGTGCTGGATGTTTTGCCTAATGCTCAGTTACATTTGTGCACTTTAGGAGGAATAATAGGAAGACAGAATACCGGGTCAATGGAAAGATTCTTGGTAGTGTGATGTGCAGAGGGATCAGGGTGTCCATGTACATAGATCCCTGAAAGTTGCCACCGAGGTTGATAGTGCTGTTAAGAAGGCTTATGGTGTGTTAGGTTTCATTGGTAGAGGGATTGAGTTCCAGAGCCGTGATGTCATGCTGCAACTGTACAAAACGCTAGTGCGGCCTCATTTGGAATATTGTGTGCAGTTCTGGTCGCCCCATTATAGGAAGGATGTGGAAGCATTGGAAAAGGTGCAGAGGAGATTTAACAGGATGTTGCCTGGTCTGGAGCGCGGAGCCTATGAAGAAAGGTCTTTGGTCTGTTCTCACTGGAGAGAAGGAGGCTAAAAAGGGATTTAATAGAGACATACAAGATGATCAGAGGATTAGATAGGGTGGACAGTGAGAGTCTTTTTCTGAGGATGATGACATCAGCTTGTACAAAGGGGGCATAGCTACAAATTGAGGGGTGATAGATTTAAGACAAATGTCAGAGGCAGGTTCTTTTCTCAGAGAGTGGTAAGGGCATGGAACGCCCTGCGTGCCAATGTAGTTAACTCAGGCACATTAGGGGCATTTAAACAGTCCTTGGATAAGGACATGGATAATGATGGGGGGTGGGGCTTCAGATTAGTTCACAGGTAGGCGCAACATCGAGGGCCGAAGGGCCTGTTCTGCGCTGTATTGCTCTATGTTCTATGTTCTATGTGTGCACATTGTTAAAAATTCCTGTAATAGGTATCTCGCAATTTGGCCAATGTGCATATTACGTTTTCCTTCTTTATTATCACCCTGAATGGTAAACATCAATTTGCATTTGTATTTGCATTTACAACCTGCCCTAGTCTGTACTGGCATTATCTAGTTTGACATCATCTTCTTGCCCTCTCGACAGTTATTTTGCCTACGAAAAATCTCCATGTATTCCCTCAACTGTGTTGCTATTGAACTGCCAACCACCCAACGAACCTTTCTGAACGTTAATGACAAAAGTGGCTGCTTAGGGCTCCCCTCTTCAAGTACTTCAACTTCAAGCCAATCACCTTAAGAGCAATTGAGGATGGATAACAAATAGTACCCCTTCTAGAGACAACCAAATCCCATGAAAGAAAAAGAACCTTTAACAACTGCGAAGTATAAATGTGATCAAAGCTGTATGGGACTGAAGTAAAAATGTATGTAGATGGCAAGTTGGCTATCCCACATAGACTGGAGGGAGGAGGGAGGGCTTCAGGTACATAGACAATTGGGGCTCATTCTGGGGAAGGTGGGACCTCTACAAACAGGATGGTCTTCACTTGAACCAGAGGGGCACTAATATCCTGGGTGGGAAATTCACTAGTGCTATTCGGGTAGATTTAAACTAGCTCAGATGGGGGATGGGAAACTGAGGTGTAGTCCTAGTACACAGGAGGATGAGCATAGGGAGGACATGGTCAGGACCTCACTGTCACAGGAGTGTGCTGGCAGACAGCAAGCTAGATTGAAGTGTGTCTACGTTAATACCAGGAGTATCCGGAATAAGGTAGGTGAGCTTGCAGCATGGATAGGTACCTGGGACTTCGATGTTGTGGCCATTTTGGAGACATGGATAGAGCAGGGTCAGGAATGGATGTTGCAGGGTCCAGGGTTTAGATCTTTCATTGAGGTCAGGGAAGGTGGTAAAAGAGGGGGAGGTGTAGCTTTGTTGGTCAAGGACAGTATAATGGTGGCTGAAAGAACCTTTGAGGAGTTGTCTACTGAGGTGGTATGGGCTGAGGTTGCCGAGGAAGGTTTGTCGAATGAGTCAGTATGGGTGGAAGTTAGGAACAGCAAGGGAGCAGTCACCTCATTGGGGGTTTTATATAGACCCCCGAATAGCAATAGGGAGATCGAAGAACTCATAGGCCGGCAGATTGTTGAAAAGTGCAAACATAGCAGGGTTGTTGTTATGGGTGACTTCAACTTTCCCAATATAGATTGGAACCTCCTTAGTGCAGATGGTTTGGATGGAGCCGTTTTTGTCAGGTGTGTTCAGGAGGGTTTCCTTACTCAGTATGTGGACAGGCCGACGAGGGGGGAGGCCATTTTGGATTTGGTGCTCGGCAATGAGCCAGGACAGGTGTCAGATCTCGTGGTGCGAGAACACTTTGGCGACAGTGACCACAACTGGAAAGAAGCAGTTACGAGGGGAAGATATTTAACTGGGGAAAAGGAAACTATGACGCTATCAGACAGGAGTTGGGAAGTACAGATTGGGAGCAATTGTTCCACAGAAAGGGCACAGCAGACATGTGGAGGCTGTTTAAGGTGCAGTTGTTGCGAGTGATGTATAAATTTGTTCCTCTGAGAGAGGTAAGAAGGAGTAAGATCAAGGAGCCTTGGGTGACGGGTACAGAGGTGCTTCTTGTCAAAAAGAAAAAGGCAGCGCACGTAAGGTGGAGGAAGCAAGGGTCTAGCACAGCTTTAGAGGATTACAGGCTTGCTCGGAAGGAGCTTAAAAGTGGACTGAGGAGGGCCAGGAGGGGGCACGAAAAAGGCTTGGCAGGAAGGATCAGGGAGAACCCAAAGGCATTTTATTCATACGTGAGGAATAAGAGAATGATCAGGGAGAAGGTAGTGCCGATCAGGGATAGCGTAGGGAACTTGTGCGTGGAGTCTGAGCAGATAGGGGAAGCCCTAAATGAGTTTTTTGCTTCGGTTTTCACTAAGGAAAGGGACCTTGTTGTGAATGAGAACTTTGAGGAGCAGGAAAACAGGCTTGAACAGATCAAGATTGAGGAAGTTGATGTGCTGGAAATTTTGGCAAACATTAAGATTGATAAGTCCCCAAGGCCAGACCAGATTTATCCTAGGTTGCTCCGGGAAGCGAGAAAGGAGTTTGCTAAGTCGCTGGCGAAGATCTTTGCTTCCTCACTCTCCACGGGAGTCGTACCGGAAGATTGGAGGGAGGCAAATGTTGTTCCTCTTTTCAAGAAAGGGAATAGGGAAATCCCTGGAAATTACACACCAGTCAGTCTTACGTCTGTGGTCAGCAAGGTTTTGGAAAGAATTCTGAGGGGTAGGATTTGTGACTATTTGGAAAAGCATAGCGTGGTTAAAGGGAGTCAGCATGGCTTTGTGAGGGGCAGGTCATGCCTTACAAAGCTTATTGAGTTCTTCAAGGAAGTCACGAGACAAGTTGACAAGGGTCGAGCAGTGGATGTGGTGTACATGGACTTCAGCAAGGAACTTGATAAGGTTCCCCACAGCAGGCTCATTCATAAAGTCAGGAGGTATGGGATATAGGGTGATATGGCTGTCTGGATTCAGAATTGGTTGGCTGACAGGAGGCAGAGAGTGGTTGTAGATGGTAAGTATTCTGCCTGGAGGTCAGTGCTGAGTGGTGTCCCGCAGGGGTCTGTTCTTGGGCCTCTGCTCTTTGTCGTTTTTATAAATGACTTGGATGAGGAGGTTGAGGAGTGGGTTAGTATGTTTGCTGATGACACAAAGATTGGAGGTGCCGTTGATAGTATCGAGGGCTATTGCAGGCTTCAGCGAGACATTGACAGAATGCAGAGCTGGGCTGAGAAATGGCAGATGGAGTTCAACCTGGATAAATGCGAAGTGATGTATTTTGGAAGGTCGCACTTAAATGCTGAGTATAGGATTAAAGGCAGGATTCTCGGCAGTGTAGAGGAACAGCGGGATCTTGGTGCTCAAGTGCATAGCTCCCTCAAAGTTGCCACCCAGGTGGATAAGGTTGTTAAGAAAGCATATGGTGTTTTGGCTTTCATTAACAGGGGGATCGAATTTAAGAGCCACGAGGTTATGCTGCAGCTCTACAAAACCCTGGTGAGACCACACTTGGAATATTGTGTCCAGTTCTGGTCGCCCTATTATAGGAAAGATGTGGAGGCTTTGGAGAGGGTGCAAAGGAGGTTTACCAGGATGCTGCCTGGACTGGAGGGCTCCTCTTACGAGGAGAGGTTGACTGAGCTTGGACTTCTCTCTCTGGAGAGAAGGAGGAAGAGAGGTGACCTGATTGAGGTGTACAAGGTAATGAGAGGCATGGATAGAGTCGATAGCTAGAGATTTTTCCCCAGGGCAGGATTGACTGCCACGAGGGGTCATAGTTTTAAGGTGTTAGGAGGAAGGTATAGAGGAGACGTCAGAGGGAGGTTCTTCACCCAGAGGGTTGTGAGCGCATGGAATAGTTTACCAGTGGTAGTTGTGGAAGCTGAGTCATTAGTGACATTTAAGTGACTGCTGGACATGCACATGGACAGCAGTGAATTGAGGGGAACGTAGGTTAGGTTATTTTATTTTTGGATTAGGATTATTCCACGGCACAACATTGTGGGCCGAAGGGCCTGTACTATTCTGTACTTTTCTATGTTCTATGTTCTATGTCTCCAAATCTGGAAGGGCACCTACATCTGTGTGGAAGAGAACCTGTACTTAAGAACAAATCCTGGTTGGGGGCGGAAAATGGTGAGAAGGGTCTGAGAAAAGAGCGGGAACTGAGTTACTATGTGATTTGTGCAACTGGAAAGGATAGAGTCCTTTAGACAGGAAAGCAGGAATTGTGGATGGGTCAAGAGCCTATCACTGCTGTTCTGGTTTTGTCAGGGCCAACCAGACCATTTAACTGGATTGAAGAAGGTAGTGACTGAGAATGCTTTGCCGTCAAGACTGTTGTGGGGTCTGCAGGGATATGCTGCTTGGCTGTTGCTTGTCGGTATTTTTAATCAACCAGTCTACATGTGTTCCAACACCTCTACAGCAGGTGGAATTTGAACTCAGACCTACTCAGTCCAAGGTACGGATACTGCCACTGCACCATAAGAACCCCATGGTGTTAACTATATCCCTTGCCTGTTAATGTTTTAGTTGTGCTAATTTTAGTTGGTTTGTGGCAGTAAAAGTTTTAAAACTTGTCTATTAGTTTTATTTCCACTGGCATCATGAGGATGTCTTTTTCTTAAAATAAAAGTCACAGAGTACAGCATGGAAACAGACCCTTCGGTCCAACCCATTCATGCCAATCAGATATCCTAACTTAATATAGTCCCATCTTCCAGCATTTGGTCCATATCCATCTAAACCCTTCCTATTCATTACCCATTCAGATTCCATTGAAATATTATAATTGTACCAGCCTCTAGCACTTCCTCTGGAAGCTCATTCCATACAGGTAGTGCCTTCTGCATGAAAAAGTTGCCTTTTAGGTCCCTTTTAAATCTTTCCCCTCTCACCTTAAACCTATGCCTTCTAGTTTTGGATTCCCCTAACCTGAGGAAAAGACCTTGGCTATTCACCACATCTATGCCCTCATAATTTTATAAACCTCAACAAGGTCAGCCCTCTGCCTCTGACTGTCCAGGGAAAATAGCTCCAGCCTATTCGGCCTCTCCCTATAGCCTCAAACCTTCCAACCCTGGCAACATCCTTGTAAATCTTTTCTGAACCTTTTCAATTTTCACAACATCGTTCCGATAGCAAGCAAACCAGAACTGAACATAGTATTCTAAAAGTTATCTAACCAATGTCCTGTACAGCTGCAACATGGCTCCCCAACTCCTTTACTCAATGCACTGACCAGTAAAGGCAAACATACCAAAAGTTTGCTTCACTATCCCATCTGCCTGTGACTCCACTTTCATAGAACTACGAGCCTGCTCACCAAGGTCTTTGTTCAGAGACTCTGCCAGGACCTTACCATTAAATGCATTAGTCCTGCTCTGATTTGCCTTTTCAAAATGCAGCACCTGACATTTATTCAGATTAAATGCCACCTGCCACTCCATCTGGCCAAGGCCCCGTTGTGTTCTGAGGTAACCTTCTTCACTGTCTACTGCACCACCAATTTTGGAGCCATCTGCAAACTTACTAACCGTACCTCCTTTGCTCACATCCGAATCATTTATATAAATGACAAAAAGCAGCGGACCCAGCACCAATCCTTGCAATATACCGCTGGTTACAAGACTCCAATCTGAAAAGCAACTCTCTACCACCACCCCCTGTCTCCTACCTTCGAGCCAGTTGTGTGTCCAGATGGCTAGTTCTCCCTGCATTCCATGTGATCAACCAGTCTGTTAGCCTCTAATGAAATCATAACAGAAAAGACCAAATGGCTAATGCAGAAGATGTAATATAATTGGATTTGAAAAAAAAATTTTTTAAGAGAGAAGAGTGGTGACTTAAGATCAGAACACGCAAGGTTAAGGGACCAACAGCAAAATCGATCGCAAGCTGACTTCAAAACTGAGTCACAGAGTAGGGTTGACTAAAGTTGGTTAATGATACAAAAATATGAGTGGCGATGGGTTTTTATCACTTACATGAACGGTTCGGTCTCAGGAATCAGGAATCAGGAGTACCGTTTAAAGGTTTGTAGCCAATACTAAATAACATAAAGGAGAATTTCAACAAGATGAAGGAGGATAGTAACAACTTGCAGAATGAGTATACTATATGCTAATAACTTTCAAACAGATAAGCATAAGATCACACATCTTGGTAGGAAGAATGAGGAGGTGACATACTCCTTAGAAATTTTTTTTAAGAGGAGGAGAGGAGTTGACGGGTTGAGGGCACACATGCATACTTTATGAACAACAGCAATGTAACTCAATCCAGCTACCAAATACTAAACAAAAGGAGTGGAAATTGTGGGCAGGGTAGTAAACCTTGCATACACCATACTTGGGCATACTGTGAACAGTTCTAGATCCATATTATAAAACAAATCAAAAGGTACTGGAGAAAATTCAGTGACTGTTTCCAGGAACAATATCAAAACTGACAGACTGTACCTCTCAGAAAGTACTGAACAGGCTGAGGCTCTTTTCTCCTATAAACGATGAACAAATTACTTGCGAGAGGTCTTTAACACTGTGGAAATGTTTGACAGGATGGGTGTTGCAGTGATTAGTACAGATGCATTTAAGGGGAAGCTAGATTAAAAAAAAACATGAAGGAGAAAAGAACAGGAACATTTCTTAATGCAGCTAGAGAAAAAGGCACGGAAAATGCTTATGTGGAGCATCGAAACTGTGAAACAATTAAACTGAAGTTCCTGTTTATTGGCAGTAAAGGAGCAAATGTAAATTAATTTAAATTTCCAGTTTAAATCTGTATATCTTTGAAATCAATGCAGATATGCAGCATGATACATTTGATAAAATGTTCTCTCTCTAACTACTGCTACAGCTAGTGAATTCATGATCAAACACATTACATTAAAGTGGGAGGACACTGATTCATGATCATGACGAATTTCCTCCAGTCAGGGTGCTTTCAAGGACATTACAAAGGAACTTTCTCACAGAGGAGAGAAAGGAGACTTAGCTAACCAAGTTGTTTACACACAGCTTCTTCAAGGCAAATCATGGAGAAGTACTAACAAAAATAGATCTTGTGGTTAGCAACAAAGTAACAGTGCTTGCTAACGACCGCAAAGACCCCACCAATTTCCCTGGTGTGGGCATCCCCTCTCTCAATGGTAATTTATGCCTTGCACTAAGTCAAGGGGTTCTCCAGGTGTCCAGGAGCAGTGATGTAGGCAAACAATAAACAGCCAATCACATTTAAGTACTCATACACAACAAATCAGGAAATTAATATACACTTAATGCCCTTCATTTTTACTTCCAATATTCTGATAACAAAGTAACTTGCTAAGATTAGATTTAGAAGATAAAATAATGATAATTAAACTTTGAAAAGTTGGAATCATATATTTTTCAATCACATGGCACGGAAGATGAATATCAGTGTTTTAGAGCTAGTGAAGGTGTTTAGCAGCAATTTTGATTGTTACTAGGCAGTTAAAGCCCAGTCGGAACTTTTTCCAAGGTGCTTACAGCAAGGCTAGCAGCATAATCCTAACAATTTAATGGATTTACCATTGATTGCAGCTTGGGGATGCTTCAATATCACACTCCTTGGAAAAGCATACAGTTACTAGCAGCTACTTATAGGATGTTATATTATTATGCACTTATGCAGACTCCACACGTTGTTCTCAGGTTCAATGAATAATTACAATCAATGCTGATAACTTCGTTGTCATTATCATTGAAAAATCCAGATCATAGCAATGATCCAACCGCATGTACACTTGGCTGTGAGAAAGATGCAATTATAAGATGGGAATATTGAAGAGCATTTTGTTGCCTGTTAAAAGATTATGGTTTGGTTTTATATTTCACAAATGTTACAAAACCTCAAGAATTTTTAGAATTACGGGTGGAACTTTGACATTAAAAATGCCAACAAAAGTTAATTTTCTACATTTATTGATTAATGGCGAAAATTCAGGTCAGAACCTTTCCTGGACTTGAAGAACTTCTGAAAAAGACAGCTCTTTCAACTAAGCTTAAACGTAACTGATAGCATTCAAGTATAAGATCCCACATAAGAGATTAACATGTAAAAATTAAAGCACATGGGATTAGTGGGATAAATGTGCTGACATGGAAAGAAAATGGATTGGCAGACAGGGAAACAATGAGTAGGAATGAACAGGTCTTTTTTCTGAGTAGCAGGCAGTGATAAGTAGGGCACCACAGAGACTGGGGCTAGTTCCCAGCTATTCACAATATAAATTAATGATTTAGATAATGGAGCTCAATATAATATCTCCATGTTTGCAGATGATACAATGCTTAATGGGAGGGTGAACTGTGAGGAAGATGCATAGATATTTCAGTGTGGTTTGGACACATTGAGCAAGTGGGCATATGCATAGCAAATCAAAAATGTGAGGTTATCCAAAAACAAAAAACAGGAATACATATTATTCTGGAATGATGATAGATTAGACAGGGGGAGGTGCAACAAGACTGTAAGTCCTTGTACACCAGTCATTGAAAGTAAACACGTAGGTAGAGTAGGCAGTGAAGGAGGCAATTGGTATGCTGGTCTTCACAGTGAGATGATTTGAGTACCAAAGCCAGGATATCCTACTATAATTGTAAACAGGACCTTGGTGAAACCCTACCTAGAGTATTTTGTGCAGTTTTGGTCTCCTTTTCTGAGGAAGGATGTTCTAACTATGGAGGGAATGGAACAGAGTGCCATTCCTGGGATGGCATGGGACCGTAATCATTGGAGTTCAGAAGAGTTAGGGGTGCAACTTCACAGAAATCTATAAAATTCTAACAGCACCAGACAGGGTACACACAGGAACAATGCTTGCCGATGACCACGGAAACCAGAACCAGGGATCACTGTCGAAGGATATGGAGTGAACATTTAGGACTGAGATAAGAAGACACTTCTTCACCTAGAAGGTGGTGAGCCTGTGGAATTCTCTGCCATAGAAAGTGGTAGAGGCCAAAACATTGAATGGTTTCAAGAAAGAGTCAGATATCGTTCTTAGGGTGAAAGAGTTCAAAGGGTTTGAGGAGAAGGTGGGAGCAGGGCAGTTGTAACATCAACTGATAAGACCATAAAACATAGGAGCTAATTATGCGATGCAGCTCACTGACTCTGCTCTTCCTTGTGTTCATGCCTGATACAGTTCTCAACATCATTCTCCTGCCTTCTCCCTGTGACCTTTGATCCCCTTACTAAACAAGAGCATATCTTCCTGTCTTCAAGATACTCAATGACTTGGCTTCCATAGATTCACCACCTTCCGGCTGAAGAAATTTTCCTCATCTCAGTCCCTAATGAATACTGTCTTCATTCTGAGGCTGTGCCTCGGGTCCTGGTGTCTCCTACCAACGAAAACATTTTCTCCAAGTCCATTCTGTCCAGCCATTTCATTATTCTATAAGTTTCAATCAGATCTCCCTCACCCTTCTAAACTCCATCAAATACAGAACCTGGAGTCCTCAACCATTCCTCATAAGCCCTTTGTCCTTCATTCTTCTAAGCCTCTTCTGGATGCCCCTCCAATTCTAGCATATTCTTCCTTAGATACTGGGCACAAAATTGCTCACAATATTCCAATAGTGTTCTGACTAGAGCCTTATGCAGCCATGATCATACTAAATGGTGAAGCAGGGTCAAAGGGTGAATAACTTACTCCTGCTTCTATTCCCTGTTTCCATATATGTACACACAGGAGTTGGTCCTCACCAGCACCAAAGAAGTACAAACAGCAAGGTAAGCACTCTGTAAAGGGAACTTTCCTTTAATTTTATGCCCGACAGCCCTTGGAAAAATAATACATTTAATTTTCTATTTTGATAGATCAAGAAAGTACCAAGCAATCCAAATATTTAACAACATCAAAAATCTGAGCAGGTGTACTTAAAAAAAATAGCTTCGACTGCTTTCTTTGTCTCTTGTCAAATGACACCGTTGACAGTTAATCAAGAAAAGATGAAAACTTCGTAAGGGCATTCAACAGGAAAAATGAATTCTACAAGAGTCCACTCCATGATTTACAAAACTGACCCTTATTGCTGCTGGAAATGTGTAAAATTCAGAATTACTGCAGTTGTTGTCTGAGGCAAATCATCTCAAGGACTGTCAGTCATCTAGAGTTAAAAACTGATTTGGGAAGTTGTTCGCAGGGAGTGAGGTGGTGTTAATAACCTGCAGTCCTGGCTTGAATGGCACAGAAATTCAGGTTTGCCTCTCTCTTATTTAATTTTACCTCTAGCACAAGGCTCTGCTCCTACAGCTTTTTAAACTTTCTTTTTCATTTGTATCTTTTTTAATACAATGTATTTGAAAAGACAAAAAGAAGAAAAAAAAATGAAGACTGGATGGCTGGAGGTGAGCACTCGCCTCTAGAATTTGCTGCCAGGCCCAACTTGGCACATTTGTACCAGGTCAGGTGATCTGAATATCAGGCTAGTGCACGAAAAATCTTTGAGCTGAGAGAGTACTTGCTCCAGCACCACCTGAACCTGCTGACAGAAATAGACATGATAAAAACAAATTCTGTCTCCTAGTTCCCTCTGATCCATTTACCAAGACAAGCTGAATTTTTATGCTGAACTAAAATATTCCATTTGATAAGGTGAGGATTAACAATAATGAATTAAATTGTGTGCACAACTGTCAGATTTCCCACAGCAAACAAAAAAGCAATGTTTTTCATACTGTTCTATATGTACTAGAGTATTCAGAACAGGTTTATCCCTCTGCTGAGATAGAAACTTGACTTTCCCTTTGATAATTTCTTTTCCTTGCATGAAGTACTGAGGACAAAATAACGTAGATGGCTAAAACATGTCAGTCACTGACTTTCATTTCTGCAAACCCCAAGGGAGAAAAATCAGATGGAAGAATTCTCTTCCTGACAGCTGCGGCCACATGTGAATTGACCTCTGACAGGTCATAATCTTCACCACGGTAAGCCAGAGTTTGTGCTTTTATAAAATTGCTTGAAATTACACACCTTTTCAGTACAGTCACCCAGACAGTGGCATAGTAAGTGCACAAAATGAAAAGATTTCCTCATGAGTTTAGGCAGAAAAGAGAAGATTGATGAGAACTTTTCCTCAACTTCTTTTCTGGGCCATAACTTGCTTATGCTTTTTCCTATCACTGCAGAATTGTGCAAACCAAAATATATGCTATGGTTTCACACAGTACAATGTTGAAGATTACACTAATACTGTTGATATTACACTGTTATCAACACAATGGACATTGGCAAATGGATGACTCAAGAATTAATGTTGACAGTCAGCACAAATTTAAAAACCCAGCGCTAGAGTGTGGGAGATTTCCCAATGCACTGATCTACATTAACTGAAGATAACCAAGGTTTTTATTGATCTCTTGTTTGTAGAATAAACATGGACAAGATACAGTATAATGTTCTCAATCAATTCCCAAAACACTTCAGGATAACTACTTTAAAATTCAGACCACTCTTTGTTCCATTTTTGAAAGATTGGGATAGCTTTATTTCTAAAAACCTCAACTTACTTCTATTCTCTTGGGAATAATGACATTGGTGGTCTTCTGGCTTGAGGTTCCTTGCAAACATTTAATCATTTAATTTGATCTGATATAACATAATTTGGTGTTTATTAACATTTCCAGTTCTACAGACTGACTTGAGTGTTCACTTAACAATTTTTCTTATTCTAATACATTTCTTACAAGATATTCATAACCCTTAACATGTAATCCACAAACAATATGGCATTTCTTGTGCTGCTCAGAATTTACTTTTCTATTGCATACTTTTCTCCTCTAATATCCTTTTTGCTTTTCCAAGCTGATTTTTGCGCAACTCCCAATCCTTATTACTTCTGAATCATAAATTAGTTAAACTTGAAATTTATTTAAATTTCAATTTAACTGCCACATGGCTATTAGATTTATTTTGACACCCTTACTAGCCGACTGATGTATAGGAATTTATGACTACATCTTTTCAAATGGCCCTTTTCTTTAAGATAAAATTGCTTTATTTTCAGCACTACTTATAGAGTTGAGAGTCATTGGAACTCCTTGCCACAGAGAGCTGGAAGGACAGAATCCATGTGTACATTTAAGACTGAGATAATTAGATGGATAGATTTATGATCAGTCGGGGGATAAGTAGGGATTGGGGGAAAAGGGCAGAAAAGTGGACGTGAGGGTGTTGAATCAGTCTTGATCCTGTTGAATACCAGAGCATGTTCAAGGGGCTGAACTGTCTACTCCTTTTCCTACTTCTTTATGGCCTTACACCATCCCTAACTCCCCACCTACACTCACCATTACTGGCTCCATCCCCGCCTCTTTGACCTGTCTGCCTCCTCTCCACCCAAATCTTCTCCTCTACCCATCTTCTATCCACCTCCCACCTCTCCCTATTTATTTCAGAACTCCCTTCCCCTCTCCCATTTCTGAAGAAGGGTCTTGATCCGAAACGTCAGCCTTCCTGCTCCTCTGACGCTGCTTGGCCTGCTGTGTTCATCCAGCTCTACACCTTGGTATCACAGTTTTAATATGGAATGGCAAAATGTGTGGGTGCAAGATTGGAGGGCTATGTCATATTCCTATATCGTATTATTCTTTATTCTTTTGTTCTATCAAAACAAGCTGATTCTATTCTTTGCCTTCATCAGAACCAGCACCTTTTTAAGAAGGAATTAGAAAAGTACAGTAATACATTAAGACCAGGCAGCAATTGTTAATGAAAGCAGGATTAAGAAATTTGTGTCACAGCTGTAAATGCATTCCTGCGTAAACCAGAACACAACAATTTTCAGTGAAAAACTGCCCACTCAATAGATGTTACGGAGATCACAAAAGGAGACAAATAAATGCAAGTTTCACATACTTTAGTTTCATAGATTGCTCCAATGTTTTACAGTCATGATTGCTGTACTTCACATGAATAAAGAAATAGCTAGGTTCTGTAACAGCTAGGTGGTAAAGTCTACTGTCAGAAAATAGATATTCAATATAAGTATTTCATCTTTCAGGATGTATACTATCATTTTGCATATATAAATAGTTTTAAAATTGCATAATATTAATTTTATTTAATACATGAGGGAAATCTGGAAATAGATATCAAACTAAGTGCTGGCCAAAAGGTTTTTTAAAAAAGGTCCTGCCACCAGTGGTTTGCAAGTGCACAGCTGCAGTTTTGACTTGCCTCAGGCATAAATTCATCTGTGCATAATTAGAGATGAATGCAATTGTTGATAATCCCCTAGTGCTATACATAGAGGCAAAAGTCAGGACCGTGGGTTTTGTAAGCAAGAAAAAGTAAAATGTTAAACTTAGGTAATTTCACTGACCTTTCCTGATCACCATAAACTGATATTAGCAATAAGTCATTAACGAATGTATGAGTACATGAACTGTAAATCTTATAGATTATCTGTTTTATTTTAAAGCAAGAATCCAAAGCAAAACCAAAAAGTGAAAGATGAAGTACTATTCCTGCATACCAAGTACAAAGCAGAATTCTGACGCTCAACTTCAATCTGGCTGAATGTGGGGGAAAGGCGAGAGACAGGAAAAGTTAAAAATGACGAAGTCAGTTAGTATTGCAAACATGTAATCCTTCAATTATCAATAAAAAAAATCCTGGATTTGATTATGGCACAGGAAGAGGGCACAAATTATTTGAAGCAACTTGAAAACCTGAATTACATTCAGAAGAGTGCAGTTTGTTAAACTGATTTATACAAAGAAGGTCAAAGAAGACTTTGGGATCCAAACAGCAATGGTCTCATAAATGAGAGGCACCTGTGTCAAAAAGCAGTGAAACAAGAGTCCACTGGAGGATCTGCACGGTCCAACCATTAAACTAGACTTTAAAGGACAATGCTGGTTACACAGGAAGGACAATGTAAATCATCAATCAGTTGTGCATGATACTATTCTTATGATTGCGAACACCTCAAGCCACCAATAAATTGAAATAGCGCTGTATAAATCCAAATGAATGCTCTTCAAATAAGAACTGTATATAGTTGACACCAATGGAAATTCAACCAAATGTACCGTCAGGAGGACTATATTTATAATATAAATGCAGTGAATGCTTGTCACTGCTGCTCCAGTTTCCTAATCAAATGCACGATACATCAATTAGAATTTCACTCTAAATTGTACATTATTCTCCTCAGAGAAAAACTAACACAACATTAAAATCATCATGTAATAGCAGTCATTTCTGCAATGATTATTTCAGTCATGCAGCAATTACACTGGCAGTTATGAGAAAGCTGTGAACAATTAGCATCTGACTGAAAAGACATGCACGTAATCCTTCACATTATCAAATCTAGAAAGTTTTTATTGATAATGGCAAAGGAAGAGAGCCTCATTGCGTCAGCGACCCGGGTTCAATTCCAGCTTTGGGCAACACTGTGTGGAGCTTGCATGTTCTCCCCGTGTCTGTATGGGTTTCTTCCGGGTGCTCCAGTTTCGTCTCACAGCCCAAAGATGTGCAGGTAAGGTGGACTGGCCATGTTAAATTGCCCATAGTGTCCAGTGGGAGCTAGGTGGATTCACCATAGGAAATGCACGGTTACAGGAATAGCATGGGGGGATGAATCTGGGTAGGATGGTCTTTGAAAGTTTGGCGTGGACTTGCACAGCCAAATGGACTGCTTCCACACTGTAGGGATTCTATGGTTCTTATATAAAAAAAAATTATCAAGCCTAGAATTAATGGAAATTCTGTATAAAATAAACGTGACACTGACAGATTTTAAAGAAGTGGGAATGTCTCGAAAATAACTAGTCCTCCAAAACACAAGTGTAATCCAGTATACTTAAAATTTAAAGGTACATTTAACATGCATTCTTTTGCATGTGGTCACAAGTTGGGTGCCAAGGTTTGAAAATACATTTGTTAAAACACTTAAAGAAATCAGTGTTTTAAGAATCCAAAATAGGTTGGTCCTTTGTTGGCCATGCATACAACAAACTCAAAGATGACCATCCTAAAAACAAGGTACAATGTTTAAAACTATATTTTATGAATATAATTCTTGCGAACTATATACAGACAGCATACAAAAAACAGTAGATTACAGACAAGTTTATTTTAAATTAGCAGAGTAGTACTACTTTCTTTTAAAAAACCTGAAATATGAGTGGTTGCTTAAATATTTTTCCAGCTCATTTTAATTTGTAAAAGTAAGCTTCCAAACAACAACAAACAGCATTTCAGAATTTCAACAACTTGAAGCAAAGTAATGCAACTGTGAAATATTCTCAATTGCTTCTTTAGCCATGATTTATCTGTGAGAGGTATTCATCTTAGTTTAACAGCAGTTAGAACATAGAACATAGAAAGGTACAGCACAGTACAGGGCCTTCGGCCCACAATGTTGTGCCGTGGAATAATCCTAATCCAAAAATAAAATAACTTAACCTACATTCCCCTCAATTCACTGCTGTCCATGTGCATGTCCAGCAGTCGCTTAAATGTCACTAAACAGTCTGCTTCCACAACTACCACTGCTAAACTATTCCATGCGCTCACAACCCTCTGGGTAAAGAACCTCCCTCTGACGTCTCCTCTATACCTTCCTCCTAACACCTTAAAACTATGACCCCTCGTGGCAGTCAATCCTGCCCTGGGGAAAAGTCTCTAGCTATCGACTCTATCCATGCCTCTCATTACCTTGTACACCTCAATCAGGTCACCTCTCTTCCTCCTTCTCTCCAGAGAGAGAAGTCCGAGCTCAGTCAACCTCTCCTCGTAAGAGAAGCCCTCCAGTCCAGGCAGCATCCTGGTAAACCTCCTTTGCACCCTCTCCAAAGCCTCCATATCTTTCCTATAATAGGGTGACCAGAACTGGACACAATATTCCAAGTGTGGTCTCACCAGGGTTTTGAGAGCTGCAGCATAACCTCGTGGCTCTTAAACTCGATCCCCCTGTTAATGAAAGCCAAAACACCATATGCTTTCTTAACAACCTTATCCACCTGGGTGGCAACTTTGAGGGAGCTATGCACTTGAGCACCAAGATCCCGCTGTTCCTCTACACTGCCGAGAATCCTGCCTTTAATCCTATACTCAGCATTTAAGTTCGACCTTCCAAAATACATCACTACGCATTTATCCAGGTTGAACTCCATCTGCCATTTCTCAGCCCAGCTCTGCATTCTGTCAATGTCTCGCTGAAGCCTGCAATAGCCCTCGATACTATCAACGACACCTCCAATCTTTGTGTCATCAGCAAACATACTAACCCACCCCTCAACCTCCTCATCCAAGTCATTTATAAAAACGACAAAGAGCAGAGGCCCAAGAACAGACCCCTGCGGGACACCACTCAGCACTGACCTCCAGGCAGAATACTTACCATCTACAACCACTCTCTGCCTCCTGTCAGCCAACCAATTCTGAATCCAGACAGCCAAATCACCCTGTATCCCATACCTCCTGACTTTATGAATGAGCCTGCTGTGGGGAACCTTATCAAATGCCTTGCTGAAGTCCATGTACACCACATCCACTGCTCGACCCTTGTCAACTTGTCTCGTGACTTCCTTGAAGAACTCAATAAGATTTATAAGGCATGACCTGCCCTTCACAAAGCCATGCTGACTCCCTTTAATCACGCTATGCTTTTCCAAATAGTCACAAATCCTACCCCTCAGAATTCTTTCCAAAACCTTGCTGATCACAGATGTAAGACTGACTGGTGTGTAATTTCCAGGGATTTCCCTATTCCCTTTCTTGAAAAGAGGAACAACATTTGCCTCCCTCCAATCTTCCGGTACGACTCCTGTGGAGAGTGAGGAAGCAAAGATCTTCGCCAGCGACTTAGCAAACTCCTTTCTCGCTTTCCGGAGCAACCTAGGATAAATCTGGTCTGGCCCTGGGGACTTATCAATCTTAATGTTTGCCAAAATTTCCAGCACATCAACTTCCTCAATCTTGATCTGTTCAAGCCTGTTTTCCTGCTTCTCAAAGTTCTCATTCACAACAAGGTCCCTTTCCTTAGTGAAAACCAAAGCAAAAAACTCATTTAGGACTTCCCCTATCGGCTTAGACTCCACGCACAAGTTCCTTATGCTATCCCTGATTGGCCCTACCTTCTCCCTGATCATTCTCTTATTCCTCACGTATGAGTAAAATGCCTTTGGGTTCTCCCTGATCCTTCCTGTCGAGCCTTTTTCGTGCCCCCTCCTGGCTCTCCTCAGTCCACTTTTGAGCTCCTTCTGAGCAACCCTCTAAAGCTGTGCTAGACCCTTGCTTCCTCCACCTTACGTACGCTGCCTTTTTCTTTTTGACAAGAAGCACCTCTGTACCCGTCATCCAAGGCTCCTTAATCTTACTCCTTCTTACCTCTCTCAGAGGAACAAATTTATACATCACTCGCAACAACTGCTCCTTAAACAGCCTCCACATGTCTGCTGTGCCCTTTCCGTGGAACAATTGCTCCCAATCTGTACTTCCCAACTCCTGTCTGATAGCATCATAGTTTCCTTTACCCCAGTTAAATATCTTCCCCTGGTAACTGCTCCTTTCCCTTTCCATGGCTATGGTAAATGTGAAGTTGTTGTGGTCACTGTCGCCAAAGTGTTCTCCCACCACGAGATCTGACACTTGTCTTGGCTCATTGCCGAGCACCAAATCCAAAATGGCCTCCCCCCTCGTCGGCCTGTCCACATACTGAGTAAGGAAACCCTCCTGAACACACCTGACAAAAATGGCTCCATCCAAACCATCTGCACTAAGGAGGTTCCAATCTATATTGCGAAAGTTGAAGTCACCCATAACAACAACCCTGCTATGTTTGCACTTTTCAACAAACTGCCTGCCAATGAGTTCTTTGATCTCCCTACTGCTATTTGGGGTCTATAGAAAACCCCCAATGAGGTGACTGCTCCCTTGCTGTTCCTAACTTCCACCCATACTGACTCAGTCAACAAACCTTCCTCGGCAACCTCAGCCCATACCACCTCAGTAGACAAGTCCTCATCAAAGGTTCTTTCAGCCGCCATTATACTGTCCTTGACCAACGAAGCCACACCTCCCCCTCTTTTACCGCCTTCCCTGACCTTAATGAAAGATCTAAACCCTGGAACCTGCAACATCCATTCCTGACCCTGCTCTATCCATGTCTCCAAAATGGCCACAACATCGAAGTCCCAGGTACCTATCCATGCTGCAAGCTCACCTACCTTATTCCAGATACACCTTGCGTTAAAGTAGACACACCTCAATCCAGCTTGCTGTCCGTCAGCACACTCCTGTGACAGTGAGGTCCTGTCCATGTCCTCCCTACGCTCATCCTCCTGTGTACTAGGACTACACCTCAGTTTCCCATCCCCCTTCTGAGCTAGTTTAAATCAACCCGAATAGCACTAGCAAATTTCCCACCCAGGATATTAGTGCCCCTCTGGCTCAAGTGGAGACTGTCCTGTTTGTAGAGGTCCCACCTTCCCCAGAATGAGCCCCAATTGTCCATGTACCTGAAGCCCTCCCTCCTGCACCATCCCTGCAGCCACGTGTTCAGCTGAAATCTCTCCCTGTTCTTTGCCTCGCTATCATATGGCACGGGTAACAAACCAGAGATGACCACTCTGTTTGTGCTAGCTCTCAACTTCCACCCTAGCTCCCTGAAATCCTGCCTGACATCCCTATCCCTCTTTCTACCTATGTCGTTGGTGCCTACGTGGTCACCCTCTCCCCTCAGGACCCCAAAGACACGATCCGAGACATCACGGACCCTGGCACCTGGGAGGCAACATACCAATCGTGAGTCTCTTTCGTTCCGGCAAACCTTCTATCAGTCCCTCTAACTATTGAGTCCCCATTGACTATCACTCTCTTCCTATCCCTCCTTCCCTTCTGTGCAAGAGGGACAGACTCTGTGCCAGAGACCTGCACCCTACTGCATGCCCCTGGTAAGTCATCCCCCCCCAACAGTATCCAAAAATGGTATACTTGTTTTTCAGGGGAATGACCCTGCACTGACTGCTTCTTCCCTCTTCTAACAGTTACCCAGCTTTCTTCACACTTCGAAGGTACTACTTCCCTGAAACTCTTGTCTATCACTGACTCTGCCTCCCGAATGATCCAAAGTTCATCCAGCTCCTGCTCCAGTTCCCTAACACGGTCTTGGAGGAGCAAGAGTTGGGTGCACTTCCTGCAGACGTATTTGGATGGGACACTAATGGCGTCCCCCACCTCATACATCATGCAGGAGGAACATTCCTCCACCTGCACTGCCATCCCTGCTAATCCCCTAAACAGAAGGTAAAAAAAAAAGAGAAGCTTACCTTGATTTGTCCCTGGTGTATAAGGTTCGAGGAGGTGGATGGGTGGGAGGCCCTACAAGGGTAGGGTCTCGGGTTTACACAACGATCAGTTATATGGCAGAGGGATGAAAAAAAAGTCACTCCCACCCTAGCTCCCTGAAATCCTGCCTGACATCCCTATCCCTCTTTCTATAGATTCAAAAACAGTGACTCACCGGCTTCCCACGAGGCTCCTGCTCCAAGCTCCCGCTCGCGCTCTTGCTCAATCAGAAATGGAATTTCAGAGAGAAGCACTTTGACAAGGTCATAGAAAGCCTGGGTACAAGTTATGCTTCACAGGTGGTCTCTTGATAGAGGTCAACTACAATGGGAATGCTTTCTAGTTACATTTTCATTATAGCACTTTAAAGATGGTTTCTCATCAGACATGTCTTAAAAGACAGGTGTCACCATATCACAATTCCATGATTATAAAAAATTTTCATCTCTGTTCATTACAAGATTCTTTTATCAGGTTTAATTTACTTTGGGGAATTCAGAATCTATTCAAGCTTCATAACTCACAAATCAATGAATGATTATAATTCATTCAATGTCAATCCTAATTTTGACATCAAAGGTAAGGTGTGTCATCTGAGGGCTAGAAAGAGAACTTTAAATGCAAAGCATAGACTTAAAATGTTCTGAACGGTTCTCAAGAACTACCCTGTTTCTCTCTCTATAATAGCTGCAAGTGCTACTGAGTTCCTTTAGCACGATCTGTGTTTGTTTTAGGCAAGAAATTGATGTGTGTTATATATCCTATCTACTAATGAAACCCAATAATATCCTCAGTGTAGCCCTATATTTTTTCTTTCAGTGCTGAAAGAATTCTGCATTGTCAGAGGCACAATTTCTCTTTCAAGATGCATGTAAACTAAAATATTCAATTTCATGGCACTACTTAAAGAGGACAAGCCTTGCATACACAGGATCTATTCAAATGAGAAGCAGGCACCTGAAGGTGCTAAAGAATGCCCTCATAAGAACAGGATACAATGCTCAACTCATCGAATGCCAATTTCTGACATGGCACAGTGCAAAATTGTGATGACCCCCTCAGAAAACAGACACAGACTACGACCAAGATAACAAAATGTGAAGCTGGATAACACAGCAGGCCAAACAGCATCTCAGGAGCACAAAAGCTGACGTTTCGGGCCTAGACCCTTCATCAGAGACCCTCTCTGTGTTCATCCAGCTTCACACTTTGTTATCTTGGATTCTCCAGCATCTGCAGTTCCCATTATCTCTGATCACAGGATCCGACCAATAGGGTATCCTGTGTCGCCCAGTAGATCCCGGGAGTGGCGAAGCTATGCCATGTTCTTCGCAGCCTTTGATACAATATCAATGACAATGAATACCTTGCCAAGGTATTTCCCATGCCTCCACTTCTCGCTTTCAAACAAACCACCAAGCCTTAAACAGACCATTGTTCACAGCAAACTACCCAGTCTTCAGGGCAACACTATACAACTCTGTCACGGCTACTTACGCAAGACATGTCAGATCATCGACAAGGGCACTATCATCACATGTAGGAACACCACACACCATGTACACAGCAGAAGCGCACGTGACTTGGTCAATGTTGTCTACTTCATACACTGCAGGCAAGGACGGCCCGAGACATGGCATATTGACAAAACCATGCAGATGCTCCAGCAACAGACGAATGGACACCATGCAACAAGCACCAGACAGGAACGTTCCCTCCTTGTGGGGGATCACTTCAACAGGCAAGGGCATTCAGCCTCGGATCTTCGGGTAAATGTCCTCCAAGGTGGACTTTGGGATACGCAACAATGCAGTCACTGAGTAGAGGCTGACAGCCAAATTCGGTATCCATGAGGATGGCCTCAACGGTAATTGTGGGGTCATGTGGTCACCTTTAGTGCGACACGATACACTCTCACAGATGTGTGCGCGCACACACACACAAGCACTCTCTCTCATACACACACTCGCACTCTCTCTCTCTCATACAGACACGTGCACTCTCTCTCTCTCTCACATACACACACGCACTCTCTCTCACTGTTTTCTCGCACACACAAACACACTATCTCTCTCTTCCCCTCTCTCTCACACACACATTTACTGGCACACACATAGACATCTCTGGGTTGAATCTGCATTTGCTAATACATTCAATTTGGTTCAAGGAAGGCACAATCTGTAGACGGGCAATGTGGCATTTTATAAATTCCTACTTTGGAAATAAAACCAGTCTCACTCTAAGTTAATACACAGCCAAATTCTAAACAATGTGTCACACCTGAAATGCATTGCCTGAAGTGAGATGTCACTTCTGGTATACTCTTAAAATCTTTCGTTATCTCAGGGCACTGACTTGAAAGAAATTCTTGGATTTGCATATTAATCCGTTATAACTGATTAAAGATTTAACAGCCATCTTTGCTTTATTCAATAAATCTGTAGTCATATGACCTTTGATATTTTGCTTATAAATTCCGTGTCTGATGCTACCTCTCTCACTGACACTTGAAGAATCAGCTAGACTCCAAAAGCTTGTGTTTTCAAATAAACCCGTTGCACTATAACCTGGTGTCATGAGAGTTTTGACCTGGCCACCCCAGTCTAACACTGGCACGTCCACTGCATGACCACTTAAAGAGGAGCAGAGTTTCTTTACTTGGCAACATTCCTCATTCAATCTACAACCAACACCAGATAAATATACTTGCATCTTTTTTGGGACACCTCACAATGAGGAAATATACTGCTACCTATGTCTATGCAATAACTGTAACACATGATTGTGAAGGCTTTACGACATTCTATGGATCTCTTAAGGTGCTAGTTTAACATTTAAACTGCAGCTCATTGTTAAAATGTGAAATATCAAAGCCACAAACTCTGCCTGCTCAATACAGAATCCAAAACCCCTTCAAGATAGCTAAAGCCTTTATTCTAAAATTTACTCATTAATTTTCTCAGGCTCTTTGCCAAATTTTTGCCATAACATTTAGTCAATTGTCCAAACATATCTCAGTAGTTCAATATCATGAAACTGTTAAACAGTTCTGTAAACCACAAATTACATGTTCCTTTTGATAGAGTTTTCAACCAATTTTGTAAAATGTATTGAATTAATCCTTTCATAAATGCTGATAGCAAGCAGAACTTTTAAAATACAAGGGACAAAAAAAACATTGGTTTCATAGTCGATGATGCTTTTGATTTATAGCATTAAATAAAAAATCTTTCCTCTGTCATCCTGCTATAATTAGGAACTAAACATCAAAGTGCATGAAGCAAAGGAAATCACGTCTTGTCAGTTGAAGCGAGTTACCAGATTCAGTGAAAACAGATTTAAATTCCTCAAAAAATGCTGATTCAAAGTTCTGAAATGGTTTCCTCCACTGAATTAAAAACAACCACTGCAAGAATTCCTTGAGAAGTTGCAATTTTATACCCTTGATATCAAAAAACACAAAGAATCACATTGCAAAGAATTTCAATAATCTTTTGGAATTAGGTCATTCCTTTGGTAATTAGTCACTTAGACAATTTTCTGATATCATTCCCCTTCGCTCCTACCTGTTGTATGTCACAACATTGCTGCAAGCCAAAAATGTAAGAGGAAAGAAATAAATGTGTATCGTTTCTTGCTGAACTCTTTTAGAACTGATTCCCATTTTTCATTTTCCTAACAAAATTAACATTCCAAGTTTCTCTTGGTTATTCCTTTGTCAAAAGAAACATTCTCACATCGCTGCCTACATTTTAGTCTCCTTTTCCTACCAACACATTCATTATATCAATTACCACAACGTGATTAGGCCACATTATAATTTTTAATACAGAGTTGATGACAGCATTAGACTGGCCAATCAAAGTAATGCTATTATCAGTCTATGTAGCTTTTTTTGAACATTACATTTGTATGAGAAATTCTTTTTGCATGACAGCCTCCAGATTCAGTGGTCTAATGGGGTAAAGCTACTGTCACAAGCACTGTAGCATGGTCAGCCTTTTTGTTGCAGTCAGTGTCTAAATTTCCTCTGTCTCTGATTTCAACAAGTAGTCTGTTCTTGTACACCTTTGAAAACCTTAATGTCTGGTGCAAAAGGTGGTGATTACTGCTGTAGCAATTATGGAAAAGCAATCATTCATTATTAATAGAGTGCTGATACAGCATATTTATACAATGAAATTTATCATCACTTGGGCTCCTGTTAGAAGTTTGTTGACGACCCCAATGTTGTAGGTTAGTTATCAAACAACAACGAAGAAGATAGAATGCTTGGTGTCATGGTGCAAATGTCAGCACAACCGGAGGAGGACACACTCCTATCCACTCTGCTCAAGTGGAGAGGGTCGACAATGTCAAGTTCCTAGGAGTGATGATAACCAACAATCTGTCCTGATCCTCCCACATAGATGCTTACACCCTTCATCAGGACTGGGGAGTGGGGAGGGAGCTTGGAAATAAACACAGGGAGGGTTAAGGTAGGTGGAATGGTGACAAAGTGGATGCAGGTAGAGCGTTGTAGAGATAGGTCATGGAAAGGGTGGAGCGGATAGATGAAAAAGAAGATAGACAGGTTATGTCAGATTGCACTATGTTCAGCACCATTCGCAACTCCTTAGACACTGAAGCAGCCCATGTTCTCAAGCAACAAGATCTGGACAATATCCAGGCTTGGGCTGATGAGTGATAAGTGACATGTACGTCACACAAATGCCAGGCTATGACGTCATCAATAAGAGACAGAGACAATCTAAACACCAGCCTTCACATTTAATGGTGTTGCCATCAGTGAATCCCCTATCATCAACATCCTGGGGGTTACCTTTGACCAGAAACTCAACTGGATTCACCACATTAACACAGTGGCTAGAAGAGCAGGCCAGAAGCTAGGAATACTATGATGAGTAACTCACCTCCTAACTCCTCAAAGCATGTCTATCATCTGCAGGGCACAAGTCAGGAGTGTGATGGAATACTCCCCACTTGCCTGGATGAGTGCAGCCCCAACAACACTCCAGAAGCTTGACACCACCCAGGACAAAGCAGCCTGCTTGATTGGCACTATATCCACAAGCATCCACTCCCACCACCACCGATGCTCAGTAGCAGCAGTATGTACTATCTACAAGATGCACTGCAGAAATTCACCAAAGATCCTTAGAGAGCACTTTCCAAACCCACGACCACTTCCATCTAGAAGGACAAGTGCATCAGACACATGGGAACACCACCACCTCCAAGTTCCCCTTCAAGTCACTCACTACCCTGACTTAGAAATATATCACCATTCCTTCACTGTTGCTGGGTCAAAATCCTGGAATTCACTCCCTCATTATTTTGGGTCAACCCACAGCAGGTGGGCTACAGCAACTCAAGAAGGCAACTCACCATCACCTTGTCAAGGACAACTAGACATGGGCAAGAAATGCTGGACAGCCAGAAACACCCACATCCCACAAATGAATAGAGAAAAAGAGATCATGGAGATGGGGCTGAGGGAAGGTTGGACATTTGAGGATGCCGGGGATGGGGAGATTTTGAAACTGATGAATTCTATGTTGAGGCCATTAGGCTATAGGGTCCTGAGGCGGAATAGGAGGTGTTGCTCCTCCAGTTTGAGTATGGCGTCATTGTAACACTGGAGGATGCCCAGGATGGACATGTCACCCAGGGAGTGGGAGGGTGAGTTAAAATGGTTGGCAAAAGGAAGGTGCTGTTGGTTGAAGCGCACAGAGCGCAGATGCTCTGTGAATCCGTCACAGGATCTGCATTTGGTCTCACTGATGTAGAGGCGACTATATCAGGAGCAACGGAACCAGCAGACCACGTTGGAAGACGTACAGGTGAACCAAATTCGGATTTGGAAAAATTGTTTGGTACCTTGAATGGAGGTGTGAGGGTCAGTGTAAGGGTAGGTGTAGTACCTCCAGCAGTTGCAGGGAAAGGTACCTGGTATGGTGGGGTCGGTGGGGAGTGTGGAGTGGACGAGGGAGTCGCAGAGTGAGCAGTTAGTGGTGGGGAGGGAAATATCTCTTTGGTAATGGGGTCGGAATGCAGGTGGTGAAAGTGGCAGAGGGTGGTGTGCTGGTTGCAGAGGTTGGTTGGAAGGTATGAGAGAGCCGGGGGACCCTTTGTGTTTATTTTTGTTGGGGGGGGCGGGGAGGCGGCGGTTTGAGGGCAGAAGTGCGGGAAGTGCAGCAGATGCAGTTGAGGGCATTATGAATCACTGGAAGGGGGATGTTATAGTCCTTGAAGTGGAAGGGCATCTGAGACATCCAGAAGTGGAACGCTCCATCTTGGGAGTAGATGTGGCAGAGAAACTAGAAGCATGGGGATTGCATTCTTGCAGAAAGGGTGGGTGAGAAAAGGTGTAGTCAAGATAGTTATAGGAGTCAGTGGGTTTGAAACAGATGTCAGTGCTGAGACAGTTCCCCAAATGAGACAGAGAGGTCCAGGAAGCGGGGGAGGGGAGGACCAGAGATGGTCCAGGTGGATTTGAGGTTAGGGTGAAAGGTGTTAGTTATTATTTTCTTTGTTCATTCACAGGTTGAGGGCATTGCTGGGTAGGCTGCCATTCCTAATTGCTCACCACATTACTGTGGGTCTGGAGTCACATGTAGGCCAGACCAGGTAAAGTTGGCAGTTTCTTTCCCTAATGGACATTAGTGAACCAGACATTCCTGTTTTTCCTGATAATCATCAATGGGTTGATAATCATCACTAGATTCTTAATTTCAGATAATCACTGAATTCAAATTCCACCATCTGCCATGGTGGGATTCGAACTCAGGTCCCCAGAACATTATCTGGGTGTCCAGATTAACAGTGCAGCGATAATTCCATTAGCCAACACATCCCCCTAAAGTAAAGTTGATGAACTGTTCAAGCTCCTCATGGGAACACTAGGCAGTGACGATACAGTCATCAATGTTGCAGAGGAAGAGATGAGGGATGGTGCCTGTGTAACTGCGGAAGGGGGAGTGTTCCTTGTATCCTATGCAGAGGCAGGCAGAGTCGGACCCATACAGGTGCCCATGACCACCTCTTCAGTTTATAGGAAGTGTGTGGAGATAAAGGAAATGCTGTCGAGGGTTAGGACATGTTCCGTTAAGCAGATGAGCATGTCGGTGGAAGGGAACTGGTTGGGCTTGTGGGAGAGGAAGAAGCAGATAGTTTTTAGGCCCTCTTCATGGGGAATACAGGCATAGAGAGACTGCATGTACATGGTGAAGATAAGGTGTTGGGACCAAGGAATTGAAAGCATTGGAGGAAGTGGAGGACGTGGGAAGTGGTTAGAGGTGATTCAAATGCATGAACAACAATTGCTTTATCGATCTCAGTTTATTTAGGAATCACCTAACATATAGTGATGGAGTCCACCAAGACAAGCACACAGCAGCCAGGGAATTCTTGGAGGCTTGGCATTCATATGCAGACTGCATCAACAAACATGTTGAATTATAACCAACATACCTGGCCATTACAATGCACAATCAGAACCGGCACCCACCAGAAGCAGCAAAAACCAGACCATACAAATTCGAACCAGCACAAAACAACAGCGCTTCACAGTAGGCTCCACATGCACTGAGGATGTCACGGAGGATGGGAATGAAACGTCTGCTATCAAATCTCCCAGCTCAGCGGACACACCAACATCTATAACCAGCACCCAAGCTACAAATCTTCACTCAAAACCTGAATATAAGAAAATAAATTAATCTTCTCACATAAAGGTTATTCGTAAAAATGTTTTTTTGTTGATTTATTTAATAGAGAAAGAAATTTCTAATGCCCTTGCTATCTAAAATGTGGGCACTGCCCCCTTGAAAGAGAGAAAACAAATTAAGCATGATCCTTCAGGTGAAAAAGCTGGACACCTCTGGACTACAGGATCTCCAGTGACTGCTCTCTACGCAGAGTCACAGTTATATAGTCAGTTATACTTCTGGCTTTAGCGTTCCTTGGGAGAAAGCAAAGACAAAATACAACACTCCCCTTTGAAATTGGTATCCAGTACTCATGCTGGAAAGTAAACAATTAGGACCATGACAATGGATGGATTAAAAGTAGCAATGTACCTCAGCAAGAGCCAGCAACAGGGAGCGATGAATAGCAGATGGGGAAAAAGTGAAGTAAGAAATAGTCTTATCCGTGGGCCAGATCCCTGAGGTATATATAATACATCAGTGATCCTGTATCTAATACCCAAGTATGTTTATGTCATTTGTGACTTCAAATTTTAAACTGCTACTGCACAAAGCTCCAGGCAGAAGCTATCATACACTTCCTTAAATATATTCAGTTTTAAGTGATCTCTTCAGGGTTTTATCCCAACAGTCTGCCCTGGGACAAACACCAATTCCCCACTCTATGGTGACGTAGTTAACTATATATTCTTCCCGTCAGCAGCACACAGGTCTTTACCGACATTCAATTCCAATAACTTCAAAGGACTGTTTCAAAGTAAAAGTGAACCTTAAAAGTCGCCCACTGTAAGCTATGGGTGCTACCCATAAACATAAGCTTAAAATAAACAAGTTCCAGAAGTTTCCATTAAATCCATTCACTCTCAAAATCAAATCTCAAATCTGTTTTAAGTAAATCATCACAGTTACAGATACACTTGGAAAATTAATTATTAGCTTCAGAGATACCGAAAATCCAGAACAACACAGAAAACCAGACATCCAAATCTATAATAACTTATTTATTTATTTATGAATGTAAGTGTATGTACAAGTCAGAATTTACATCACATAACAGAAAACCAATGTTTTTAACCTAAGTAAATTTAAGTTACGTATCATTTTTCATGTTAAATCTTTTCATGCCAATCATTTGATACAAATTCTAAGTGGCTAACATTTTTATTTTATTTAGCGTTGTATGAAGAAGCAGAGCTGCTCAATTTTCACTACACTGGCAAATGTTTTGCATTTATACAACTCCACAAAGATTAAAGAGAAACAAATGCTGTGTTCAGCATGAACAGAGCTTGGAAGGTAGTTCAACTGAAACAATGTTTATTTAAAACGTCCCGATTCAAACTTTATCAGGAACTTCGAGACAGAAAACAACAAAAATTTTGTTGGACAAATGTAAACTGATTGAAGCGTTTGGGCAGGTTCATCATCAAATCCCTACAGTATGGAAACAGGCCCTTTTGCCCAACAAGTCATAACAAACCTCAGAGCATCCCATCCAGACTCATCTCCCTGATCTACACCTCCCTGTGTGCATTTACTTACCACAGAGGGCTATCCAGGCTGTCGTTATGTATATTCAAAGTTGAGATAAACTAATGTTTAATCCCTAAGGGGATCAGGTTTTATGGGGAAATGGCAGGGAAGTCAAGTTGAAGATTTTCACATCAGCCATGATCTCACCGCACGGCAGAATATACTTGGCAGATTAAATAGTTAACTGCTATCCCTAAATCTTAAAGTTGTGTCCAACAGCAAAAATTTAAGAATGGTTTTGAAGAAGGGCAAACAGGTGAAGAGGTTTAGGGAAGGAATTCATCAGTTTGGGATCTAAGCTACTCAGGGCAAGGCTTAGGAAAAGGGCTCCACACGGGCTGCAAGGGACTGATAACTTATGGATGTTTGGAAATGTTAAGAAGTAAGGAAAGACAAGGCTATCAAAGGATTTCGGTTTATTTCACTTATACACAATTACACACTTCACTACAATGGACAAACTACTATTGATCTTACAAAACTGAAAGCAGATATTGAACCACGGAGTTATGTGTGTGAATTACTTCAACTCTAATTCCCAAATTAAAGTGTTTGTCACCACTTAGAGTTTTAGTACATTTAAGCTCTAACATATGCAGAATCAATGTGCAATTTGTCTGGTATCACAAGCAAACAGCTGCGTGCACATACATAAAATTGATGCAGCTGTCCAACCACTGTTTTCCCATCCTCTCTCCATTTGGCATCTACCCATTGACTGTCAGTCTGAGATTGGACACACAACATATGGTAGGCACAGATGTGGACTTATCTCTTTCCACTCCCTTGGGCAGCTGCAGAATAGTAAACCAATTCTGCAAAGTACCAGATTTCCTCAACTAAATATCATTTAAATTATTTTACTTGTGTAGCAGATGAAAGAATTTAAAACAGCAATCTTCAGAAGCTCTACAAATGGTTTAATAAACACTTCCACTGACTGTTATAGTTGTACAAACCAAGCCTGCTCAATCTACAATTTCCGCTGGATCTAGTATTGGTGCTACAAAATAGTCCTCTGAGAGTAATTAGATTTCCCACTCTGAGACAAAGATTCCTGCTGACAATCAGTGAGCAGAAACAGTTTTAGATGGTGATATACTCAATGAAGAAAATGTCTGCCAACACGCAAAGCAGAAGTTTAAAACAAAAACAGAATTTGTTGCAAATGCTTAGCAGGTCTGGCAGCATCAGAATTAACATTTTGTGTCCAATGACCCTTCCTCAGAACTGAAGGTAGTTAGGAAGAAGTTGTTCTTTATGAGGGTGAAGGAAGGATGTAGGGAGTAAATGAGGGTGTAGGGAGTAATCTTCCAGGCTAATTGTTTCCTACTCCTTTGTCTGTCCAACTATTCTTCCCTCTCTTTGGACTCTATCTCTACCTATCACTTACTTCTTGTACCCTTCCCCCACCCCTATCATTTGCATAAAAAAACATTTTTTCCTAGTTACCATCAATTCTGAGGAAGAGTTACTTGGCCTAAAACATGAATTCCAATTTCTCTCCACAGGTGCTGCTAGACTTGCTGAGCTTTTCCAGCAATTCCTGTTTTTATTTCTCGTTGCAAGCATCTGTAGCGATTGGTTTTTTATTAAGCAAAAGTTTAAAATGGAACTTGACCGGAGACATTTTGACAGTAGTAGCGGCCACAAATCTCACACCATCAATCCGGGAAAACACAAAGGCATTTTACACTTACGTGAGGAATAAGAGAATGATCAAAGAAAGAGTAGGGCCGATCAGGGATAGCATAGGGAACTTGTGTGTGGAGCCTGAGGAGGTAGGGGAAGCCCTAAATGAGTTTTTTGCTTCTGTCTTTACGAAAGAAACCAACTTTGTAGTGAATGAAACCTTTGAAGAGCAGGTGTGCATGCTGGAATGGATAGAGATAGACGAAGCTGATGTGCTGAAAATTTTGTCAAACATTAAGATTGACAAGTCGCCAGGCCCGGACCAGATTTGTCCTTGGCTGCTTTGGGAAGCGAGAAATGCAATTGCTTCGTCACTTGCGAAGATCTTTGCATCCTCGCTCTCCACTGGAGTCGTACCTGAGGACTGGAGAGAGGCAAATATAATTCCTCTCTTCAAGAAAGGAAATAGGGAAATCCCCGGCAATTATAGACCGGTAAGTCTCACGTCTGTCGTCTGCAAGGTGTTAGAAAGGATTCTGAGGGATAAGATTTATCTGGAAGAGCATGGCTTAATCAAATACAGTCAACACGGCTTTGTGAGGGGTAGGTCATGCCTTACAAACCTTATCGAGTTTTTTGAGGATGTGACTAGAAAGGTTGATGAGGGTCGAGCTGTGGATGTGGTGTATATGGACTTCAGTAAGGCATTTGATAAGGTTCCCCATGGTAGGCTCATTCAGAAGGTCAGGAGGAATGGGATACAGGGGAACTTAGCTGCTTGGATACAGAATTGGCTGGCCAACAGAAGACAGCGAGTGGTAGTAGAAGGAAAATATTCTGCCTGGAAGTCAGTGGTGAATGGGGTTCCACAGGGCTCTGTCCTTGGGCCTCTACTGTTTGTAATTTTTATTAATGACTTGGCTGAGGGGATTGAAGGATGGGTCAGCAAGTTTGCAGACGACACAAAGGTCGGAAGTGTCGTTGACAGTGTAGAGGGCTGTTGTAGGCTGCAGCGGGACATTGACAGGATGCAGAGATGGGCTGAGAGGTGGCAGATGGAGTTCAACCTGGATAAATGCGAGGTGATGCATTTTGCAAGGTCGAATTTGAAAGCTGAGTACAGGATTAAGGATAGGATTCTTGGCAGCGTGGAGGAACAGAGGGATCTTGGTGTGCAGATACATAGATCCTTTAAAATGGCCACCCAAGTGGACAGGGTTGTTAAGAAAGCATATGGTGTTTTGGCTTTCATTAAGTTTGAGTTTAAGAGTCGTGAGATCTTGTTGCAGCTCTATAAAACTTTGGTAAGACCGCACTTGGAATACTGCGTCCAGTTCTGGGCGCCCTATTATAGGAAAGATGTGGATGCTTTGGAGAGGGTTCAGAGGAGGTTTACCAGGATGCTGCCTGGACTGGAGGGCTTATCTTATGAAGAGAGGTTGACTGAGCTCGGTCTCTTTTCATTGGAGAAAAGGAGGAGGAGAGGGGACCTAATTGAGGTATACAAGATAATGAGAGGCATAGATAGAGTTGATAGCCGGAGACTATTTCCCAGGGCAGAAATGGCTAGCACGAGGGGTCATAGTTTTAAGCTGGTTGGTGGAAAGTATAGAGGGGATGTCAGAGGCAGGTTCTTTACGCAGAGAGTTGTGAGAGCATGGAATGCGTTGCCAGCAGCAGTTGTGGAAGCAAGGTCATTGGGGTCATTTAAGAGACTGCTGGACATGTATATGGTCACAGAAATTTGAGGGTGCATACATGAGGATCAATGGTCGGCACAACATTGTGGGCTGAAGGGCCTGTTCTGTGCTGTACTGTTCTATGTTCTATGTTCTCTATCAAGGCATTGTTTGGCTGATCAAAGCATGAAGGAACCCTAGCAAAACTGAAGTCATACGTGGCAAAGGTTAGTGGTTGTACTTGTTGGAGGTCAATCGTTTGAGTACAAAGAATAAAGCACAAAGAAAATTACAGCACAGGAACAGGCCCTTCAGCCATTCAATCTTGCACTGATAAGCTGCCCATCACAACTAAAACCCACTAGCCTTCTAGGCATTGTATCTCTCCATTCCCATCATATTCATGGATTTGTCAGGAGTTCCAGGCACCCACCACCCTCTGTGTAAAAATAACTTGCCTCGTACATCACCGTATCCCTCATACCTTGAACCTATGCCCACTAGTAACTGACTCTTCCAGCCTAGGAAAAAGCTTCTGATTGTCCACTCTGTCCATGTCCTTCATAATCGTGTAGACTCTATCAGGTCACCCCACAACCTCTGTTGTTCCAGTGAGGACAACCCCAGTTTCTCCAACCTCTCCTCATAGTTAATACCCTCCTCACCAGGCAACATCCTGGTAAATCTTTTCTGTACAGTCTCCAAACGCACCATATCCTTTTGCTAGTGTGATGACCAGAATTGAACACGTTATTCCAAATGCGGCTTAACTAAAGTTCTATAAAGCTGCAACATTACCTGCTAATTTTTAAAACTTAATGCCCTGGCCGATGAAGGCAAGTATGCTGTATGCCTTATTGACTCCCTTCTCCACCGGCGTTGCCACTTTCAGTGACCTGTGTATCTGTACATCCAGATCCCTCTCCCTATCGGTATTCTTAAAGGTTCTGCCATTTACTGTGTATTTTCCATCTGGATTTGACGTTCACAAAAGCATTACCTCACATTTTTCAAGATTAAACTCTATCTGCCATTTCTCTGCCCAAGTCACCAACTGACCTTTATCCTGCTGTATCCTCTGACGGTTCTCGTTGTTATCTGTAATTCCAACAACCTTTGTGTCATCCACAAACTTGCTAATCAAACCATTTTCCTTCAAATAATTTATATATATTACAAAGAGCAGAGATCCCAACACTGATCTCTGAGCAACGCCACAAGTCGCGACCCTCCATTCCGAAATACACCCTTCCACTATGACCAAGTCAGTTGTTTTTATCCATTTTTCAAGCTCACCTCTGACCCCATGTGGCTTTACCTTCCGTATCAGTCTGCCATGAGGGACCTTGTCAAAGGCCTTACTGAAGCCCATGTAGACAACATCTACTGCCCTACCCTCATTGATTATCTTTGTCACTTCCTCAAAAAACTCAACCACATTAGAAAGACACGACCTCCTCTTCACAAAACCATGTTGCCTCTGACTAATATACCCACTTATTTCCAAGTGGGTCTAAATGCTGTCTTGAAGAATCCTTTCCAATAATTTCCCTATCACTGCCGTAAGACTCACCGACCTATAATTAGCTGGATTGTCCCTGTCACCCTTCTTAAAAAAAGGAACAACACTGGCTATTCTCCAATCCTCTAGGACCTCCCCTGCAGCCAGTGAGGATACAAAGATTTGTCTCAAGGCCCCAGCAATTTCCTTCTGCGTGTCTCTCAGTATTCTGTGCTATATCCCATCAGGCCCTGGGGACTTGTCTATCTTAAATGTTTTCCAAGATCCCCAATACCTCCTCCCTTTTGATCTCAACATGACCCAAACTATCTAAACACCCTTCCCCAGACTCATAACCACCATCTCTATGGTGAATGCTGACTCAAAGTTTTGATTTAATACCTCGCCCATTTCCTCTGACTCCACACAAAAATTCTCTTCTCTGTCCATGAGTGGGCCAACCCTCTCCCTGGCTATCCCCTTGCTCTTTATATTCATAAAGAAAGCCTTGGGACTTCCTTTAATCCCGCTGGTCAATGACTTTTCATGACCCCTTTTAGCCCTCCTGACTCCTCGCCTAAGTTTCTTTCTACTTTCCTTCTATTCCATCCTTGATTTGTTTGTTCCCAGCCTCCTAGCTTTGACAAATGCTTCCTTTTTCTTTTTGACTAGGCTCATAATATCTCTTGTTACCCTAAATGTTCCATGCTTATCCTTACAGAAACATGCCGGTCTTGAGCTCCTATCAACTAACAATTGAAAGCTTCCCACATACTAGATGTGGATTTGCCCTCAATCATCTGCCCCAATCTCTATTCTTCAGTTCCTGCCTAATATTGTCATAATTAGCCTTCTCCAAATTTAACTTTCACCTGACAAACACACTCATCTTTATCCATTAGTTCCTTAAAGCTTACTGAATTGGGATCACTGTTCCCCAGCTGCTCCCCTACTGACACGCTGACCACCTGGCCAGGCTCATTCACCAATACTAGGTCCAGTATGGCCCCTTTCTTAGTTGTACTATCTACATACTGTTTCAAGAAGCCCTCCTGGATGGTCCTTACAAACTCTGCCCCATCCGTGCCCCAAACACTGAGTGAATCCCAGTCAATATATGGGAATTTAAAATCACCCATGACAACAACCCTGTTACTTTCACATCTTACTGAAATCTGCCTACTTATCTGTTCTACCATCCCCTGCTGACTATGGGAGGCTCAGTGCAAACCCCAAACATCGTATTGCTCCCTTCCTGTTCCTCAGCTCTACCCATATTGCCTCGCTGTATGAGCCATCTGAGGCTTCCTCTCAATGTACAGCTGTGATATTCTCCTTAACAAATAGTGCAACTCCCTCAACCCTTTTTACATTCCTCTCTATCACGCCTGAAACATCTGTACCCTGGAACGTGAAGCTGCCAATCTTGTCCTTCCCTGGACCAAGTCTCTATAATAGCAGTAACAGCATAGTTCCAATTACTAATCCAATATATATTTCATTTTAATCTTATATAAACACAGAAAATTCCCATTCTTCCAGAGAAGGCAGACACAGAAGAAAAAATTAATCATTGTCTCCAACTTCTTAATTCAACCTCTGCCCACCTGTGGAAAAGTGTATTTGAGTACCTCTCCATTACAAGAAATTAAATTTTTTGTTATACAGTTTGCATTTGGTTTATTTTAGTCATACAACACGGAAACAGACTCTTCGGGTCATGCCGATCATAATCCCAAACTGAACTACTCCCACCTGCCTGTTCCTGGCCCGTTCTAAACCTTTCCTATTCACTTATTTATCCAAATGTCTTTTAAATGTTGTAATTGTACCCACATCCACCAACTCCTCAGTAAATTCATTCAACATGTTAACCATCTCTGTGTAAAGAATTAGCCCCTCATGTCTTTTTTAAATCTTTCTCCTCTCACCCTAAAAATGTGTCCTCATCTCAGGGGAAAGGCAACTATCATTAAGTCTACCTTTACCTCTCATCATTTTACAAAACTACGATCTGGTCATCTCTCAACCTCCTACACTCCAGGAAATAAAAAAGTCCCAGCCTATCCAGTCTTTTCTGATAACTCAAAACCTTCCATACCTGGCAACATCCTGATAAACCTCTGCTGAACCCTCTCCAACTTGATAATGTCTTTCATACAACTGGGTGATCAGAACTGGACAGAGTATTCCAGAACAGGCCTCACCAATGTCCTGCACAACCCCAATATAAAGTCTCAACTCCTGAACTCAAAAGACTGAGCAACGAAGGCAAGCTTGCCAAATGCCTTTTTAAATAGCTTGTCCACGTGACGCAAACTTCAAAAGAATAATGCACCTGCACCGCTCAGTCCCTCTGTTTTAAAACACTAATCAAGGCCCTTCCGTTAATTAAATAAGCCCTAACCTTGTTTGTTGTAACAAAATATAATACCTTGAATTTATCCAGATTGAACTCCATCTGCCTTTTTTCAGCCCAATTAAAATATTTGAACAAGATCCCTTTCTAATGCTCAAATTTGTTTCAAAGTTATCTTTTCTCTAAGGTTGTAGATTTGCTCGCCGAGCCAGTGTGTTTGATTGCTGACATTTCATCACCCTGGATGGTAACATCATCAGTGTGCTTCCAAAGAAGCACTGGTGTTCTATGTAACTTGTTATTTATATGCCTGTTTACTGGGGTGCTTGGTATTACTTCCGGTTCTGTTTTTCAGTGTTTGTATATCGGGTCCAGTTCAATTTGTTTTTTGATGGCCTTCCAGTTGGAATGCTAGGCCTCTAGGAACTCCCTGGCATATCTCTGTTTGGCTTGTGCTATTATGGATGTGTTGTCCCAGTCAAACTTGTGCCATTCTTTGTCCATGTCTTTTGAAGCCAGTGTTAATTGGTCGTGTCTCTTGGTGACTAGTTTGTGTATCCTTATTGTCAATTTTCTTCCAGTTTTGGTCTACGTAATGTTTCTCACAGTCTTTGCATGGTATTTGGTATGTCATGTTAGTTTTATCTGTTGTGGATATGGGTACTTTACATTCATCAGCGGTGGTCTCAGGGTGCTTGGTGGTTTGTAGGCTACCCTGCTACCTAGGAGTCTGAGAAGTTTTGTGGTCATCTCTGATATGTCCCTGATGTACAGTAGAGAGTGACTAGTGTGCCTGGCTGTGTTGTGTCTTCTTGTTGAGGTCTGTCACGGAGGCAACAACAGATTGTGTTTTTGGGTATCCAAAAACTTTTAAAAACTCCATATAAGTGCTCCTGTTCTGCCTTGTGCAATTCCGGGTTGCTGCAGCATGTTGTGGCCCATTTGAATAATGTCCTGACGCAGCTCCATTTCTGTACGCTGGGGTGGTTATTGGAGTAATTTAAGTATCTGGTCCATGTCTGTGGCCTTTCTGTATACGTTTCTGTTGGTCTGGAGTTCCCCGTTGTTCTTACGTTCTACCATTATCTCTAGGAAGGGTTGTCGGTTATTGTTCTCCTCTTCTTTTGTGAATATTATTCCAAATCAGGATGCTGTTTATGTGTCGCTAGGTTTCTTCTAGTCTTGTGTATTTGATAATCATGAAAATGTCATCTAGATAGAGGACCCAGAGTTTGGGTTGTATAGTGGGCAGCGCAGTTCGTTCTAACCTTCGCATTACTGCTTCTGCTATCAGCCATGTTATTGGGGATCCCATTGGTGTATTTTTGGTCTGTTTGAATAGTCTTTGAAGGTGAAGTGTGGCACAGATCCAGCTGTTTGAGGGTGGTGTCCTTGCTGATGCTATTGGTGCCATGGGGTGTGTGCCTTCCTGATTCGTCCAGCAGTGTGATAATTGTCGCTTTGGCAAGGTTAATGTTTATGGATGTAAATGGTGCTTTTGCGTCGAAGGATATCATTATCTTGTCCTCTTCTATTCTGGTATCTTTGATGATGTTGAGAAATTTCTGGGAGGAGTGGAGGGAGTGGATAATGCTGTCAACTAAGTATTTCAATTTCCCTTGAAGTTCTTTGGCTAGTTTATATGTTAGTGTGTCTGGTAGTGAGACAATGGGTCTGTGGGGGGTCTCTATGAGGCAGCAGACCACAACAAGATGGCACAACACAGCCAGACACACTAGTCATCGTGCTGTACAGCAGAGACATATCAGAGTTGACTACGACACTACTCAGACCTCTAGGTACCCGGGTAGCTCACAAGCCAAGACACCTTGTGACAGCTACTGACGGACCAATAAATTAATGTAATATACAAAATACCATGCAAGTACTGTGAAAAATATTACATAGGCCAAACTGGAAGAAAATTGACAATAAGGATACACAAACACCAAATAGCCATCAAGAGACACAACCAATTCACACTGGCTTCAAAAGACATGGACAAAGGAGGACACAAATTTAGCCGGGACAACACATCTATAATAGCACAAGCCAAACAGAGACATGCTAGGGAATGCCATCAGCAAACATACTGAATTGGACCCGATATACAAGCTGCTGAAGTAATTCCAACCACTTCAGCAAACCAAGGTATATAAATATCAAGCAAGACAGAACACCAATGCTTCACCAGAGGCACAATAACCATGTTATCTAGCAGGGTGATGAAACATCCGTAAGCAAACACATCAGCTTGGCGAGAAAGTCTTCAATCTCATCCACAACTCGAGCTATAGTCTTCTCAAAGACTTTATCTTTTCTCTTTTTGTTTGCCTGTCAATCCAGGTAGGAAAGCGGTTGACACAATCTCTCTGAGCTTTTCTGTGCCTCAACACAATTTTTTTTAGTGAGATTGGAACTTTATCATGCAGATAATGGAAATGACTCTATCACACAGTGCACTGTAGCTCCAACACCCTGCCAGACAATGCCATGACTACTGTGTATTAATCTTTCTTTCACCCACCACCTTGCATCAGTATTTATCTGTACGTTGCAAGCCTTTCACATTTCATAAAATTGAACTTAACTTCACATTTTACTGTTTAACAATTTTAATATTCTCCCCTCCAGTCCTATGAATCAATCCATTCACTGATCTGTACAATGCATTAATATCCACTTAAATTTGCTTTTACAAAATAAAATCCGTAAGTAAGCAATTTAAGAACGCAAACGTGTTTTAGGTTAAATGTTTGGAAAGTTTATTCAAGTTACTCATACAAAGAATTACTCTTCAAGGAAATATACAGTAAGATGTTTTCCTTGTTCAAATAATATCTTGCATAAATATTTAGTTACCATGTCTTTATTTGTTCTTTTAGATCCATTCATAGCACATTTTTTCTAGGAATCTTCATTTTTCCATTTTATCACAGATTTCACACTTGACTGAACAGAAACTATTTTACATCTAGGGTACACATGATTCTATTCAATGCCATTTCTCTGTAACCTGAATTTTGTGGACAAGGTCAGAAGTCACATGACACCAGGTTGTAGTCCAACTGGCATATCAGAAAACACAAACTTTCGGAGCCTCAGTCCTTCTTCAGGTATTACTGACAGAGATAGTATCAGACACAGGATTTATAAGTAAAAGATCAAAGGTTCTCACCATTGATGACAATGTACTAAACAAATCTAAGATGCTGTGAAATCTTAAATCAGTTAGAATGTTTTAATTGATTCATATGTATATATAAATCCCCGAATTCTTTCAAGTCATGGTCCTGAGAGAATTCAAGGTTTTATCAGTATAAAGGAGAGGTGACATTTTAGGTCAGACAATGCATGCTTGGTGTAAGACCTTGTTTCGACTCTGTTTGTATTTTAGTTTGGACTCAGTCTGGTATTTTTCTCGAGTAGGAATCTGTAAAACATTGACTGATTGTCTATAAATTATGTGCTTTTATTTTATTCAAACCTGGTGTCATGTGATTTCTGACCTTGTTTACCCCAGTCCAACACCAGCACCTCCACATTCTGGATTTCATGATCAGTGGCAAAGGGATACCATGTATCCTGGGGAGACCTGCCTACAAAGATTTAAAGATTTTTCACCTGTTTTTCAGCCCAAGAACAAGCAGCCTGAACAGCAGCCAGCCTGAGGAATTCTTACAAACAGCCAACCAGGAACTAAAAAGCACTCATTATCATTATCTGAATCACCTTACAGAGAGCAACAAAAAAAAGGAACACAGACACCAATTGAAGCAGAATGTGTAATATCAAGCAAACTTCAGAGAAAATAAATATTGACTTGTTTTTTTTAAGTAATGGATTTATAATGACTATTATCACTGAATGGTACCCCATACCTAGAAAGTAATTTTTCATGGCTAGAGATTATCAGTAATACTACACCCAATAATGCTTCAAATTTTAATGTTTTTCACAATGATAATATGACGTACAAAGTTTGAGTCCATGGCAATCACTGGTTGTGTGCAGAATGTATTCGTGAAACCTGGAAGTTATTTGCATCACTGACAGCAACATCTGAATTTCCACGCGCATGTACAGTCACCAAACACCATTGTCAATTTTATACAGTTATATTGGTGAACATAAAGTTTCAGGCCATATCATACACAAAGGGCTAACCTTACACACACAAGGGTCTTCTGGGTCACACTGCCTTGAGGTTGTTGCTATGGTGAAAACAAATTTATTCAGTCAAGTTTGGAGATCACTTTTTTTAAACTGCCCTTAAGATATGGATGATGTAGGCAAGTCCTCATTTAGTGGTCATCCCTAGTTGCCCTGTGAAGGTAGTGGGGGTAAGTCAACTTGATGAATTGTTGCAATTCTTGCAACGATGATATACCCAACTGATGCAACTAGGGAATTAAACATTTTGCAAGTTTTAGTTGTCACATGTTTTACATTTGAACACAGACCTTGCATCTATAAACTTCAAAATTATACCAGGAGGTTTTGTTTTGGACATCATACAAAGAGAAAATAATATAACAAGCATACTGTACAACATGCAAAAACAATTGTTGATTTTAACTCATATCACTGAATGAAATGTAACCAGAAAAATTAACAACATGTCAATGCCTAACTTTGTTCTCTGTTTTCTCCTGATGGAGTCAGCTTATTTGACTATGAGGAACATTATCACAAAACATAATTTTTCCTTCCACAACATCCGTAAGTAACACTTTCTAGCAAAAGTCAATGAACAATGACCAGGAATAGAAACTCATTTCATTTCTCCCATTGAGTTTAGCAATTCAACCCAAACATGATGAAATGACATTGCTCAGCTCAGACCCACAGTGCCATTTATACAGTCTGGACTAATGTAACATTATGGTGCATTCCTAGCCCGAGTAGTTCAGTAACGTACCATACACTAAATTTACTCAGTTAGTTAATGAAAGTTAGTCTCAGTACAGTGGGAAATAGATATATGTGCTCACTTGAAATAACTGGCTCAAAAGTTTATTTTCTTTGTAACCGAGCCATTTTGTGGATTTGGTACATTTGTAGATCAATCCCTTAACAGCCATCTTAGCCACCCTTCAGAACAGAGTTTAGAAAGCAGAAGAATAAACTTGTACTGTAGAGCACCTTATACTAACAGCTTTTACAAGATCAAGTTGTCTCAAAGCATTGTACAGCTAAAAATACAGGGAAGCAGATCAGTCCCACACTCCCATGATTATCAACTCTCGTATCCAATTGTCAACAACAGTGGGGTAAGAGGTACAGACAACTTAAATTGCAAATGCTTCAGAAACACAGTCCTCAAAATTCCATTGTATCATTGGTAGTAACTAATGCCTGGCCCTCGGCATATCAATTCAAGTTTAGTGGACAACAGGTCCAATTGTCTGGTCTGGATAGTCATAGACATGAAGTACTATGGAAGATCTACACTGACATCATATAAAACTCTTTCATGCTGACTACACAATAATCACTCATAAGTTGATATTATTTCATTGGGCAATTGTCTGGAACCCTCCAAGAAAGTCTCTGCCTCTAAATTAGAAATGGCTGACTCCTCTCAACTGACTGAACACTGGATATAATGCATCTGTTACTATGGTGTCAACACAGACCGGACAGCCTCAGTCTCAACTCTCAGTCTGTGCTGAATTTGTAAGTGGTGGCAGTGATCGGATAAGAGCTTATGAGCCCTGACAATATCTGGCAGTACTACTGAATAGTGTGATCCAAAATTCACTGTGTCCTTGGCCAAGCTTTACATTAGACGAGCCATAGCAATTCAAGAAGGGGACATGCTACCATCTTCTCCAAGGCAAATGCTCCCCTTAACCAGTTATACCCACATAGTCATAGATGCCGTAAAAGAATTTAAAATGGTAATGAGAATAAAGACAAATTCAGACTTCTCTTTGTGAATAGCCCATGAGTGGCCTGAGTAAAAAGATGGAAACAAAAGAACGGCTGATGCTGTAAAACAAACAAAAGCAGAAATTGCTGGAAAAGCTCCCCAGGTCTGGCAGCATCTGCGGAGAGAAATCAGAGTTAACGTTTCAGGTCGAATGACTCTTCCTCAGAACTGAGGAAGGGTCAGTGGACCCAAAATATTAACTCTGATTTCTCTCTACTGCTGCTGCCAGACCTGTTGAACTTTTCCAGCAATTTCCATTTTTGTTTTGAATAAAAAGTGTGTCTGGACTCATGATGCAAACAACAGATGTTTGTCGGAGGAATCAGAGGATAGCAAGCATCTTTGGTCAGCTCAGCATGAATCAGCAATTTCAAAAGTGAGCGTTTTAAAAAAGTGAAAACTTGAAGGGTGCTAGCACATTGAAATCAAGATAAATGATCATTTTGAAAAGTCCACTGCATTATGTTGGGGATGTTATGCAGGTCACCCTTTATTAGAAGGGACTGGCATTAGACAGTTCAGCCTCAAGCACACAGCTGCTGACAAATGTCACCTATATGAGTTAGTGCCCAGTTATGGAGAATCATGTCAAATTAAGACAGGAACGAAAGAGGTCCGTTCACAAAACAATATCCAATGATGGCACTTACTTTATTTCTCTTTCCATAGCTTTTTGTTAGAAAGGACATGCTACAATGGTAATTACATATATCACATTTCACGAAGTGTCACTGGATGAAAATACTGGAACAATCTCCCTCACAACATTGCGACAACAAATGGACTGTAGCAATTCAAGTTGGTAACTCATCACCACTTGCTCAAAATCAAATAGGCATGTCCCATAACTGCCGGCCCAGCCAGCCATGCCCGTATCCCATGAATGTTTTATTTTAAACAATTCCTAGCTATTCAAACAGAACCAGGTTTTTTGCAAAGAAAGCAACGTCAATCCATGATGTCATATAAAACTAATAGTTAAACTATTAATTTTATTCCAAGAATTCTTACCGAATTCACGGCAAGCCCAAATCATAAATGTTTATTTTAAGTAGAAGACTTTGATTATGTTGTCCATTTAGATATGTTTGGATATTAGAAATACAAAAGACTTTCTGTCAAGCACTAATGTTCACAATTGAAGAAGTGGATATAGAGTGTAATGTGCATAGCAAATTAATTCATAATGGGAATTCTGGGAATTTGGTTCCTCTGAGCAATATGAAATCACACAGATTCTCCCTAAAGTTTGAACTGAAGTTCAGAAGGAAGCCTGAATTTGGGATCCCAAAGATGACAATACTAGTTTTTTTGAAAATCTGAGTCATTGAGTCACCATCTCTAAATATGGGACTGTGGCTTCCTGTATCAAAATTATTTTTGTATTATATTAAAGCATAATATGACGGTCATACTGTCAACGGTATGGTCTAACGTGAAATACCTACACAAAGCATATTCGCTGGATGCACTGAATATCGTACACTTCATTGGAATACTACCAAATCAGTAGCAATATAACAAGTATAAACATATGTAAAAGATAACATTTTTTCCCACCTTTAGAGAGTAGCCATGAGATGGTAACCATTAGAAATGGAAGGGAATATTTGACATTGATGCCAGTTCTCAAGTAGGTGACCTTGTCCCCTTGGCTATGCCAATTTAAAACCAAGCAGTTTATTTTGCAGGGGGTGTACACACCACACATGCAGCTGTAATGCCTGTGTCATCACTGCAATCAACTGGAAACTTCTCATTCACAAATTATCAGAGAACATCGCAATTGTTCACTCTCAAAAACTGCCCAAGACATTGAGGCAACTCATTTAACCACATTCTCCATTCTTTAAAACATGTAGGTAGAGTTTGAAGTGCAGCAGTTACAAAGTTTAGCTTTAGGCGCTAGAACTTACTCTGTACACACCAAAGCCAGTGAATGAATTAGCAAGTGAAGCAGTGAACAGAGCAAAAATTGGGGCAATGATGGGACGAGACAACACAGCAATGAGGAAGAGGCAGCATCAATGCATGCGTGACTTCTGGCTCCAACTTAACAGTTCCAGTGTGGTGCTGATGCACCATAATGAAAGCAATAACACTGATTTCCTGTTTGAATATGCTGGCAGGAGTTACACTGTCAAAACTAAGGTAACTAGAAGCCCAAGAAATTTTTTTAAGCACTTTACATGCTAACAAGGCTTGCAATATTGTTGTTAAACAGCTCTGCCACAGCATGGTAAATAGAATATTCAAACTTCCTCAGTTTTAAAATTCCCCAGGACACTGGCTTTTCCTCTTATATGAAGCAGTCTACCTTAGCTTGTAGTATTGAAGATGATCTCTTCTATTTTCACAACCAGCGACATAAATTTTCCATCTCGTGGAGCTTTATGTGTCTATCCCCCAACAATCTGGAGCTAAACCAGATGTGTGCCAGCTTGGTGTCAAATTGGACTGTAAGATAAGCTTCCTTCAAATACTTTCACCATCACTATAAACAGCCACCATCAGTGACTGATACCACCTGGCCTAACTTAACTGCTGCTGAAACACTAATTCATACTTGTGTCACATTCAAGTTTCACAATGTCAGTAGTCTCTGGCCAGCTTCCCATCTTACTCCAATTGCAAGCTTGAGGTCATTAAAAACCCTTTGCCTGTGCCTTCTTTGCACCAAGTCCCCATTTAGCCATAATTCTGGTGCTTGCTGACCTATATTAGTTTCAGATGTTCTTAAGCAACATTGCAATTCAAAATACTTTATCCCGTTTTTCAAGTCTTTCCATACCCTTGGGTTTCCCTATCTCTGTAACATCTTCAAAATGCACAACCCTCTGAGATATATGCACTCAACTGGTGCTAGCCTCTGGTACATTCTCAATTTTAGTCACTCCACCATCTTAAGTATGTCAAGGACTTTGGAGAGAAAAAGGAGGTTCAAATTGAGATGGTTATTTGCAATGCTGGAGAGTGAAGGTTATCTTGCTGTTTTATTTTGGCAGGCATGGTAATGGTGGCTTGGAAGGAAATGAAGACAAAACCTAAATAGATGCAACCATAAATATTCTCAGCTGAATAGCAGCCAGGAAGGACAAGGACTGGTCGGTCAATAGTTCAGCAGAAATAGAAAAAAAACTAATGAAATACTTTCTAAAAAGTAAATGAGTGATAAATAATGATATATATTAAATTGTCTGTGTAGCAACGTGCAGTCTACCAGCAGTCAGAAGTTATGATAGGTCAAAACGTGAGAGAAATACACAATCAGATCTCACTGGAAAGGCAGAATATTTAAGAAAATAAAGATTCTAGCCACCAAGGCACAAACACAAATATTTAACACAAATGAGCTAGAGGCACATACTTTACTTTTTTTATTCTTCCATTGGGCGTGGCCATTATTAACTAGATCAACATTTATTACCCATTCCCGTACACCCTCAAGAAGGTGTTGGTGAACTACTTTTTAGAACCACTGCAGTCCATGAGACATAGGCACACCTACAATACTTCTAGACAGGGAGTTCCAGGCTTTTTACCCAAAGACAATGAAGGAACAGTTGTATATTTCCATGTCACGATGATGTATGGGTTGGAAGGGAATTTGGAGGTGGTGGTGTTTTTATGCATCTGCTGCCTTTGTACTTCTAAAATGGTAGAGGTTATGGGTTTAAAAGGTCCAAACATATGAACAAGGAACAAGGCCAATCAGTCATTTGAGCCTGTCCCATAATTCAATAAGATGACAGCTAATCTGATTTTACTGACGAAGGTGCCTTGGTAAATTGTTACAGTGCAGAAGGTTAATGTAATTGTCACTGTAAAGCTTATAAGGTATGAAATAGTTATCATTACAGAAATTTGGCTACAAGAAAAAAGGTGTTTAATGTGCAGTACAGGCAAAGGTACACTCAAAGAGTCCCGTAATTTAATACTGAAAATCATTGAAGCAAATGTGCTTCTGTCTAAAATCTAATAACCATATTTTACATGTATAAAAGTATAGCATGTAATAGATTAAGTAACTTAGTATACTGAACTTCTAGCCTGCAACGCATTAGTCTAATCGTTGACATACCAGCATTTGGACATAAGGTAGAATCTTCTGGTTTGTTCCAAAACTTACTACTTGATTCGATTAGATGCAAAATAAGATGACTGCGTGGACACCAGAGCAAATCTAACAGCTCATCACTTGACTAGTGAACCTGACCTTGTAGGGCAATAATATGCTGAGAGTGGTGCAAAAAGACAAAAAAATTACTTATGTGTGTGATACACTTCAATTTGCGCAGAAGGGTGAATAGTATAGTCCTCTTCAGCAAAATCTTGATTAAATATCGGAATTCATATAAAAAAGAAGTGAAGTGTTAAACACAGAAATGAGCAAACATTAAGGTCATACCTAAATTGAAAGAGTTCAACACTTTTGAAAATGCCTGATAACCTGATTAATTTCAGCCTCACTACTGTCAGTGTTCTTTTCATTTAACAAACGTTCACTTATTAGCAATTTGCATGGGCAAGGTATATTTTAGTGCAAGGCTGTGTTTATTCTTCAAGTTTGCAATAAACATTTACATTTTTGTTGTAAAAGTTTCAAGATTTTGTAATATTTCAGGTGGTGCATTTGTATGCATAGATTAAAAAGTTTTGATTTTGAAAGAAAACAAGAAACCACAGGTCTGGTGGAACGATGCTGAAAAAACAAAATGGAACACTGGAGTTGCCAAGCACATGTTCAAGCACAAAAGTGATCTAGTGCAGCTGGGTTAGCGCATGCAACTGTCTTTCAATGTCTACTTTTAAATGGGGCTGAGGATTAAGAGAGAAAACAACTTTCTCAATGTTGGAATTTCAGAAAGTGGTGAAATAGGAAAATAATTTCTTTTTTCAAGACGTACAATCAACTCTAATCATGCTCATTAATATTCTCTTAATGGTTAAAAATTAGTTAAGCTTGGTTAATGTCTGAATATCTTACTGTTTTAAACCTAAACCAGTTTTTATTAAAAAACATACAAGATGTAACTGTAGTGCCACAACATACGTATCGATATACATCCTCTGAGCGATTTACGCTGTAGCTTGTCAAAATGCAGATCACAGATTTCAGAAGGCTACTAAAAACATCTAATATTTGGTGAATGGCAAAACCATTCCTCAGGAAACAAATCAACTATGTTCTGAAGGGTGACTAAGAGGGTTATCAAGGTAATGATCTACAAAAGAGTCCAAATCTACAGAATGGCTTCAGTACAAAAGAAAATAAGCTTTAAAGCCAGTTATTTCAAGTGAGCACATGCACCTGTTTCCAAGAAATTGAGGCAGTCCTACAGGCTTTAAACAGCACAAAGCCTCTGAGATTTCTTGGTGAACGGATTAGAGGATCAGCTATCTGGATATTTGGTTCTGAAGGAATGGCTGTGTAAATAAACTTCTAATTCCTTTTTGGAATAGGTAGATCTTTGGATACTCCTAAAAGATGAAGAAATACGCCCTTCAGCATAGCATCCCAGCAAGAATATGACAGAAATATCATTTGGGGCAAGAAAAAAAACTTTTAATTTATTCAGTTTGCTCTATCACTTAAGTTTTTATTGAGATCCAAAAAAAATTGCTTACTTCCCCACTTCAGATTATATCTCCCTGCACAATACCAAAACTTTGCTGTATCAGCCAGGCAGAGCTGAGGACAATCTAAAATGAAAACAGTCTTGGGGCTCAACTAATTTTCTCCTCAACACTGCTGTTGAGTTTCTGTTTGCAAAATATCAGAAACATTTTCCACTTCTTCTAATATACATTAATTGAATCAGTTGACATATGTTAAAATTGATAGACACAATGAAAATGGAAAGATAGATAATATGTGGAGGTAACCATTAGTTGTTTATAACTCGTAAAATATCCTCTTTTTTGGATTTTAGGAAAGTGCGCAAGTGGCTATACATGTATAGTGATTGATGTGCTATGACTTGGAGGACCTTTCAAGGTTGTAGTTGACTTTACTACTTCAAGAAAATGCTGAGGGTGGGTCAAGCAAGTTTCCAGTTAGCTCCTTAAAGAAGATATATTTTGCAATCTTTTACATGGAAAAACAGAAGTTGACTTGAAATAAGTTGAGATTTGCTTACAATTGTTACTCTACATCTACTTACTGCATGTCAATAAAGCAGCCTTAAAATTCATATCTGGCTTCATCTCTCTAAGGTGTTAACGAGTTGACTTTTTAAGAGAACTGGAGTCATCGTAGAAAATTAAAATATCCATTCCAGATTGCAAGTTTCTCAGTAGTACATCCCTGAATCATACTCACTACTTTACACTCAATATTAGATAGTTCAAACAAACAGTTGGTCATAAAGTATGCACAAACTTTTAACAGTCAAACAAAAGACCAAACTATTAGAATAAGAATGTTTTTTGCAATACTTTACTTGTGATATCACACACCTCCTGCATCTTCTACATTGGCTGCCTCTTTCATCATGTTCTTGCCAAGCTTTTGATTGAAAATCATCCTAGCCCCAGCACATCTCTGCAGGAGTTTCTCAGTGCATTGTCCAGAGCCATCATCTTCAGCAATGACCTTCACTCCACCATAAGATTTTGCCACACAATGAGCATCTCCAAAGACAATCCAACCATATGGTCTTGATGCTCAACCCATTAAGATCGTGGACCTATCCACCATCAAAATTCAGAGATTAATCTTGACCGAGATACAACAGCAGGGTGGTAGGAAATGACTCTCCAAAGCTTTTCCACCATTTACTGAGAATAAGTCAAGGCTGCAACAGAATTCCCCCTGCCTCTTGAATTAATGCAGCTACAACATGGAAGGAGCTCAACAGCAGAAATATGACAGATTATTTCATTGGCTGTCATCCATCATGACCTGTTTCACTCAAAATGACAAGAACAACAGGCACACGAAAATGAAGTCATCTGAAGGCTTGATAGAAACCGTGCTGACTTGAACATGTACTTTTCTTCATTCACTAGATGCAAGAATCACTGGCATTACTGGTGGGTTTTATTTCCCTTTCCTAAGTGGAGTCAAGCATATTGCTGTGTATCTCGAGTCACATATAGGACAGATCAGGTAAGGGCAATAGGTTTCCTTCCCAGTAGGATGTTAGTGAGCCAGATGGGTTTTTTATTGCAATTGACAGTGTCTACATAGTCAACATAGACAGCTTTTTATTCCAAATTATTAGTGAATTCAAATTTCGCCATCTTCCATGGGAGAAATCAAATCTATATCTCTCAAATATTAGCCTGGGGTTCTGAATTACTAGCCCAGTGAACCCATTGCCTCTCACAGGGTCAGGAGTAGGCTATTCAGCACCTCAAGCCTGTTTCACCATTGTATGAGATCATGGCTGATCTGGGGCCTAACTCCATATATCTGCCTTTGGCCCATATCCCTTAATACTTAGTTTAACAAAAACCTATCTAGCACAGATTTAAAATTAACAACTGATCTAGCATCCACTGTCATTTGTGAAAGTGAGTTCCAAACCTCTAACAACCCTTTGGGTGAAGAAGTGCTTCCGAACATCTCTCTTGAATTGTCCAGCACTAATTCTCAGACAATGTCCCCTGGTTCTAGAATGGACCACCAGTGGAAATAGCTTATCTTGATCTATCTTGTCTTTTCCTGTTATTATCTTCAAAACTTCATTCAGAACACCTGTTAACCTTTTAAATCCTAGAGAAAACGGGCCTAATTTATATATTCCCTCTGCATAACTTAACCTCTCAAGTTGAGATACTGTTCTTGCACTCCCTCTAAGGCCAATATATCCTTCCTATGATGTGGTGTCCAGAACCACTTGCAGCAAGTGGGGTCAATCCAGGGTTTATGTAGCTGCAGCAGAACATTTGTATCCTTATACTCCAGTCCGTTAGAAATAAATGTCAGCATTCCATGAACCTTCTCAATTAATTTCTGCACCTTTTGTGGCATTATAAAGATCTATGCAACTGAGCCCCCACATCTCTTTGGACATGTAACTTCATAACATCTAGAAAGCAATCTGATTTTTCCATTTTTGGTCCGAAATCTTACACTTGCTTACTTTGAAATACATCTGCCACAGTCTTGCCCATTTACCTAGTCTATCAACATGTCTTTGTAATTTTACACAATAATTTACACTGTCTGCAATGCTACCAAACTTTTTGTCATCAACAAATTTGGATGTGTGACATCTATGTCATTATTCAAATCATTTGTAAATTATGTGAATGATTGAGGCCCTAACAAGAGTCCTTGTGGGATACCACTCGTCACATCCTGTCAATGTGATTACCTACCAATTATCCGTACTTTCCGGCATTTGCTAGTCAACCAATTTCCATGCCATGTCAGTAATTGCTGTCAATTTTTAGGCTTCTACTTTAGTTAACTCTTTCTTCTGGGACTTTATCAACTGCTTTCTGGATGTCCATAAAAACAACATTCACAGACACTCCTGTGCATTACCTTTTCAGGCTTGTCAGGCATGACCTGTTTGTCACTAATCCATGCTGGCTGTCCCTGATTAACTAAAAAATTTCAAGGTGTTCAGTTACCTTATCCTTGATCACGGGCTCCAATAATTTCTCCCGTACAGATATTAAGCTAACTGGTCTGTAATTTCCTGACTTTTCTCTATTGCCCTTCTTAAAATGTCGAACAATGTGTACAGTTTTCCAATCCAGTGGGATGACTCCTGAACCCAAAGAACCAGGAAAGGTTTTAGTTAGGGCAGTTACAATGTACTCTCCTACTTCCTTTAACATCCTCGGATAGAAACAATTCAATTCTGGGGATTCATCTCTCTTTAGTTCCATTAATTTCCTCATTATTGATGTTTGATTTAGTCCCTGTCCCTGATCCACTGTTAATTTCCACAAGTCTTCTGGCAAGCTATCCTCCTTTTCTACTATAAATACTGAAACAAAGTAATTTTCAACATGTCTGCCGTTTCTCCAAAGCCAGTGACAATGACCCCACTTTCAGTTTGTTAGTGGGCCAATATTATTTTCGATCACCTGCTTTCCCTTTTCGTAGAATTTCGTCTCATTGGTTTTGATGTCCCTTGCAAATTTCCTTTCATAGTCTCTTTTAGTAGCTCTTAAATGCAGTTTTGTGGCTTTTTTCTGATCTTTGTATGTTTCCCATTCAGCAGAATCTGTGCTGCTATTTGCATTTTTGTAAGCCCTTTCTTTTAGCTTTATGCTTTTCCTTATGTCTTTGGCTGTCTGTGGCTCTTTTTTTCTGCTCAGCTTTTCCCTCTAAGAGGTATAAACTGGTTCTGTATTGCATGTATATGTTGTCATGCCTTGATTGCCATTTAAACAGCTCTGAAATAATTTTGATTTTTTTTGACGAATGGGTTCAGGTTTAGGCTTTATTCATCCCATATAAATAAAAACGACATGAAAGGCAACATTTTCCGCACAGAAGGTGGCTTGTAAATGGAATGAACTGTTGGTTCTGTCTTAGGCATAATGGAATCAAAGACTGTTCAGGTACATTCACTCACATGAGACAGCAAGTTATGGCAATTGTAAACAAAAGGTGGTAAAAGGCTGTGAAGATGATTAGCATCCAAAAAATGAATCTACACCTGAAACTGGAGAGCATGGCTGAGGTAATTATCTTTCTTTACCAAGAAAGATACTATCACAGACATAAAGCAAGAGGATGATATTGAGATATTGGATGATCTAAAATTGTTGAAGAGAAGTAAGTAGTTGGGCTAGACAAACAGGAGGCCGGAAGAACATAGCACGCCAGTCAACATCTGGAGGAAAGGAGAAATCAATGTTTTTGGTATTACCCTTCTTCGGAATGGGAGTGGTCAAGTTAACTGTACTTAAGGTTAATGAATTACCAGGATCAAATAGGGTACCATCTGAACATAGTAAGGGAAGTAAAGGAAGTAAGGGTATGCAGCAGTATTGGCATAATCTTCTAATCCTCCATCTAATATAGAGGTGGTCCTACAGAATTAAAGAACTCCAAACAAGACAATAAAAGAAATAACCCAGGAATTATAGGCAGGATAGTAACACTGTGTCAGAAAGATTTTAGAAACAGTACACCAGGACAAAATTAACAACACCTACTTAAGTGTAAATTAATTAAGTAAAGACTGCATGGATGAATTAAAGATAAATGGTGTGTAACTAGCATGATTTAAGTTTTTTGATGAAGTAACAGGTTGTTAAAGTAAGAATGCATTTCCAGAAGACATTTCATCAATTGCATCTCAGCAAAGTTGAAACCTTTAGAAATAGGTAGCAGCATGAATACAGAGTTAGGTGAATAACAA